>NC_088302.1:21922693-22280773 GCF_032854445.1 Liolophura sinensis
GTGTTTAAGTAGCCAGATCTGCCTTTATAACAGAAAAGACGGTACTGCCAATAGATTGAGAATATTAAAGTT
This sequence comes from Liolophura sinensis, assembly GCF_032854445.1. NCBI lineage: Eukaryota > Metazoa > Mollusca > Polyplacophora > Chitonida > Chitonidae > Liolophura > Liolophura sinensis. The sequence continues at coordinate 21,922,766 of NC_088302.1, forward strand.
TCGGGTTTTTTAAATGATCTGTAACTTAATTATTGAAATTCATTAACTATGATTTATCCTGTGTAATAGGCTGGCACGTTTTGATGGCAAATGCCACATGGAGCAGCTAATCTCACGATTCTAGTATTCTAAGGGCCAGTTGCGACCGTTATTCCATTGAGCTTATTATAGATTCTACAAGAATGAACTTGGTAAAATAGCGGCAATTTAAGTGAGTGTGGTATGGGGTTCTACGCGGACAGGGTTGACATAGCTCTGTCTCAGTACAATGAACGTGCTGGATTACCTACTCGGAGGCATCCCAACACAGCCATTAAGCTCATTTTGTCGACGGTTTCTTTTGCTAGTAATCCACGTGCTCTTAGACCAGGCATGTGCTTCACGTCTTGAGTGGGTACTGTGATATGCCAATGGTATTATGAGAAGCATGTGGCTGGGCGGTTATGTTTGTAAGTCGTTCCTTGGACAAAAGTGTGGTAATTCCTACAGAAAACTTCGATTCTGTAATCAGATCGATGACTATATGGTAAACATATTCAGTACATTTGTTTGCTCTTCCTGTTCCGTTCAAGTACACTGGGGTTTGAATCTCGACAAGTGTTGAGACAATCAGAGCGACCCGCCCGAGCAAAAAATCCATTATTACATTAGATTATCCACTAGCCACATAATTTCTGAAGGCTTTTAATATGAAGTTGTTTTGGGTGTAATCATTATTCTGTTCTTCTAAAATCATGTTTTTTTTTGGTCATCTCAAATATATTCCTTGGAATTTAACGCCTCAAATTTCCTCCTATGTAGCGCTATTAATTTTGGGGGTGTCTCACTAGCTGAAAAGTATTGATTCATGTCGTTCGTGCTGAACAGCCTCTTTGTCGTTGGTCGTTTGATTTAATAAAACTGCTGGAGAAGATGGTGGCCTCTCGCTTAACTGACCCATCCATAGATGATTTTGTGAGTAATATACGGTCGAAAGTAATAAGAGCTCCATTCAGGCATTCAAATCTGATTTTCTGCATTAGAAAACAATTAATTATTTCCAAATTGTTCATAAGCAGAAATTACCACCCGTGACTCCTTGTTCCTTAAGTGAAGTGAACTGACATCCGCAATCGGCCTCAGTCAGGGTTGTGAACCCCAAGCTTTAAGGACTTGAAGGGCAATTATCCAGCTTTTGACCATATCGGAAGGTCTTTAATGGCGCTATAGATCATGCAGTTGACAGCCTTTAAGTTAAATAATATCATTAAATGTGGGATCTGTGTAAACGTGCATCCATGCAAAACACCCACTGGAATTTGGGAGATACTTACCCCAACAATGAATATGTACAGATATTGATTCCATCGATCATGCCATGCAAATCATGCTCTCTATGACTAATTCAACTCCATGCAGTTGAACTGTGTGTATATATACTCTTGCGCTATTGGATGTGATAGTGTGGCTGTGCTTAGAGGACACGACGTGCTTTGAGGACACGACGTGCTTTGAGGACACGACGTGCTTTGAGGACACGACGTGCTTCACGAGCTAATCTTCCAAATACATACCCATTGAAATTAATATATTCCTCATGAAAACTCTCAAGAAAAATAGTGAGTAACTTTAAACTGAAAGACTCATAAAAAGACATGTAATCACACAGAGGTGCTCTGTGTGGGGATTTTAGGCTAATGTTAAGTTAACATCACATTCCACCACCTTTTGTCATCAAGGAATTGTGACTGCATATGAAGGAAAACACTGAACCGTAGAAAAGGAATTAAAAAATAGTGGCGCTACAAAAAAGTGATTAATTAATTGTTTTAAACTGTGAAAGCCTTCACATTTAAATGCATGTTGACTGAGACGTCAAATAATCAATCCGATTTTAATTCCCAAATGAAATAGAAGAGTTCAGCCTATAGGGACATAGACCTACTTCTCGGGTGAAAAGGTGAAACTCCATCTTCGTCTGACTAGGCTGTGTTGATCAAACAGACGTATACAGCGATCTGCTGTAACTTTCCCTACTGTGTTTGTTTGTGTAAGCCTAGTGTGCTTGACGTATTTACCCTAAAGCTGTCGTATAACTGAAATAATCTTAGCAACGACCTTTAACATCTATCAAATAAACAATGGCACTTTTGAATCAAGCCTAAAACCCAAGTCTTGCTGCTTCTTGAACTACATGCCTTCGTTTCTTTTGTTACTCTCTGAGTCACTTTACAGGTTCAAGTTCAGAAAGAGAAAACGAACACCCCAGTCTGTAGTTTCCTGGACAGGGTTTGTAGACGTAACTGATGCTCGCCGCGATATGGTTGAAATACTGCCAAAGTGGCGTAACACCCGAATCATTCATTCATAAGTCATTCTGAAAGAAAACAGGTCTATTATAAAATACAATCAGCAGCCACAGTGCTGGTCTTCCAAGATAAGATATCAAAGGGCTATAAAGCAAGACTCTTATCATGGAAATAAAGCAAAGCGCAGTCAACCATTCCTGTCTTTCCATTGTGTTAGGCGTACACGGACAAAACAGAATAAATACATAATATTTTATCTGATGCTTTTCAAATTCAGCATCGCCTTTTTTGACATTCTCTATTTATTTATTTGGGTTTTTTGGCATTGAAAGGAAAGACCAGGAATGCGCAAAAAAGTGAAGACTAACAAAGCGACATTTCACGGCATTCGGCACGCAAGGCAAGTAAAGCGCTAAATAAATAAATAAATAATAATAAAAAAAATGATACACGATCGTTTTCAACAGCAATCTAACCTTTAAGTTTCTCTATGTTCGGGTCAGTATATACAATATTTTGTTTGATACTATCAGCCAAAAATATCATCCAAGATTTACTGGTTTCTTTTTTTTAAAAAAGTAATCTAGGAAACAATATGCAGCTGAAAATACTACTGACGGATTAGTTATCTTGCTCTGTGTTAGAACAAGCTTTACAGCCATCACGTAAAAGGTTAGTGGTGTACCACTGGGGATTGGTGGTATGGGACATTTGCTCAGCCGAGATTCGCTGCTGGCCTCGTCCAGAAGTCACCAAGACAGTTCGAAACCAAGAGAGCGTCGGGGGATTTGGGAGTAGCCGAAAGTCCAATCTGGCCTGGTTCGCCAAACACATTAGGGAGGGTGGGCTGAGGGTAACATTGATTGCTACTGCTAATACTTTAGGTATTAGAAAAATCCATACTATCGAAATGTAGATTTTTTGGCTTGTTTCTTTCTTTCTTCTAACAGACGCCAAAACGATGATTAAAATAATGAAAAAAAAAACAAGATTTTACTGTAGATTGCTATATTATAAAACAGGACTAGAGATAGTCAATATAAATGTTAATCATTGCTTTTTGTAAAAGTTTATTACACAAGGCAGACGATCGAAATTATTCTGGCTGAGGACAATTTGCAAGAGGAAGTTTTAACAGTAGCACTTCGGGACGAGAACCAAGCGGCATAGAGGGGAAGCTGACGGACACGGGGAAACCCCGTTCTCAGCTCCTGGTCAGGTGACATGGGAGACAGAAGAGACGTTGGGGAGGGGACATGGGCTACTCACGTTCTCTTGTATTTCCTAAAAGAGAAAAACAATTCAGGTGATACACAAAGAGAAATAGTCAAAGTCCTGAACATATGGCCTTGTCTGCAGGATTTGAACTTCTACAATAGCTTGTCATTGAACTAAATGTTCTCGTGAATAACTAAATATTAAAAAAAAACACATCTCCCTGTTGTTAAATTCTCTCACAAGTAGCTACATAGTGATTAACTTAGAGGACACATGAAATGGAACTCTAAAACAAATATTATAAGGGAAATGAAAGAAATCATTAAAAAAAATTAAATCTGTATTTTTAATTTTGAGTGATATTTGATATTTGTTACTAACCCCTCTATTTTATGAATGTTATTCGTCAAAAATTGTAGCAAATGACGTCATCGACCAGCAAGACCAGCTTAGTGCCCCTAATCGGGCACTTCTCGACCATTGCAAAATTATTTTTATAGCTATCACCGTTCACATCATGACTGCAGCTACTTAAATTTCATACTGACCAGTCCGATCTTGAGCAAACTGTGGTTGAAAGACATTTTAGACACGAAGTTTTAGGTCAACGCAAGTGTAGAGTAAGTTATTGGGGCTTTTGAGCATTGCATTTTAAGGACATAAGCAAAACACAAAGTTTGTTTGTATCTTTATTTTGCCTCCACACATACATTATGTAATGACAGAATATATCACTCAGGTGCCAGAAGACATCCTTTTGTTACAGCCAGTACGCTAATAAACATTTGTAAGTGCCAATAAATCAAGACCTATCTCCATCACTTCTTAATTTGAACACGTCAGGCAAACACTCGTGTATGAACTCAGGGATACGCAGGTCCTTAATCATTAATGGAGGCGTCAAACCCGTAAACAGGTCAACCACAGAAAGGACGTTTTGCATTAACCGTAAACAAAAGACAACCTTGAAATCAATGCAATTTTAACACAATAAAACAGCAAGATGATAAAATAGATTCTGTCGTCCGCACAATGCAACCGTCAGCAGAATACAACGGCTGTCATATTAACACAGTCATTAACCCTTAATCGATGTATTCTATAGTAAATGAATACCAGAAATATAATATATCAACATGATATTCAATAAAGAACTTCTGAATCCGGTCCATCCAATGACATGAGGCATGTGCTCTGGAAAAAAATTATCGACAGCAATAATCGATTCATATATTGTTTTTGTGAGTTGAGTTTAAATCGTATTGTCAAGTCAGTTTTCTTGTTTGATTCCTTGCGCACAAGACAGGTTGGAAAAAACATGCGTTTAGTGGTTAGACTACTAGTTACCCTGGAATTCAGCAAAGTCTGATGCAGCATTCAGCCCTCACACACAGAAACCAGCAAACTGATGCCTTTCCTGAAGTCATGGCAGCTGCCAAATTTTCATCATACCTTGTAATAAATGTGTCGCGTTTAGGCTAATGAAGAACAGTTATACAAGCAAATTAGGCATATATAACATAGCATGGCGTTTAGATGGCACTAAAGTTGCTGTGGAGAAGCAAAAGGTTTTAGCAAAGGCTGGTGATTTACTCCAGACACTCAGGTTTCTTCTTTGACCAAACCAAAAAAGGTATAATGCATAGTTTTATTTGTAACGAAAGGACAAAAACACAGATGATATGGCGATTGATCTGATGTACACAATTGATAAAGTAACACTATTATCGCTATTTGTATTTACCCAAAATGTGGACATTGACATAACAGTTAAAGTGAAATGGCACTGAAAATTGTGAATCTCTCTTCCGATCTAAAATATAATCTGTGAATTGTAACAGAAAATCCTTTGTCTGAGTGACGCTAGAATGCATTCTGTTATTATCACCTAATACTGTGTCTTATTCAACATACTAGTCTAATGCAATATTTTACCCTCAAGTTAATGGAATATGTGTGCTATATGTAAAAGACTAATCTACTACAACAGTCGCATCACTCAGACAACAGGCTTTTCGTTAAATTTAACAGTTTATTGTTTTGGCAAGATGATCCAGGCGTCTTTGACAGAATTAAAGCTGTGTTTAGTGTATGCATGTACTCTCCCAAGACGACTGTGTACAAATTTGCACATCCACACTGATATCTGTATCAGCGCTACACATATACATACATAAGTCATTGTGGATATGCTGGTACACAAAATTATATAGATGTGAATTCATGCCACAACACAGTGTATCACAGTACACAGTAGCTTTTACAGAGTGCATGTGATGTACGATTTTTATAAACCAAAGGTCGATTAACGTTTGATCACTATAAACTGGAATTTCAGAAAGACATTAATAATGACAGAATGAATGACAGAATGATATTCCATGAAGAACCTGCCCTTCCACTTTATAAAAAAAACTTTGTGTTGCCTACAGTATTCAGAACATCCAGACACTGTTAATTGTCTTAAATAAAAATGATTCTTAAAATTCAGTCCATGTATGCCTTTTAAACATTGAGTAATATTCAGGATATATACCCTGAAGATTTAATAACATAGATTTAATTTATGTTCAACAAACAAATTTCTGAACGAAAATAGTTGTGGCGCAGCCTACATTCATTACGTTATTCGCATCTAAAGGCAAGTCAAAAAACTTGTAAGACAACTAGGCCTATCTGAACCATCTGTCCGTTGCACAGCACGGAAAATAAACCAAATCTTCCCGATTTGTCCTCATGCTTTGCGTCTAAAGGGAAAACGTTGATGTTTCCCAACCAATGAACAACAGCGAGGACAGGTGTTGCTGTGGCCCATGTGACCTTCAATCTCCTTTCGTCCTTTATATTTACAAGAACTGGCGATGGTATCAGTGAAGAGAAGATGTGATGTTGCTGGGAGATCGGAGGCTTAAGTATAGGTCGACTGGAGGCACTCTCTGGAGCTCGGTTAACAGGCGTTCCTCAGCTGTTTGGAGGGAAATGAGGTCCTATTGAGATCAGTGTTTTACAGATGTAGATCAAGGCACGGTCTAGCAGTTCGAATCGGTGTGCCCCACTGGAACGGAAATTCAATTTCCCGTGTTCAAATACTAACGTCTAAGCCTACCAGGTGATACATGTTTAACCTAGAGGAGTGAAAATTTGGAGGGAAAACAGAAGGGGTGGGATTTTCAGCACTTTTCCAATATCTTGTCCAACATTGTAGAATTGAACATCTGGGAATTCCCTTCGCGTAATTTGACAGTCAGTATACATAATGTTGACCAAGCTCTTGTACAAGGTGTACAGTGACATTTTCGGGTGTCGTGTCTCGTGTCTTGGAAATGGTATTCAAAAAAAGGCAGCACTGTAAACATAGCGGCACTGGTGCCACGGCATTACACAGGGAGACATTGCCCAGGTACGAACGAAATAATGTGGAAAGCGACGTCCTACCCCATTCCAACAAGTAAAAAAACAAACCAGCAGAAGATTCTTTGGCATTTTGTATGGCCTGGAGCTCTGTTCCACAAAGTGGAGCGCAGCGCTAAATGCCAACGGCAACTGATATTATATTTCAATTATTACTATATTTTGACATGTGGCGAACACATATCAGATGATCCTTATATCTCACTGCTAACTCGGTGCTTTTTAAAATACACGCCACATTGATTTTATTCCAGATGCGGCTCAATTTGCATATTGGTGGGCTTTTGGATGCTGATGGGATATCACTTTCTTCTTCTATTCTTCCTCAGTTTCTTAATAACTGTTTGTTACGGCTGTAAATGTTGCAAGGCTTGAAAGTATGTGTGAGATACCTGACCTCACACTCCATTGACGCGTAAAGGTCACCGTGATTTACTGAATTCATATATCTAATAACCCGATAAATCTGTTGATATCTGGATGCCCTAAACACAACTTAGCTTTAAGCGTAGATTTACTGAATTCATATATCTGATGCCCGATAATGTGTTGATATGTGGATGCCATAAATACATCTTAGCTTTCAGCGGCAATTTACTGAACTCATATGACAGATAAACCGATAATCTGCTGATATGCCATAAATATATCGCACCTTTACCCCACGATTTGTTTGAAGACCATAACGTACGTCTAACTCACTATCTCACAAAGGCCGTGCAAATAACGCTGTGAATGGTGAACTTGATTTTGCAGTCAAGTGGTTAGCTGCCCAGGTTCGATCTTAGCTGAAGGGTCGCTAGAGCCAAAGAAATTGGCAATCGTGCTGTGTGCTTGCTTAGTTCTAAGCTTTAGGCTATAGGTCAATACCCTTTTTTGCGTGCAATGGCGACTTTAGTCCAATACCGAGTGGCCACTTTCTTCTTGTAATACGTGAGAAAGCCCCCATATCGTCATCGTAAAGTCGGGAATTAGTAAAAGACTAGACAGCTTTGGTCCGAATTATTCTACGAGGAAAAGCCTACGCACCATCGGTACATTGTGGGTGCGAACCGTTATGTCCGCCTCCAAAGTAACAATTGGTTTCTGTTGTCGCTATGGAGGTGACCCATTGAGGCGGCATTATTAATACGAAAGCAAAGGGATTCCCTGCTACAATCAGATATCGTCATGATAACATTTAAATGATGTCAAAGGAAACATAAAATCCCCAGGAAAAACAATTATACGGTGAAACGTCATCCAGCATCGCCATTAACTCGCCAGGTAGATTCATGGATAGTCCGTAGCCATCTCACATAAATTCGTTTAGCGGGTCTCTCTCGAAATCACGTAGTGGGACTTGATGATTACTTGTCTGTACCACGGTTGCCTTATTGATCCGGTTATATTATTACCCTCCGGAAGGAACCTATTCGAGAAAGTCGACGCAATCTACCACGCAAAGTCACCATAAAAATACGACGCTGGCCTCCAACGGATACTGTATACGCTCCACTAACAGCAGTATCGACTGGATCAAAGCGATTAAGATTTCACATTTTCGCAGTTCTTTTTGTTCTTCCAAGCGTTTCCATTTATATTACCACTTCAAGCCATCGATCGGCTCTTGTTCATGCGAACAGAGACTGTAGTAAATGTTCAGTGATTTAACTTCCGCATTCTTTGTCATTTTGTATGACACCGTGCTCTAAGTTTCTCTCAGAATATAGTACCACTGATTTCCGTATTCACCAGCTGATGTCGCTTTCATTGGTGGACCGCCAATTAAAAATGTTCTGTCTCATATACATTATTTTTTGACGTCATACAAAAAAAAAACACCTACTTCCGAACACTGAAGCAGTAGCTTTCTGAAGTTAGCAGTTTTTTGAAGGTGTAACTATTTGGAGGTGTGCTAAGAGTTAAGCCTTGTATTCGCACTAAAGTGTCATAACGTTTATATCCTTCCCACCATAATGCTGGCCGCCGTTCTATGAGTGAAATACTCCACTGTGGTGGGAGGGTTTTCTGATGTACATCGGGACAACTGCAGTCGATGTGGCTCTACCCCGTGAGGCAGCAGACTGGAATCCAACCCCTTCCAGTTTTACTGCTTGACGCTCCCTCGGGCAGGTTTACTCAAAGTTCTCCAGTCTCCACTATTCCTAAATTCTTGACCCAATTAAATAATAAAAAGTTATCTCAGAATATGAACACTGTAATTAAAAATGTCTTTGAAACAATGAAAAACTGTTTTAAATTTTTCAATGTCTAAACACATACAATGATAAGGCGGCTAGTTCACGTGAGTTATATATATATGTGAGTTCTCGAGAGTATATTAATGACAGGACGATGCAATCAAATGGAGCAATATTTCACCAATGGCCATTAAAATGGCAGCTGTCTGGCTAGCCCCGTTTGTCGTTTACCCATAATAATCAAGCTCGTCTATACAACTAACGTGACCATTGCCGGTTTGAATATTAATGGCCGAGTACGCAGTACGATTTACAGCTTGCCTCTGAGAGAAATGTCAACTCCAGAGACGGTCTCGTATATCCAATAACGGCATCGGGACGAGACCGGACAGTCAAGTTGCCTCAAATGACCGATATTTTCATCTTGTCTCATCTGCTATATAGAGACGCGTGGGTATTTAGGTGTATTAAACCTCACGAAACCAACTGCCACACAACCCTACTTTTATTATGCAACTGTCGAGCACAGCAACGTGAGATAGCAAAACAAGAAACGAGCCCCCAAGTTGCTGGGCAACAACGCATAGTTTGGACTTGTACTTTCACCTGATATTGCCTTCGTGCTGGGGAGGCAGGTGTTTGGTAAGCTGACACAACGAGCCGAGATTAAACAGCACAGTTTGGAGCCTTGGTACAAAGCCATCTATCAAGCCCAATCCAACAGCCGCCATTTGCGACCGACAAGATATCAGCAGAAAGTGACAGTGAAAACAGAAATCAACGGGAGGTTTAAGCTGTGGGGTTTTCAGGTGCGATTGACAGACAATCCTGTGTCTTTCTGTGTCCAAAAGGAGCAAGACATATTGCAAGGGGGAACCTTTATAGCGGATTAAAGTTCTTCGAGCAGTTTATGCGCAACGTATTACTAGAGCATTGCAAGAGAAAAATCGTCAGCTCAGCTCAGGCCGGAGTAGCGAAAAGGGTAGCCCTTTCATACAGTTGTCGCCAGTTTATTTGTTACGGTTGAACTGGTCGTAATCAGCTAGTTTGCCCTCTTCATGCACAAGCACAGTAAGCACATTGATACAACAAACCGCCGTTTAAATGGCGTGCTCAGTTAGCTTCCTCTAGGTATTGCACGTACATGTAGACCCTTTTCGAAGATTTGGACGTATTCTCCACGACGGCAGCCAGTTTTCTTGGAAGAAAACTCTCTTTTGGCCACATAGGCGTGCCAACGTAAACGTGCAGGCAAAGCATCGAATTTAATACATAACCTAGGTCATACACCATGGGTTGTAATTGCTAGGACCGGCTTATTTCCCCAAGTAACCATCACTTAGTCAACAGACGTACTGGGTGCGAACATGTAGATAAGGCATACCACCGGTTTAATGTTGGCAAAACCATTGCCTTCTCAACATTTCAAGCTAGGCGTTAAATGTTGTTAAGCAAGGTTGTATGCTTTCAAATAAGATGACACAATCAGCTCTAATAGGCTAATGACCATAATGACGTGTAATAGTTCCGACCTCGTGGCGTGACAGCTGACATCCTGTCATTACAATTGGTCAGGAAATATTAGCGTGAACACCATTTTAATACACTAATGGTCACTCACACGCCCTGTGTCGATTGAAAATACCATGATCCTTTACCAAAAAAAAGAACAGCTTTACTATTTATAAGTCTTACTAAATATAAATGAGCATGCTAAAAGTCGACTTTCATCACGTGAAAATATTACAGAGTTATGTTTTAATCCTGTTAATTAATAGTTTAGTACAATGGAAATGGCAAACTAATTAACAACAAAACTCTCCTGTAACCATAGACAGGAATTAACTGAAGCTATGTGGGTGTATCGTAAATGCTGGCAATCTGCCAAACAGAAAAGAAAGCCTTTAATAACAAGAACATCACATAATTCAAAATAAAGTATAACCATTTGTTTATTATAACAATGCAGAGCATTACTGTGTCGTTTCAATATTTCAAGACCATAATGCACAATACTGAACAAAATATGACTTCGGTTTTCCATGCACTGGCAAATATGCATGGCTACCAGATGGCCTAGGTCTGTTCCAGTAGGCACGTGTTCTTGGACTAAGCTGGGGAATTACCATGCTTGCTTATGATGTCGCGGCTCCTTCAAGGCAAATGTCATCATTTGTTATGACAGCAAACGGATTTAGTCCAATCAGTCCGTTGTCTAGACACTATGATTCCTAATTATATAGTTTGTTACGGATCTAATCAACGCTATAATTTAGGCAACGTCATGAGCTGTCAAAAGGAAAAGCTCTGTGAAATGACAAAAAAGGAGAACTAATTCCCCTTCAGACTGGTCGGATAACAGGTGGGGAAAAAACCTTCCACAGTCGTACCTAATTTTGTTTTGCTGTGCATTGCTTTGAATCGTCCATCTAAAAAGTGTTAAACGTATTCAAGAAGTTGCTAAAAAAAAAAGCCAAAACCGCCGTTCCAATGGATATTGAACCATTTGTCGCCTAAAGAATTTATCGTCATTGTAGAGGGTTTAACTGAATTCTCACATTCAATCACCCGCTGCTCAAATGAAAAGTACAGATTTGCCGACTGAAAGAGAAGATGTAGTAGGCCTACTAGTATCTATTAAATTTAGAGGGTTCTAAAATCAACAAGTATTAACTGCAGGGACTACATTTCATTCATATATATATATATATATGCAAGAATATGAAGGTGTAGAAAGTTGAGAGGGAAGACGAATTTGTTTTTTTATTCTATCATTTGTTTACATCAGAAAAATCTTACTTTTATACCTATATACTTATATGTAGGTACATAGTTGTTTCGCATTAGCATGGTATTGTATCGAGTCTCATTTTCACCTTATTTCAAGTTGCTGATGCGGTACCGAAGTCACTTAGCAAAGCCCACTGATGCATGTTCTTCAGTGAATACTCCCAACCGTTCAGCACCCTGTGTTAGTTTAATCGACTTTTGCCACACATCACTCTGATCCTTATTTACATAGTCAACGGAAAACGACCCCGGGCAACTACAATTGCACACTGACTTTGAATACACTTGACTTACGTCCGGTCAGCTTCGCCTTTGCTTGACCAGACCCACTGACCAGTCCCAATGGCCAGGCCTAAATCCCTCAAGACATTACTCACTATTTCCTTGACAGGCTCCATAATTATGTTTGTGCAAAACCTACTTGTGGCTTTGTTACGGACTCCCCGATGTCCATTCTGACCATATCTCAATGCTTCGACACACCAATAAGGCAAACTGTGAACCGAGCGATCACACGTCTGAGATTGATACCGTGAGTTTAGGGACGGGCTGGGAAGCGATACTTCAACAACTAATAAAGTACTTCATTCCCTAGCTGGTCTTCGGAAATACTGCCTTTGAACTAATTAATTTAGTGTATTGATCGTAACAAGCAGCGAAACGGGACAGTGTTAATACTAACGTCAGACGTTAAAAACGAGCATTTCTCCAATCCACGGTTGACTGTAAACCGTTTATTGAGAGTTAATCTTAAAAATTCAGTGCATAGTTGCTGGAGATTCTTTTTTTTGCAATTAGGTAAAAGTCCGGCAATTCCACTACCATAATCACGGTAAGGTGGTCACATAACTGAGTTCCTTTATCCTCCCCCTCCCCCCAATTTTCTTCTCCTTTAAGGCATTAAACTCAGTGCTAGACATCTTATTATTTCGCCTGAATTTTGCAACCGTTGTAAAGGAGAAGAAAATTTAAATACCATTGAAAAGAATATGCATTTCCTCGCAGATACATATCATAAACAAAATTCTAATATGTACCTCAAGTTGATAAATTATAAATCAGCGCCAAATTATAAGTTAGCGCCAACATCCGCTGTATGCGACTCCATTTTGTCTAAGAACTAGGCCTGAAGTGTTCTGTGCTAGGAGGAGAATTGCAATCGGAAACCGCCGAAGTGCAGTTCGTACATTTCCAGTAGAACTCTTCTTCCCAGAAGGTAGCGAACAGTACAGTTCGTTTTGCGCTTGACGATCGGAAAACCGGAATGTTGGACGTAGGTTCCGAGTTTACACGAACAAGCCGGCAGTTTTAACGACTCTCATTGGGTGAGAGGTAATACACCCCCAATATAAATTTCAGGGTGTTAACATGGAGGACGCGATGGACTCGGCGATTCATGCCGGCTTTGCCTTTTTCAGGCTTTACGTGTATGGCGAGGAAAAATCGCAAAATTATGCAGCCGGCACCACCAGATAGAAAAAAATTTGCTCTTTTAACCCTAAAGTGTCTTTTTTAAAAAGTTTTCTTTCCACTTAATCTTGCTTCATGATGTTCTCGTTTGTTCTTGGCATTGCTTAACATGTAGTGTAGAACCTGTCCTCAACAAGATGTCTTGGGCGCAGTAAAGCTTTCTTGATGAAATATAACAAATCTCACACGGACAAGTGGGGCAGAAAAATAATTAACATGAAATATGGACCATGTTGTTCACACAGGAAAAGAAGTTCCACTAAAGTTTATCACAACTTAAAGCCCCACGTGCACTCTAATATTAACATTTAAATACTTTCCACACAAGATATAAAGCCCTTGATAGGACTGGAAGTTAACTGACAGTATCCCGGCTCATGCCATTTTACCATCCTCGAGAAACGAGACGTTTGTTGAAGGATATGGAATAACTGACATTATTGCTTCAGAAAGTGGTACAAGTGAAGCATGAAGCATGTCTTGCTTTAGTACCATAGGTTCAAATAAACTGCTTACATGAAGTACGGTACAACTTCAAATTTTTAATCGTAAATGAGTAACAAGCAGGATCGCGATTGTCTTGCCAAAACCGTCATGTGACAAATCAAGATCCAATCGGAACACAAGGTTCTGTGCCTTCACTAAACGCAAAGATTAGTTGACGGGAGTTTCCTTTCTAGTCGGAGTGAATGTCTTAAACAAACATAACCGCAAGCTACAATGTTAGCACTTTTCCAAAGAATGCACTTTGCCAACAGTAAACAAACAATCGAGGGAATCGGTGACACAGTTTTCAAAGCGAACAGATGCCCGGGTTATATGAATCATGAATCCAGTAAAATTGATCGATTATGGTATATCTGTTGGTCTCCAAGGTTACGTAGTGAGTCACATGACACTGCAATACCATCAATAATTCCAGAGACATTGTTTCCTTGCAAATCTGATCATCAGGAAATGCAAATATCATCAGGGCTTGTCTAAGTGTGTGCGGATACGAATGGGTTTACGTTGATTTAGTGAAAGTATGCTCGATCGTAAAGTAAACAAGGTAAATAATATCGTTGGGAAATATGTCGTCATTCTGACGGAAGATACCCATGAACAAGGCATAGAATTGGGGCTCGGCACTCTACCAGCCAAACAATTCACTGATCGGCACATTACATCCAAAACTGAATGCAACAAACTCAAAAAGGAAAGCCTCAAACGAAAAATAATCGCTATCAAAGTCCGCCCCCATCATCATTAACGGTTATTTCTTGTTTTCTTTTTTTAATTATTTACGCTGACTGCCAATGCTACGGCTGACTGAACCTATGATGAACCGTGGAGTCGGTACGATCTGAGGCAATATAATCAGAAGTACAGATCAAACGATCGGTCCCATGAGATGTCGGCCTTAGGTAAAACAAGCTGGTGCCTCCACAAACCTTCTGTTAGCGGACAACGCCAGCGCTTATGTATACGTCCCTAACAATGTCTATGATAAATTTTCCTTTTGTAGACCTGGTAAAGTAACGCGGAGAATTGGCTCCAGAGTAGTACGATAAGAACGTGCAATTTAGCAGTTCTGTAAATTTCCGAATCAGAAGTATAAAACTTAGTCGAAACGCCCATAAAAGTTATATGGCCATAAAAGAAATAGTTACTTAGTGATAATCCGCGAAAAAAGCACACTCGACCAAAACGGCGAATTTTTGGCTCAAATGAGGCACTGTAGGCTAGTTTTAATTTACTGTATGAAGATCAACGTTAACTAGAAAAAATGTTTTTCTGAAACTTTCACGTATGTATTTCTGCATACTGTCAAAATCTCGATTTTGTTAACCTTTGTCTTCATGTGTAAAACATATACTTTATATTTATTTATTTATTTGATTGGTGTTTTACGCCGTACTCAAGAATATTTCACTTCATAAACTTTATAATGTGATCACTTTTGTGATGTTTTGGTAAGTGTAAGATCCGTATTTCTGTTGAAGTCAGCACGGAGTCCTTCATAGTAGAGTGAATTAACGAAGTCGCTGTGGAGGATAGGTAAATTGTTGCGAAAGATTTCGAATCTCAGTTTGAATTTTCTCTTTAGATTCATACTTCTGTGTGATTAAAGTTAAGACCATCTTGCATTAAATAAGTGTTATCATGAATTATTTATTTACTTTTTTCATTGGTGTTTTACGCCGTACTCAAGAATATTTCACTTATACGACGGCGGCCAGAAATTATGGTGGGAGGAAACCGGGCACAGCCCGGGGGAACCCACGACCATCCGCAGGTTGCTGGCAAACCTTGCCACGTACGGCCGGAATACCATGGATTAGAATGTATAATTGTTAAGATATTCTAATACGTAACATGTAGCAAATTTGTCGAAATCATACGTGATTAACTTGTCATGTTTAGTGTAATGTGTAGTAGAATTGTAAGGCTGGAAGGTTAAATATTTGTTTTATATTTATTCATTGGATTGCTTAACGCCGTGCTCGAGAAGTTTTCAGAAAGATATATTTGTGGGACAGTCATTTTCCCAATCTACAATGTGTAATACAGACAAATTTGTTTCAGTTTGAATGGAATAGGCTACCGTTTATTCACTTCATGTTTTATACACCGTTGGCACGTATACAGACTAGCTTCACTCGCGTGTCATATAGCTGTGAAGCAGGTGTAAAGAGAACCGAAAGAAGAAGTCGCCTTATAAATGTGTCAGCAGGGTGGGCAGTGTCTTGCAATGGGGCCGATGCTCCGCCTTACCATACCAGGTCCTTTGAGCGAGCAGTGAGGACGCTGTGATAGCTAGCAAATGGTCACACATAACCAATGAAATACGACCCTTTAGTCAATTTACCTCAGTTAGGGTTTTATTCTAACTCTTTATGTAAGTGCTTAAAAAGTAGCAACTTTCACACTTCCTGGCACTATGGCAAGGCACAACCAGGCACAAAAATGCAGTGATGTCAGTTGTAATTTATCAGACGTCAGTGGTCCTGAATGTCACAGTATTAAATAAACATTTACATGACGACAACGCCAAGGGACTAGCCAATTCCCTTATTCTGCGTGCAAAGCGAGACATTGCCGAGATCAGCATATTTTAAGATGACAGACATGTCGCGATACATGTTTAAACTGGTGTCCGATTTTTATATGCCGATCAGTGCGGCGAGTTTGCTCACAGCAACTAAGAAAGTCAGAGATGGGAGACACCGATCTCACGTGACAACGGTGTTCAACTGTGATGAAAACTAATTTAGCATCATGCCGGTGGGTGATCTGTAAAAAGCTATTTGACGAAGGCACTGGACAGGACTGGGCAGATTCAATCCCTTTCCCCATTTCTGGAGGGAAATGTCGAGAAAAAGAAGATTGCGGAAATCGCAAACAGAGCGCAAGGTATATTAGAAAGGCCTCTGGCGCCATCTTTCTTAAGCCATTCACGTACTGGAACTTCTCTATTGCAATGCTTTTCATATATAGATGTTTCTGTTGGGCAACTTGTGATAATGACACTAGAAGAAGATAAATACTTGAATCGAACAGTTAAACTGCAGATGAATTAGCTGTGCTGTCGGGTCTTTAATACTCGCCATGGATTGGGGCTTTATTATGAAAATAACGAACACTGATACTGACCGTCGACAAGGAATCACCATCCTTACTTAACCAGGAATCTTTGATGTTCGCCTCCATCGCGTGTGGCCGTCTGGCTTGTTTTCATTCATACACTTCAAGGAAGTCTTTCGATACGACATTCTTTATCCTCTATGCACAGAAAAAAGCCATTTCGCGAAGTAAAACGAACCTATATTCCACTGAAAGCCAATTTCCTCTACTAGACCATAAATGCATTAGGCAAATCAGTGACCTCAAAGGGGAAGTAAAAATGCTGTCGTACATCGGCGTCAAATCGCCCTACCTCGTTCTCTCTCCCTCATTATTTTCATTGTCGCCCCAGGCGAATCAACCAGGACGATTCTTTGAAAGCGTCCTCTATACTTCTACCCGACTTGCCGCTCCATCGGGTGCTTTCACTAAGGCTTGCATTTTAGGGGGAATACGTTCGGCGTATTCATAATTTTGTTGTTGGGTCCCCAGACGCGTTTGCTTGGAACGTATTGATCCGTTTATAAGGTACGTCATCCTGCGGTGGACATTTCCCTATGGTAGGATCTCTCCTTTGTTAGCGTTTAACCACAACTGTCTCACAGCTTCATGTTCTTCTTCGCTGGTTTCCTTCATCTCTTTTTTTGAAAACTTTCCAGAAAAGTAAACTTTTTTTTAGTAACAATAATAAATCCGCTGTAGTACAACTGGTAATATTAGGATTTATAAAGCATCAAATCTTTTCAGTACAGCTGTTATATCGGAATGTTACCGAAGGCACTTTGACGGTAAACAAGGAAAAAAAACCATGCTTGGCTATAATAGAGCAAACTGAGTGAAACTTAAAATAATAATACTAAACCGCTATAGAACACTGCTCAATACTGGTAATTACAAAGCACTAAAACTATATTTAGTACAGTTTTCGTGTGAGCATATTACCCGAAGCGATTTGGTGGTGACTACAATCAAACTACGTGTTAAGCTAAAATAGCTAATGGTGTGAACATTATCAGAATTAGGTCCAGTGCTACGTCTAAACGATATTGCTGATTGGCAACAATCGGAAAGCCCGCAAGGAACTCCCGGTTCTGCCATTACAGAACGGATAAGAGCCGAGGTGATGAGGTGAATTGGTCAGTATTTTCGCGTCATTTAACACGTGCCAAATGTTATATTACTCCGTGGCAAAATATGCATGAAGAATGATCAATCACATAATTGCGCCCGTATCCAGGTCGTATCCAAAGCCTTCAATTTCATGTCATGAGGACAATGGATGGTAGAAGGCAAACACGATCGGTAATGTGACCCAGAAATAATATATGTTGTAGTCTCTTTTATTGTATTCCTGCATAAACCGGGTTTTCTAAGCCTGCACGAGGCCTGGGCCCCGTTTTACAGCGCGCACGTGCAATACCTTTATATAACTACCAAGGCGACGTACTACCTACAGTTCTGGTCTCATGTCTCACTGAAGATATGTGCACGTAACAACCCTATGTCACTTTGCATTGCTTTAACGAGTTTTTATATTAAATGTGATGAAAACACTGCATTTTGAGTAACTTGGCGAATGATGTCTAACATATTACAATTAACATCACTGCTTTTTTGTATCTAATTTTGCTTAAGCCATGGTGTGTAAATTGCTACTACTTATGCAGTTACATGAACAGTTAGAATAAAACGCTGACTGAGGCTATATTCACCCGTTACGTGTGACCACAAATCACAAATCAAATGAATAAATAAATAAATAAATAAATAGATACTCCCTATGCTGTACGTCTTTAATTATACGTATGTGACAATTTTTGAATAGTTTTCAATCAATTCATTTTCCTTGATGCTGGAAAGACAAGGAATGTTAAATGAATGAATGAAATCAGTGTACAAAATCGTATGGTATACTAGTTTATAAGTTGTCGATGTTCAAATATGTATCTCAGGTGTGCTAAGACTGCAACTGTACATATATCCAACGTGGTGATCTAATTGAACAAAGGCGAATCCTGCATCAGTTCAGTGCTCCTGTACAGATTGCTGAGAAAGACAGAAGTCTTGAAAAGGATTTTTACTGCGATATATTGTATTGGAACCTAGTGAAGTGTCAAATCAGAATACCGAATGCACAGTCGCGTTTATTTACTCTAGAAGGTGTCGTATTACGCCATGTGTTTAGGCATGAAACCTTCGTTATCCATACTATGAGGCAGATGATAGCTTGAACATGGTGTGAAAGAACAGATGGCTGTCTACGTATCCGTATACCTTACGTCATATCTTCAAAGATATCGCTTATATAGGAACGTGTATTAAGGAAAATACTAATGGGTAGAGCAGACTATAACGATAATGGCTAGCGGCTATACATCAAGGAAAAGTTATTCGCAACTGAAACAAACCCAACGAACCTAATCAGATAAATGATCGACGTGAAGAGGAAAAAACGGCATCCTCTGTAATCCCAAATCGATGCGATCGTGTGGCGTAAGAACCATTCCTCTCATGATAGCGATGTTTGTCGCATAAAGTCCAGATTCTGCACAACGCCCAGAAAATGTCGAGTGGAAGAATGCTCTAAGAAATGTGCAGTGGCCCAGAGATAATTGCATCTGGGTCCAAACAGAAGTCTAAATAAAAGTCTGCCAGGCAATGTTGGATGGGCTCAGTAAACCACTTTAAAGTTAATGTCAGAGTTACTGTCAACGGTGATCGCCATCCACTTTGTGGCAACCTTTCTTCTTTCCTATTTTTTCGCTTTTTATTTTTGTTTTCTCCCATGTTTTCGGACTCTTACCACCTTTTTGTCGGCTCATGTCTGCTTCTACAGTTTTTTTTTACAAACATCTCTTGTTTCACCACAACACCACTATATACATGTATATGCATAGTGCACAGTTTCTGCACCAACGGTGACATGCATATATTTTCAATTCAATTCAATGAAATATTAACTTATCGATGGTACAAATTTTAGGTGAAAGGAATATTGCACAAAGTGGTGTTAGTATCAAGATTATCCTAACTCCCACACACAATGTAGCTTTAAAATGGGACTACCAATCTCACTGTATTGTATTTACCAAATTCTACTTAAGCCATTGCCATAGTGAGCCTGTAGGTTGTTACCATCTAAGCACTTACACATCATTTAGAATATAATCCTAACTAACATAATCTGGCAAGAGCTGACGTAAATTTCCCCAAATACGCGTGATCATTTGCCAAATTTCACTTCGTTAAACAGCTTTGGTCCCTCTAAGATTTTTTATATTGATATTAAAGGTACAAAGAAAATAATAGCGTTTATATAGATCCGAATGAATACATGATCATTTGAATGCATGGCGTTTGCCTTCAAATGGCGGTTTATTTTGCTTACGCGATGGCGACACATCATTTAGAATACAACCCTAACTAAGGCAATCTGGCAAGCCGGCTTGAATTTCTCCATATACGTGTGATCATTTGCTAAATATCACTTCTTCAAACAGCTTTGGTTTTACGTCCTACGTTTTTGTTTTTTATATTGATATTAAAGATACAAAGAAAACAATAACATTAATATAGGTCTGAATGAATACATGCTCATTTGAATGCATGGCGTTTGCTTCAAATGGCGGTTTATTTCACCTATGCGATGAGTGAAAGTAACTTGCAGCAATTAATTGACAACTACCTGACGTGATTTAACTCGTACAGATTTGCACAAAGTAGGCTCAATGTATATGCTCTGTACGACCACGCATGAAAAAATAGGATCTCTATCAAATTTTGAATAAGTCCATCTAAAACTTCTAAAAGAACAGCGAGGGCAGACCTTTGGTAAGCGGTCAACATTATGTTTCCTTAACCGGGATATCTGAATGCAACAACATACTGGACAATTCCAGAGTGGGTGAATTAGTCAGTACTGTTCAATGATCAACTCTGACAAACTGCTACCCACTTCTGGCCAACGATGTATCGCATTACAAAATACACACGGACATGATAGGGCAATCTGTGCCATGTCTCTGTCCGCCTGGAACAGCTTGTATGTTTCCTCCACCCTGCAGCTCTTTTCAAACATATTTGCCTTTGCTGAATTCGACGAGGTTAGTCTGAACTCTTCTAAAAAAAACACTCTAGCGAATCTTACAGCGATAATGAGCCAGGATACACAAACAGAAAAGAAAAGATAAATAAAGGCAAGAGGACTATATTCAGCATGCCAAGACAAACGATTAGTGGTTAATGATTTGAAGGCATCCGGGTAGATGAACGACGTTTTCTACAAAGCTGTCCATGAACCTTGGGTACTAAACAGAAGTTCCATCTTCTTCAACAATTATAGATTCCAAGTTATGAGTGATGGTTGGGCAACAAACAAACACCTAGATGAACAAGTATTTAACGGGAGTTTTACATTTATGACACGCTTGGGTCTTTACTTCATACTTAACAATTTACCAGTCATATGACTCATTAAGTCTTAAAGTGTATGTACATATACTGTGTCTTCTTGTGGATGTAATAGTATTTATTGTATTACCATCACAGCCTGAATTTGTTCATGATACAAACTTGTACTGTTCGCAAAACTTATTTATTTATTTGATTGGTGTTTTACGCCGTTCTCAAGAATATTTCACTTATACGACGGCGGCACATGGTAGGAGGAAACCAGGCACAGCACGGGGGGAAACCCACGACCATCCGCAGATTGTTGGAAGACCTTCTCACGTACGGCCGGAGAGGAACTGTTTGCACAGTGGTGTGACCATGGTCAAAGTAGTAATTTAGAGTTACACAATAAATAGAAACGATCTATGTGTTTTTGTGTGATTCAGTTGTGTTTTGGTAACGGTGAATAATGTTAGTGTCGCTGGGCAAATAACATTCCTCAAAGTCGATCAAATATGCAGGCTGATTGAAACAGGTTATCAAAGGCTCAGGGTGCAATGGCAACCGGAAACCGTCGAGTTAAACACACCCTTCCATTTCTCACACTGTCCCAGGGTTAGTTCTAACTCTCTAACAGGCCTGTGTCTGAGTTAAGATCTAGAGTTATTAACACCATGCCCGAGGGACAAGAAACTCTGATTCCAGGGTACAGTTAGATCGTACATTACAATTGTTCCAGCCATCTACTTAGAACAGAGGTCAAGCTGCGTAAAGCTAGACCGATGTGACAGCTCGCTAAGTACCCACAGACATTCACTGGTCTATTACCACGTCTGAAGAGATAAAATATTCCACTGAAAAGCCTTTAGAATTCCCTTTCTGCAAATTGTAATGAACGGTTTCCCATTTCTTAGACCAGACGCATGCGTCCTTGATTTTGGTTTTTAAAGTAAAACGCATCAACCAGTATAGGCAGAAGCAATCAAAGAATCACGAAGAAAGTTGGACTTTCGTGTAAAGTACGTGGTGACAGTTAATTCTGACAGGTTCGCAGTTCCTTAATAACAAGATAATATAAAATTTCCAGCTTTATGACAAAGATTCCAACTCATTCCGTCTCCAACTTTAAGTCATTCTGAGCGTATTCACATCAGATGCTCAGACAACTTGATTCAATTTGCGCTTTTTCAATAAATTAATTGACTTCATATTACACTTCAATTGAAGTTTTCCTGTCTGCTAAATCTTTTGGGTTTATCAAATTTTCTAATCTCCAAGGAGAAATGATTTCTCCAGTTTTTTTACGTTCAATGCGTTTGGAAAACATCCCTGCTGATAAATTCATTGCACAGTCTCCTTCATGTAATTACGTTCCGTATACCGCTAAATCGCTTAATAGCCATGGAAAATGGTCCACTGCTGACTGCAAGTGTTCATATTTTCGGCGAAGATGCACTTAAGGATCTATTGAGATTAATCTCCCTTTGTGCTAAGTCTGAACGTTCATTCTGGACAACGAAATTCGATTTGGATTTCGTGCGAAACACGCTTATTACGTTTTACGGAGATCATTTAAAACCGAACGATTATCCCCTGAGCACGTTACCAGCCTTATTTAATTCATCATTTTTGTCAAAATGTTATTAAGGTATTAATGTACGGATTGTTTTATAAATGACATACATGGAACCACAAGCGACACATTCACCTCTTGGAAATCTATTGGAACAACGTAAAACATTCAAGCACTGATTCACACTTGGAAAAAAACGTTTCATTCTTAGACATCTCAGGACATTTAGTCTTCAGGTATCTGTAGACATTTACTTGTGAAATGCCTATTTCTCGCATAATTAAGCATCACTTAATTCTTAGACATCAAAGAACGTCTACATTCTTGAAAAGTAGGATGAGTTACTATTACAGGTGCACATTTTGTTCCCTGTCACCTAGAACATTACCCTTTCTGTACATCTAAGAACTAATTATTTTCTGTACAATAAGGTAAATATTAATGTAATGAGAATCATTAACATTAAAGACATTCCGCTCACAAAGTACATGATCACATCATCGAGAGCGATTTGACGCATGGTAGAAGAGCCATTACAAAGTACATGATCACATCCTCGAAGAGATTTCAGCTACACAATATCGATGTACACCTATTGTGCGAAATTTGATGGACACAACATGAGTATGTGCTAAAATGTAGGACACTGGGTTTTGGACGTTTCATATACTTTTATATGTCTTACAATTGTTTTCATTTTCGAGCCTTTACTAATCACCAGATTCCAGGCACAGCCAAATTTGTGCATTTGTTATTCAGTTTTCGGTGGATTCACAGTTTCTCTATGTATATACTGCAGTTGGTCTCTGAGAGGTCTGACCCGGAAAGGGCACTGTCCAGAAAGGAGAATACATGTATCTGCCACATTTACCACCCCAATGAATGTAACCAGGTTAACACAACCAATAGTGATAGAATCGCGCGACTAGTTCTTCAGTTAATGAGCCTCATTATTTTGTGGCTTATCTATATGTAAAAGGCATTCAGACCATAGGCTGTAATCTATTTTCGTTCTGTATTGACTGAGACTTCGAAACTTACATATATGCATGTGCAACACTTATTTTCTACGGCGTTTAATACAAAGTTTTACTCAGCATACGAAGAAACAGCAACAAAAAGAAACTTCAAAATTAGTGCATAAGGAACATAAAACTATATTTTCATGTGACATTACATACATATATAGTCACCTGAGGGACAGGAAATGTGATGGTTACAACCGCACTAGAGCGCGTCTCCGACACGACGCCTTCCTTAAGGGCCTTGCTCGTTTTGCCCTAACGGTCATAAATTGGCAATGGCAAATAACCGGACAGATACAAATCTGACATACTCCTGTCGTGCTCTGATGACAATCATATCCAACAGTGACGTAAAGTTCAAACGTCCTGAGGGGACATGAACACCGCTGTTACCAAACATGACGTCAACGGCTGAAATCTTGAGCCCATGTACACATGTATACATATAAATAGTGTGGCTTATACGTAGCAGTAGCCAACAGGTTACCTTTTGTTATTTAGCATACGATTGGAAAACCTTTTGCTATCTGAAGCATGGATGCAAGGCTGTATCTCACCAAACCACAACTAAAAGGAATTACCTTTCGAAATCATAATAAGCGCCCTCCCCCCCCCCCCCCCCCCCCCCCAGCAATCTAAGCGCTATACAGCTTGTGTTCATTCTGACAGTTACCCAGCAAAAACCCTCATACAAGACAAGTTACAGTCGACTCAGAGTCACCTGTATATTTATTGCCTGTGAAGAAACATCGAAATAACAACAGACACGACAGAAGAGTTCATAGCGTTATATTCCCAACCACCGTGGCGTTCGCCTTTGCTGATCCAAACACGAGGCAGAATAGCACATGGACTCAAGCTGAGCTAACAGAGGATTTCTGACGGAAAGGTGAGACGCTAGCGGTGTCGGCCATTTTGGCACGAAATCAGGCTTCATTAGCCAGCTATTCTGAGATGGTCCTGCTACTTGAACATGTAGGACCAGTCAGGAGAGCTGGCCGCGGCTACTGTATGCGGTTTCGTGGGTTATATTGCCCTTCCTCCGCCCTACCTTTCTACCCCTACTCCCTTGTGAGCTATCATTCCATGCCCTAACACACCATCACCACCCTCCAAACCTCTGGTGAGCGACGGTAAATCGACCAGCAGACATTCCAACCTAAATTTCCAACACTTGAGTACATGACATAACAGGTGGAAATGATTCCGAGATTGCTTTGATATCAACCAAACCCGAGATGCATTTCAGACCAATATCCCCGAACTTCGCCCGGGTAACACCGTTATTGTTCTCTGGAGTCTGTCAAGGGCAAACAGCTAGGTGTAAGGTGTAAATTCGTCTCCCGGGTTTACAAACACATCGCAAATCAAAACAAACTTACAGCACATTCACAAATCGGCTTACAGACTTACTTAGTGAAGATATAGTCGCGGATTTCATTTGTATTCCAGAACATGTTTTTTCAATGCAACAACAAAATGGGATAAGGTGTTAGTTCGAGATGGAAGGGGCAGTCATTCATCACCTTTAATTTGCAAAAAGAGCCCTCACGGCCTCATGTAGCTAAAAATGCGCCGCTCTCACGACAAAGCAAAACCCTCTCACCAGTGGAGTTGCATGTTCAAATCCCCACCTTTGTACAAGTGAAACGGTCTTGTTTTTATATTAAACACTAAAGCAGAGCTAGGGAAAAGCAGCTGCGAGAGCTGTGTGATACAGATGGTAAATGGTCACATGTAACTTGTTAATTTACCACTATAACGTTTCAATGTCGATTGCTCGTGTAAATGCTTAATTGGTATATACTTATACGCCATACAGCAAAGATTCTAATCGAACAGTTAAATAGGCAAATACGTTTGCGCAAAGGGGATTCGTTCGTCATTTCGTCTAAGTAAACACAAACTATGATTTTTTATGCCTTGATCAGACAAGGAAATCACATTAACAGTCAAATCATTACTAACTATTAATTCTTTTAGTCTGATTTGAGCCTAGATGTATTATAAATGTTTCTAATACATTGCAAAATGCATTTTACAGGCGAAATCATCCGCTTTACCGCGAAGCTTTTCTCTCTCAGAGCATGAGCTTACAAATCTTTGATTTCGGTCACGTGAGTATTGCACGTTCCGTTGTATGTGTATTTGGGTGATTTTCAGTACTGAATCTAAGGCAGTCTATCAAATTAAACACCGGCGCAGTTTCACACTGTTGGTAGAGTGCCCGCTTCGGGACCGGTAGATCCAGGATCAATCCTGGGTCGAGTCAGACCTAAGACTTTGAAAGAGGAAGTTGTAACTTCCACGCTTGGCGTTCAGCATGAAGGGGATAGTGCAACAACTGGTTGACTTGTATCAGTATAATGGCTCGGGCGGGGCGGTTTACTTGCCTTCGGTAAGGCGCCTCAGTAAACATAAAAGAGCGGTGAAAATCCGTCCTTAAACAAAGAGGCACATTACAGGCACCCTAAGGATTCCTTCGTCGTCATATGACTGAAAAATAGTTGAGTACAACGTTTAACCCCAAGCACTCACTCACTAAAATTAAACATATTTCATAAAGAATAATCACCAAGTAGGACGCGATTATTGAGATCTATTCGGTTAGGTTTAAATATTAATGTAGCACGTGAGTGAACACCAATCGTGGGCATATATATATGCAAATCTGACAAGTTTTCAGGTATTCGAAAAAAAAGAGGAATTAATGCATTAAATAAATAATCGGAAATATACAGCCCAAGTGAAACTGGAATTGGAATCCGATGCATCTGTTGCACAAGTGTATATATACAACAGACCATTTTTACCGCTGATATAACATACACGTGTAAAAATCGTTTTTAAAAGTTGATACGGATATGTTTAATATCTTGTTACCAGATAAGCATTTTTAACGTGTATCACCATATACATGCAGCTCAACACAAAACAAATCTACAAAAACAGTGCTAAATGCATATACGAAACATCATACATACAAGCAAAAGTGTTAAGCCAATACTGCTCTGATGTTTTCTTGAATTATTCTAAACGTCCATACTTTAAAGTATAAATAAAGAAATTGAGGAAATCAGCTAAAATCTTATAGCTAAAATGGTGCTATACTACTTTTAGTGTAAGGAAAGAAATCTAGGAAACTGTTCCTCTGATGTATGCAGCTGTGGTTAAGTTAACATGTTCTCAGAGATTGTAGAATTATCTGGCATATGGTTTGCTAGGGCACACTATTTTGGTAGGACAACACCCTCTGATGTCTGACTTTCTGACTTTTGATCTTCCCTACCTGACTGCTGACAGAGGGGGTCTTTTTACCCATACGAAAGGCCATACTTGCACCTATCGCCGTTTGCCTCACGAACAAGCTGGTTTTGCGTTGTGTCAGAAAAGATATTATCTAACAAAACTGGTGCCAGTACCAGAAACGCCATTAATCACTCACGCTAGAAAGCCTATTTGCCTTCGGGACACGTACATACCAGATATTGCCACAGTGAAATAAGTAAACAAACAAAAGCACTGTCGATCAGCAACATACAGCATTGTCTGCTAGCTTTTCGTTGTACTTAATTTGCGTTTGATCGTTCCGTTCACTTATACAATCAAGCTAAACATAGGAGCTCATTGTTGACCACTTGCTTGATTTCAAATCTTTATTCAGCAAAAATTATTTCAGTGAAAAACTACAAGCCTACAATTTCCAATAACGGAAGATTTGCGATACGCAAAACAATACTAGATTCTAATCTAAAAGCCACACAAAAATTCTGGATAAATCAGCACATTATCGCCATGTAATTGAGCTGAAATCAAGGTAATTTCATATAATACGTCACAATTCAATCAGTTTCACTATGCTTTTATTCAAGTTATATGAATCCTATAAAATCAACTGTGTACACAAAATCATATTCACAGCCTGACTTCATTACACGGTGCAAGAAATGGCTCTTACATACTTTCCCCCACGAAGTACTTGTACACCATTTTCGCAGTTTGCTTCTTCACAGATTTTGCATAGATGACTTCACGTACATATCACCTTCTGTGCCATTTAAACAACATCCTGCTAATACAACATTCAACACCCGCTTTTTATTATTTGACTGTTGAAACAGTTTGTTCTACATGTATTTTCATAAAGAAATGAAACATTTCTTGTCACGTCTTCAAATTACCATGCAAGTGGTGGTCACGTGCCAATTTGAAAAAAGACAAAGTTTGTTAGCAAATATCTTTTCAGTGCAATAGATTTCGTACAAGTTTATACACGTGAAGGTGTTTTAAAATTACTTTACAAAATAGAAATACCTCCACCACGACGAGCAGATTTGTATTGACTATACAAGACAAAATAGAGAGTAAAATCAGAACAGCGACGACAGAGTGATACTTGGTAAAAGGTCAAACGTTACCGGTGAAGTGACACGTCATTCTTTGAGAGAAAGATAATGTATTAATGGATCCTACAATGTGTCATGCTATTCTAGTGCAGTTCATACCTCCCCTGAAGCAATTGTGATATTCACGACAGCGAGATGATTTCCAAGTCATAGTTACGTATGGCTTATCTGTCATCGTGCGTAAACTCTTGTTCGCTAGTTACACAATGTAAACGACACAGGCGTTACTGCCCTTTTGATTTGCGACTACCGGATTCTCTCTAATTTCATCGATTATTTGTTTGTTTGCATACGATTTCAAAGCTCCTTTCACACTGACAATGGCGGTCATATCACGACGGTTCCTCCACGTAGCCGGTCCCCACTCATTGACGTTCCTCCACAACTGTCGCCTGTGTCAACAGCACCAGGTGGCGCTGCCAAGAACTCGGTAGTATTTGTTCTCCATTGTATTTAGCAGTACCTACAAGGCCCTGAATATTTAATGAACAAGCTCACCAAGGCTAAAATGATTGGACCCACTACCACCCGACATGTTCCTCAAAACAATGGGTGTTCACAGAAGTCTGTTGGAGGAGAACTAGAATAGGAGAGCGTGATCATCATACAACCCAGGTTAGAAATGAGTGAAATACAGAAATACAGTCGGTTGTATTCATCCAATGAGACCAGTCGTTATGTGTTGACCTATTTTTTTCGTTGTCTTCCAGTTCGCTACCCGTTCATTGAACGAACTTGTAACAGGCTTGTTGATGTGACCTGTCTACTGCTGTGGATACTGCCTGTAGTAATGAACCTGACAAATGACACGAGGCCCTTTCACATTTACATCCACTGCAAACCTAGGGTGTCTTCCTGTAGTCGCGTGCGCCACAGTTATTGGTTTTAAAAGGTCGCAACACGATGTTGTACGTAACAAAACACAGAGAGAAAAACGAAATGACGCGATCGTTATAAAGTTCGTACGAAACCACTTTTAGCATGAATACTTAGGTGCTAAAATACATGCGGTTTATTTTGTCAGATACTATCTATACCCTTGACGCATTCAAATGAGATGGTTGGTGGGCTGTCAGGAACAGTATCTGTGTGGGAAAACGTACGGATTAGTGACGCCAGGCTAACGAAATCAAGACATTCTACAATGGCCATTGTAATGAATTGGTCCCTTGGCAAAAGGTCTGCCATTAAAGGTGCGTAAGTGCAGTTCATGACTTTACCCAAAATGATAGAGCCGCTGGGATGCATAATAGGATGTCAGATACGTGAGCTTAATTTGGTGTGCAAGGCACTGTCAGTGTCCCAAGGGCATTGAAACGCACAGAATGTAGTCTTACAGCCGAACATCTCACCTTACTGCTCTACCGTATGTCTCCAGACGATCTCTGTTAACTCCGCCTCTTACAGTAATTTGGTTTCCTCCCACTACGATGCTGGTCGCCGCATAAGTGAAAAATTCTTCAGTACGGCGTAAAACACCAGTCAGATAAATAAATAAATACAGTAATTTGAACACTGCAGTAAAATAGATGAATGCGACGCTAACCCTTTAAACTGCAGATTTCCTGGATTGCGTGTGTAGTTACAAATCCATAAATAATTATAATACAAAAAACTCACGCAGTTTGACGCATGTTTCAGTATGATTAATCGTCAATTTGGCCAGTCACACACTTAATCCTTTGTCATACGTTATAACAACAAGATAACCCTACAACAAATGCCAGTGATCTTATTCCTAAATCTGTACCAGCATTAAACACTTGTATATGTCAATATATTCGACGTAATTTTTTAACGTTATTCAGTTTTCTCTTTTTCTAAAAAATAATAAATAGCTAATAATTAATAATTCCTTAATAAATATGCCACAGAATATAAGCAGACACTGTACGCGGACAAGAGGTAATCCATGTGCATGGACTCTTTCGTTCCCCATTCGGGACCATGTCGTCATGTTTCCGCTGTCAGTGACTCGATATGAAAGGCATCAAAACAATCAGTCCAGTGCACCAGGAAGGTGTTAAGGTGGGAATGATAAATTTAGGCAGAATATACATTAGTAGATCACGAATGCACATTTTGGACTGTTAATATACGTAAAACCAATAACATTAATTTGTTGTGATGGTGTACGCACTGTCGTACGTACGTTTTTCAATGTGGTGATATTGTATGCGTCTTGACACCAGCACATAATTAAGCTGTATCATGGATCTGACAAGAACACGATGGTGTGTGCTAAAACCAAAGAGCCATCACATCCGTGCAGGTTTTAATGGATTTACGAATAGGGTAAACTGGGCGTAAACACTTCGGCAGTTTCGGGAGTGAGTATAAAATTGCTTGATAATGCAACACAAGGGATTTGAGTTATTAACACAAAAACAATTTTAACATGATTTGACTTACATGTGGCCAGAATCTGATATGTATATACGATCGATAATAAGCGACACGCTATTTCACACACACAAAACACACACACGAATTTCCATATATATATATATGGAAAATCTTTCCTGCAACAAGGAGGCACATTACATGCACTCTAAGTCTAAGGACTCCTTCGTTGTCGTATGTGAAAAATTGTTAAGTTCGACGTTAAACCCCACGCACTCACTCACTCATTCACTATATATATATATATATATATATATATATATATATATATATATATATATATATATATACAGAGACAGAGATAGAGATAGATATATGGAGATGTACACTGTATTTTTTGCAAAAGCATCTTGTTGTTGGCCTAATATCAGAGTTGTTCATTATCAGTGCATGTTATAATGGGGAAAATATCTCAAAACTATGCTGTACAAGACGGTATATTTAAAATTAGATGCACATTAATGTAAATGTCAACAGGCCGATAATTGAACAATTGCACGTTGTATTTATAGGGAGTTAAAAGTAGAACTCTGTTCGTATTACATAATACAATTCTATTTATAGAGCTAATTATCTACTAAATGACCAAAGTCACCTATAACTAAGATGAACCAAGAACCCAGATTAAATATTATAATGACTGCAGTGGTCGAAATCAATCTTTATGAGGAATGACAAACGCCGCTGTTGTAAAAATCGCCATCACAAAACACACAGCAGCCAATGCGTTTGACCACGTACAGCATTTGCACGAGCTCTCATAGCAGCGAACACGCAGCGCGCGCCAGCTCAGAAATCAACCCGCCATATTTACCATATAAGAAAGCCAAAATAACAACAAAAAGCGTCTATTACGTTACAGTCGGATGCATCATTCATCGGTATGCCTGCTCCTGTCGAAATCGTGCAGAAAGACGAGGCTTTGAGCAACATGTCAGAAACAAGTCCATAGCACTCACACACAGACACGCACTCAAAACAGGCGGACACGAAACAATCCCACGTGACTAAATAAAACCAATACATATATATATATATACAGAGCCCTAATCACTATAGTAGAACCGGAAGTTGAATGGCAAGGGGAATGACACGTGACTTACCTGCACCTCCAAAGCGTGATAAGCCAGTATAAGTCCGAGTAATATCACAGTTGAAATGCTGATTAAGGATTTCAGCGCGATAGAATAAAAACTCTCCTAGAAACAAGAAAAGAAATAGTACTTCATCAGAAATTACCAGATACATATTGTGACTCGAAGTCATAATTGTCACCAATCCCACCAAACCTACAGCAAACGTTTACTGGCTGTCCATTCAACATACAAATACAGAATCAACACACAGCTGTGGAATTATTTTCTTATTTTACTGTTACCATGGTAAGTTCATAATTTCTAACGGATTGATCATTCTTGTTTAGAAAAAACGCCAAAATGATATGATTGGTTAATACTATACTTGACTTGTTCTATTTACAATTAGAAGTAGAAAAGATAATATGACGAAGTGGATAACGACTTTTTGTTCGTCGACCTTTCAGTGAAGAGACTAATATTGTAAGCACAAACACCGATCCGTCAACAAACGAGGTTGTTATCCATATAACTTTCTGATATTAATAATTTTCTTCATTTAAAGTGTACTTCAAGGTAGTAAGTCCTGGCCATTAGTTATTACTACCAATCAACAAGTCATATTACTACCAATCAACAAGTCATATTACTACAAGTCATATTACTACCAATCAACAAGTCATATACATTACTACAGAGATTGTTAATTAAAAATCAAGGCCCACAAGATTAATCACGACTGAACCATACGTCGATCTGTTATGATAAGGGGGACAAGTTAATTTATTAATTTATTCATTTTACTGGTGTTATACACCGTACTCAAGAATATTTTACTTATACGACGGCGGCCAGAATTATGGTGCGAGGAAACCGGACAGGGCCCTGGGGAAACCCACGACCATCAGCAGGTTGCTGGCAGACCTTCCCACGTACAGGCACAACTTGGTAGACATCTGTGCATTTTGACTGATGCCATATTTATGGATTATGATGTTTCACTCATAATCCAAGAAAATGAATAACATGAAGACATGCCGAAAGCATTGTGCTTTGAAACGAACCCAGCAAACTCATGACTTAATGCCACGGACGATTCAATAGAACACATATACGCGCATCTTGGCCAAGCACTGGTCTGAATTATAATGCGGAAGGGAGGGTTGCAATTAACAGAGAAATGTAATACACCTGAAAATCAAAGATGTAGTAATCAATAACGTGTATGCTATTGACTGACTAATTAGCGGACAAAATCGCCAAGTGCAGCACCTTTTGATGACTGAAAATTTTCTTCATTAGTGAGAAGTGACATCCGTATCGCTTGCACAATGCAAGCCTGACGTGACTGCAGCTTTCGTGACTGCAGCTTTCTTCCATCTTGGCACAACTGAGGCTGTAATTAGTTACCGATTCGCGTATTGCCAGGTATCAGACGTACACCTGGTCGCTGAGTGATAGGGGGAAACCCTTGAGGAAACCTTATTTGGAAAGTTTCAGAACTAAGTCAACAAGATACCTTACAAGTGAAACTTTCACTTACCTTCACTGCATTTTGAAGGAAACAGGTAACTTTGCAATCCATATTGTGTATTATGGGAATAAGAAACCTGCATTATGATCTATAAGATAAATGTAACAGTACTATCATTCATTCTAAATAGACGTATTTGTTTACTTATTTATTATTTTGATTAGGGTTTTATGTTAATCGATTTATGTTATGGTTGATGGTATTCTTGTGATATTTTCTTTGAACGCTTTGGTTTCCTTCACACATAAAACATGATCGCAGTAAAAAAAATAATAATAAAAATAATAATAAATAATTCTGTATTTCAGACTGAATACTGCAGATCACAAATTAGTAGGAAACCAAAGAGAGATAACGATGTATAGAATAACCGAAAGTAAAACGTCATTTAACAAATCCTCTCCGGCCGTACGTGGGGAGGTCGGCAGCAACCTGTGGATGGTCGTGGGTTTCCCCCGGGCTCTCCCCGGTTTTCTACCACCACAATGCTGGCCTCCGTCGCATAAGTGAAATATTCTCGAGTACGGCGAAAAACTCCAATCGAATAAATAAATAAATCCTTTAACATACACAGATCAGAACGGGGATTAACAGCTTTATACGCAATAACAATTTCACTGAAACTACGGCGATGAGGTTTTATACAGAAATGTATATCAATATTTACTAATATCAGTGCGTACTAATAACACTTAGCATCATCGCGCTCAATTGTTTTGTATTGATTATCTCTCGAGAATCGACTGCGACTGTGTATATCTGCGAAGCCGAAATTTAAGCAGACAAATGTAGACAATCAACATCTGATTCATTTGTTCTCTTTGAACGTCAGGATCCCATTTCATAAAATTACCTACACCGAATAACCATGACGACGAAATCCATTAGCACTGGCTGCCATGGCAATCACGCGGACCGAACAGTATGCGCGTGTACGCCTTGTCAAATGGGTCCAAGTATGCAACAGTCGCTCTTTGGTACTAACCTCGCGATATGATGTGAAGACGTTCTCGGAAGACGTTACATGTTGTATCACATCCCTGGCGAACATCACTGAAACACATTTTTAGGCAGATAACAATTTTTTTACAGGTAAAATATTTTTGTCTAGCGAATGAGATGCTTTTGCTTTAGGCTCTTCCTGGTTACCTCCATATATAAACGTTCACCGTTATATCAATGGAATATTCGTGAATGAGACGGTAAAAATCAATGGAATAAACGAACAAATAAATGTGTGTCCTTTTTGTTCCGGCAAAGTCACATTAAACCGTTTTGTTCCGGTATAGTAGCATTAAATGTGCAGCAGTCGCCCGCATTATCGGACCCGTCATTTATACTGACAAGTACAGTGTATAATAATCCCATTGCAGGGCACATCGCCTTATTATTGATGCATACTTTTATATGTTTTGTTTTGCCATAATAATTTATAACCATTCCGTAAATGACATTGAACGCAAAGAAAACCCTAAAATGAAGTATACATCACATCAATGACCATAAAAAAAAACACTGCCCAGGAAAGCGGTTCGATTTATTATTTTTATAAATTTCTTTTCAACTGAGGAAAATAGTCCTTAAAAATCAGATTATACTGTGATCTGTATTGACAGTTATCTGTTACGTCACGTCCATATGTGTTTGCTTGATGTTGCACGTTTCAAGGTCCATCCGGGAATGTATTCACACGCCTGAATGTGTGTGCACTTTGAATGACGATATCTAACACTCAGAGTGTGTTAATTAGAAAAACTCTCATATGACTCCACTGGTCCCAATGTGTTTTGATAATTTCACGGCAGAATCCAAAGAGTCAAAGAAGTCTATTTCACTAGGTCGAAAAATTCTCAAAAAATAAATCCAACTATTCTTGTGGACAGTGTTTAATGGTCTTTCGTCTGTTATGTACTTCACCTGTGTTTTCTTTGCGTTCAACTGTGATGATGATTAAGGCCATAACAGAAAAGTGAACTGTCACAATGATTCGATATCTATTGGCAGTTATGTTGGTCTGCTACGTGGCAGTCTGACGATAGAAGTCGTCATAATATTATCGAATTTTGTTACACTCCAACCTGAGTTAAGCATTGTTCCATAGTGCCCATAAAACCACATTGCAAAGGTAGGATAGAACTTGTTACACGGCTTGGATCCGAGTTATTTAAGGTGTTTTGTCAGTTTTTTGCACGTTACATTATGCTTTTGTTTTTTAAATTCAAGGATACTCCAGTTCGTTTCGACGATTGTAGAATGACAATCGTCAGAATATACGAATGCCCGGAAGGCCTGTCGCGTGACATAATTCACAATTATATATGAACTGATCAGGTAGTTTTCTTAGCTACCGATAAACTGTATCTTTATATATATATATATATATATATATATATATATATATAATTCACAACTATATATGAACTGATCAGGTAGTTTTCTTACATTTTGTTGTGTGAATTACAACTAAAACTTGTCCGTATATCGTTTTCTTCGTCAGGTGTCTCAATGCTACCGATAAACTGTAACTTTAATTATATATATATATATATATATACATATATATATATATATATATATATATATATATAATTCACAATTTATTTAATTTGTTAATGGCGCGGGGCAATTACCCAGGTCGCTGGGTCCAAGTTCAGCTCATGCTGAGTTCAAGCTGTTCAGCTCATGCTGAGTTCAAGTTGTTCAGCTCACGCTGAGTTCAAGTTGTTCAGTTCAAGCTTTCCTCCCACCAATATTCTTGAGTACGGCGTAAAACACCAATCAAATACATCATTAAATCAGAGTCCTCTGACATCATCAAATCTCCTGAGGTAGAGCTTTTCTGAATGTGTGAGCCATCCTGGGGGAAACCGTTTCTCCACCAACCTTACGAACGATGACAACCGTTTTATTGTCATCAAGACTCAAAAGTAAGCAAGCAGGAGAATCGAGTTGAGGGTTTCCACCCTGAGGTTTGTCTTGAACCAACACATTGCACCTGTCACGTGTGTACATAAATATGAACAAAAAAGTTTGTTATCATAACGAAGTGACGCAAATGAAGTGTAAGATTTCTTTAAGAGGTTTCATAGGCGTTTTGTCCGTATTGGATGTGTGCACATTAACTCCACAGTAACCATTCCTAGTGAGCAGATATGGGAGGAGTTAATCCTTATAATGTGAATGTTTCATTGCCCCAAAAGTTTCGATGACTCGATAGACCACATTCTGTCCACTCCTTCTTAGCTGGGACGAACTAGTTATTTGATGTAGTTCTTTTTTTGTTTTTCTCTTTATGGAAAACTTATTTTATGTTATTTCTCCAGAGCTATATCAAGGTCACATTAATATTTTAAATAGTTTTGGCATGCCTGGTTATAGTTCGAAAATAAGTTCAGCTGTAACCAAAAGTGCTGACCACGTGACCCAAAGATCGATAGTGTTGATAAGGTGACTAACATGTGCGCAATTAGAAGGTGTTGATTAACGTCTAATGGTGGCGAGTTCCCAACTAATGCCTCCACGGCAGGATAGGCCATGTAAATAAAGTCCCAGCGTTGTTCCGTAGATAGCGTGAAGTCTCAATCCTCTTAAATTAATTTTCACCTCGAATTATGGACATTCGCGGAAGCGGGATTGTTGTCAGAGGCCAACTGTATACAATCCCCCCCCCCCCCCCCACCACCACCACCACCAAACCCTACACAAACACACACAACACCCTCTTCATATTCCTCTCCCTATCTAGGATTCTAGTCAACAGGCAGACCAGTGAGGCTGTCGCGGCATCCTTCGTAATTTGTCACTATTCTTCCGTCACAGTCGATAACAACGCGAAGGGGCAGGCGGTATTGCAATGGTTATCTGAAAATGCCAAACTCATCCAATATCACTAATTAGAACACCTACTGAGTACGTATGATCACACACAGAGACACGCAATGACCATTTATGTCCATCTGTATTATATGTTGGGTGGTGTATCTCGTGACCTGCCTTCACACCACCAATGTAACTTGACTATTAAAGTGACATTGAGAAAAGACATCACTTTCCAGCTGCATGTACAAGAATCACAGCTGGTCAACTAAATCGATGGTGCTGCAAGGCCGTTTTCAATATAAGCAGTTTACAATAATCCTGTGAAACACTGTAATCATTTCTTTGTTCGTTTCATCATGTCGATGTTTATAACTACACAGAAAATCAAGATTTCATATTTGTTTGGCAAAATAGTTTCCTCCAGCTCTGCTATATAAATAACACCTGGGTGCTGATACCGTTGTAGCCCCCCCCCCCCCCCCCCCACCCGTCCACACCACACACTCTTTAATGCCGCCATGGAAACATGTGTTGTGGTGCACCACAAGCTGTTTTGTTGGGTCAAGTATGATGCACAATGGTTCGTGCCGGAGAATCAACCTAGTGTTTTGAAATGTTGGGTTTATAAGTCCGCGTGTGCCTCAATAGGCCTGGAAAGTTCGCGTCAGTATTACCCTTGTATATATTCAGTAGAAGTGTAAACTAATTCGTTGATGGAACATGTAATAAAAAAAGGTACGAGCGTAGTGCGCAAATGTCCGCGTAGTCCTATCCCTAGTAAGTTGGGGTCGTTTAAATAACGTGATTTGCAGGCTGATGAGAAAACCTGGTCGAGATTCCAGCATATTGCCTCGATCAAAACGGAGGCAGGTTGCGACCATTACGGACAATGCCTGTCCGGATATGTGACTCCTTGCGGATTCATTATTCAGCTGTGTAGGAGTATTTATCCCGTGAACCGATCGAAGGCGACAAAAGCCGTTATAACAATAGCCGTATTAACATATACAATATACACTTTACTCTCTAGTCACACGGGTTGCGTAGTCCTATACGTATAACCTCGTGTACCCATGATCTCCACCATCGCAGGCATAGGTCTAGTTGCAAGCTGCTCACTACTGACAGTATGTATAAACCAAAGCAAAACATGCACCAGCAGATGCAGATGGGGGAAAGGTAACAGACAACACGTAAGTTAGTTCTGACGTTGTTGTTACGCCTAGGGTTAGTGGTTTGAGGATCCAGAGAGGGTAAATATAAAGTTACACTACAGCATATTCGATGTATGTGTCGTTATATTTTTAGCATGGCTTCGGCAGTAAGAGCAAAGGTACCATATGGGCCGCGTACTGTAGGTTGCTCATCGCTATACGGCTTCACAGCGTATTGAAGTAGCCTGCGCCGTGTATGTCACCCCAGTCAACTTGACCAGCTTGCACTTCCACAAACACTGTGCTATGCAGCCACGGCTCTAACCTAAATCATTCATGCACTTATACAGCCGTTCACTTTACAGTCCCGTACACGATCGCACAAGCTCTTTGTATACAACAGACATGCGTGTACACGGATTAGAAAGCCTTGGTAATAATACATACGTATAATAACTATCCCCCGAGCATTACTGACAGACGACTGCCACTTACCTTGGAGTACACATTAGCCATTATGAGTTCTGTTTCCACAACCATCACGGCAATTCCAAACATTCCCGACACTAAGGCGTAGTCCGATATCTTTTTACGCTTTTCGTACAGACTTTTCCTTTTGCCCAGACGATAACCGACATTCGGCTTTTGCCTTACTTTGCTCGGTCTCTCGTCCACGTATCTCGGAAAGTCCGTTACTCCCACCAAGGCTATTCCAGCGTCCTCCGTTGACGTGCAGCTCATTTTAGGCGACGTCGGTAACGACTGCATGGAGGTGGGCTTCTGCAGTTGTTTAAAAGACCCAATGGCTCCATTCACTCGCATGTAATCGGCTCCTATTTCAGAAAGTGCGGATTCCTTGTTTACGTTCAGAGCTTTGTGCTTGCAGTACTCGTCCGTCTTGGCCCCTATGTCGGGTTGTTGTTGTATAGAGTCCTCTGACTTGTCAAGCAGAGCGTGCGCGTATGGCATGCTGGCGGAATGAGACATGGCTTTTAATGGGTTTAACTGGATGCAGTTATCGACTAAACTGTTCGTAGCATCCTGCCGTCTGTCCGAGCTCGGGCTGGAATTCTGCAGTTCTATATCTGGGCACGTGTAGGCGCGATTAATTTTGCCGTCACTGGCCACAGCTGCGGATATATTGTTATGTTGTGATGAACCGCTGTGCGGACTGTCCATATCTTGGTCCGCGTCTGCCTTAGCCTGACCGTCAGCCTCGGCTCCATCTGAACATGTCCCCTCCGAAACAGTTTCTCGGAGTAGTTGCTCAGTAGAATCAATACGGTCCTTCTCATTGGCCGCTTCTACCACAACAACTGACATATTAATTATAGGCCTTGGTGGCTTCGCCCAATGAATGGAGGTTTAACAGATAGGTGCCCGCGCACACGGAAACTTTTCGCCCAGCATGAGGACATGTTTACAGAGCGATGCGAGTTCCTGGAAAGCATCAACAAACACAGCACGTTGATCCCGTAGGGTTAGTGTTCCTGTTGAAAGCGTTGAAATTTCAGCACGTTTTGACCAGTTTCTGGATACACGAGTTTTGGCGTGAACTTTGGTTAGGAGACAATCGTAGAGCTCTTTTGAGGAAGACGCTATGTTGAAGAATGTCTGCGGTAAGTTCATCTGGCAGTCTGTGCTTATTCCATACCATTTCCCTTTGTGAGACAGCGAGGCATTGACTGTAGAAGAGCACAACAAAAATGAATTATAACAACTTAGCTAGAATAAGGGGTTTTCATTTAAATTATACATAGATGAAAAGTTAACAGAAAACAAAATATATGCTGTAGATTGTAGTAAATATCAGCTGTAATGTGGCACAAAAGAAAGGTAAACAGTTAGGCTAACTTAACTTTTTCGTTTCGATTACATTTTTATCTTTTATTTGTTTTTACAATTTTTGTACATTGAGGCCATTTCGGGGAATTCGGGAAGAGCGCTTCTAATGAAACGGACTTCCAGATAAAATTCCAGATAAAGAAAAAAAAAGCAATAAGAAAATTTAACGCTCAGTGGGTTTTCTTTATTTGGAGAAACACTTTCTAGAAATTCAGCTTATTTTTAGCTGGAATCATATTTTCGTAATAAAGAATTTTATGTATGTCTTTGGTATTTTATGTATTGTGAAGTCATCGTATGACAAGGAAAATACGAGGGTTCTTTGTGGAAGAACCGAAAGCAGGAGTTACCCCGAAGGATAAAACCCTTGCGCACATCAGATGGCAGATTGGGGTCCTGCTCTTAGAACTTTGGCTGCGACTTCACGCCTCGTTTTTCGTCCTGTTCAAATGTGGAATTATTCGAGTGGTACTATCCAGTTTCTCACACTATTTTTATGTGAGAATCTGATTGAAATATTTTTCAGTATACTGCTATACGAAACCAATTAATTAAGTGAATACATGATAGCAGTAAAGTCCCTAATAACAATACTGTTGTAGTTCGTTACTGAAAACCACTTTCTATGGGACATTTTGCAATAAGAATAAGTTACTTATCTTTTCCATCACCGGTGATGGCATATGTTCTTACAGTACCTAATCTACATATACCTAATATTGCCAAGAAGAGTTGACTGCTCATATACACACTGATCAAGCCATAGCATGGCATACCATTTATATTTGGCGCTATGTCTAACCATACCTTGGAGAATAGTTACCATTCACTGGTTTAACCACGCAGTTAAAGACAGTGTAACGGCAGATCCAGGTTCATCCCTGAATCCCAAACACTTCAGCATTGTTAGGTTTGTTCATCCTATCTAAATATGAGGTGCAAGCGAAGTGGTTTTCAAGCCTTTGCCTTTATTATATGCTTGAGTTTGGTGTTTTCTCTGGTTTGCCATGGTTTTTGTACTAACATGTAACTTTGCTTTGGGATCTGCCCTCTAAAATGATACACTTTTGCAAGATCACCGAAATAGAGTTGAGGGTTGCGTAAAGCAGAAAGAAATGATAGTTTGCAGTAACCTGCAGTTATTCAGTTGACCACGTTAATTTGTTGACTGAAGTCCAGCGAACAGTCCAGTGGCGAAACAGACAAAAAGTTCAGGATACAACAACAACGTGCACATCGAGACACTGAAATCTGATTGGTTCTTGACCTGCGCTGGGAGGTCTTGCTGCTGGAGGCCACTGGACTCCATGCGGATAACGCGAGAAAGACGAAATTCTACGAGACTGTCTGGCGCAGGTCAAGAGAAATGCATGATTCCCTCTGATTTGGCTGTGACCTTACATCGAAAGATGTGATATTTACCAATCCATTATCAAAATAGTATTTAAGTATTTTCTCTATACATATTAAGTCCGATTATTGGGGTGCCATATTGCGTATAATTTTACATTTACACATTTTTCGCATATATGCATATACAGATGTACATTAGTGACAGCCATACAGAACTGCTGAGCATACGTCGGCGTAATGGTTCCTGTATGCATTATTGCGGTTATAAAACTTATAATAGTAAATTATCAGCTCTATAAGTGCACGAATTAACTCTGGATTGTATTCTGCTTACTGGTTCTTTTATATATTTTGAATTTATGCTGTCAGTCATACGTTGGATGTTAAGATGGTTATAATAGTTTCAATGTAATATGATTGTGCTGCAAGGTTGTTGAGATTTTTATATGCGTAGCTACTGAGTTTATATTGTATGTGGTCATTATCCCACCTGCAATGATCCCGTACCGGAGTTAAAAGAATACGAATTCAGACCTGTTGCCAAGCTTGGCACAAAGGTGAGTGACCTGCAGCTCTCCCGTGTTGCCCCAGTAAACAGAATAGGCTTTCATCATTTAAAATGGAAATTTGTTTCCGATGGTGGCTCAGACCCTAAATGTGCTCCGTGTGACATTTAACTATTGTGGAGGCATTATGACAGTCAAATGTCACTTATTGAGAACGTAATGTGATAGTCAAAAATCATTATGGACGCAATTCTATGTAATATGACAATCATATGTCATTTTTGTCTTTGTAATATGATAGCGATATATCATTCTTGTGCATGCAATACGGCAATCATATACTCATTTTTTTATGTATGCACGATGAGAATCGTACCTTATTGCAATATGTTCATGTTATCCTTACATGTTAGAGGTCCGCAAAGGCTTATCTGTGACTTTGTCGTGTGTACCCTCACATCAACAGATCGAGTACCGGTATACACCACTAATCCGTATTGCGGTGAAGGGGATGGGGGTGGAGGGGTGGAGGAGCTGGTGAAGGAAGGTTAGGAGGGGTGGTGGTTTGGGGGTCGGCGATTGGTCAATAGGAGCTGATGAGAGAGACATGGCGGATCCATGTTTATCAATAGTGTATTGAGAGGATGTATTTGTTTTCACCGTGCGGATATGAGTAGGTCCTCACCCGCGGAGCAGAGCTGAGGTCGATAGATCAATACTGGAGGCAATGAAATCACATCAGCCACAGCAAATTCTATAATTATGCAAATTCCTGCCGCGTTAGTATGTTTACCAGTGATCTGTAAGTCGCGGGTAAGCAAACCTTCAGATGGCAACCTTTGTTTTCAAGCATCGCCCGGGCGTATATGGGCTCTGGACTGCGCCTGATTGGGTCGGGTATCAATCAGCCACATTATCTCTCCGTAGACCTGGGTGAATGACGCTCTACGTAAGTGTGTACTTAAGTCTATTAGTCGCTACATGTCCCGAACCTCTGGCCGGATAGACTATCGCGGGACGCGGTATACGTAGACTCGGAACTGGATTATGGAACTAGCTGGCGCCCTCCATCAGTGCGTGATACAACAGATTATTGGTGACGAAGGCCTGCAGAGTTTGTCGGAAACACCATTCCCGCAAGGAGTTAAGGGCTGTTTGTTTTGGCGTGACTGGTCGCTATTTGTTACCCTCTCCGACACCAGCACCATGATATCAAAACACTACTACAGGAATCGAAACGTATTACACGCACGAAGGTTTAATTGCATACTTCGTGTACCCTAAAAAATATTTTCATTTTAATTTTTAATGCGATGAAAGTAGAGACAAAAACTTATTCTTATGAGGGTAAATACACTTGATGTCCCTGGGCGTTTTCTGAAAATGAACGTGCCCAGGTCTGAAAGAAAACAACAAGCTTTTAACTACCTCTTCGTTCTTTACAATTCCCTTAACATTTCAAGGTCAACACGCATATTGTCTCAGAGTGTGGTTTAAAAATGAATTTGCACAGGTCTGAAAGAAATAACAAGCTCTTAGCAACCTCTTAGTTCTATACAATTCCCTTAACATTTCAACATTTTTTATTTCCATACGGTCTGCAGCGTACTCACTGCAAACCCCAAGAAGATGAGTACGGACATCTCGAGTTCGAACCCAGCTCTCGCAATCAATTGGATGTGACTATTTATTTAATCCATTGTTGTTTAACGCCACACTGAAGAATTTTTTACTTTTATGACGACGGTCAGTTTAACGTGTAGCAGAATTCGGAGTACCAGGAAGAAACCACTCACCTTTGGCGAGCTAATAACGAACTTTCCCACATGTGACTCACAGA
Organism: Liolophura sinensis; assembly: GCF_032854445.1. Taxonomy (NCBI): domain Eukaryota; kingdom Metazoa; phylum Mollusca; class Polyplacophora; order Chitonida; family Chitonidae; genus Liolophura; species Liolophura sinensis. Next base: position 21,966,658 of record NC_088302.1, read on the forward strand.
TATGCATATTATACCCAGGTGGATGACAAGTGGTCTTCAACGAACCTTTGGCTGCACAAACGCCGACCGTCTATTGTCAACAAGGCCCTACAAGCAGAAACAGCAGAGGGACAACTGACGTCAGACGACACCTAATAATGTACGTTATTTACTTCCGGTGCCTGCCTAAATCTTGTCCAGTTGTACTCTTCAACACATCCCGTTCACATCGCTCGACTTGCTTTCCTAATAACGCATTAGCTATTTCACATTTTCCTACAATTAAAAACATGAAATGGGAGAATCAGTAACGGATGTATGAAAGGTGACGAGGATAGTCAGAATTTAGTATAGCCACTGACCACTTGTATCTATGATCCATGATCAATGTCTGAAATATAATGTGACGGGGATAGTCAGCACTCAGCACTCAGGCTGGCCACATATCAGATACATGCGTGTACTTGTATTTAATGCCCAATAGATGACCACTAGTACTCCATCGATCGATGGCCACGATCGTGGTTGAACATATACACACATTAACCTTAACAGCTTCTCTGTCTGAACAGACAAGGTGCTCTAAGGTGCTGGTAATTTGTAGGGAACATGGACAATGTGTATACTGTGTATAAACTGTTGAGGCAAATCACGTCAATACTTTCTATTCACACCTCACCTTCTCTCGACCCAATGATGATTCTCGTTAGTCAACGAACAAGCCAAATGGTAAAAATACTTGATCAATGAGAGCGAACTTTTTAGTGTGTATTTGCATAGGTCACCTATAGAATTCGGAAGATGGCGCTTATACATGGTAGTCAAAGCGCCGATTTTTACCCCTGTAAATTGTTACTCCTGGGTGTCGACAATTAAGCTATTAAAGACATTACATGTAAGCTAAATATATTTATTGCAGGTGGATATCTGTGCGTGTACTATTGAAAGAGAGAGAGAGAGCTTGGGGGTTTCAAATGTTGATTTCAAATGTTGATTTAGGTCAGACATGTTTGACTTAGCACTTGATGAGTATGTTTTTCTTGTCAAAAAACTGCGGTTGTTTGAGAAACAAACGGTATCGTCTTGCGTTGTGAAACGATCATGTTCCTTTTACACCTTGATTTCAACATTAACCGGTAATAAAATATGTACGATATGATCATAAGCATGTCGAACCCACTTTGACAAACTAAGTAAAGCAGTTCTTTGTAACTATTCCCTTACATCAAGTCGCCATAATACGGCGTTGTATCTAAAACAATGTAATCTTAATAAAAATGTGTTACAAGAGGATGGGTTTTACGCTTTTGAAAAAAAGAGATTTTGCAAAGTCTTAAGTGATTGCATACTGATGACTTTCCTCAGGCATATAGAACTCGGAAAATCTAGCAAAAGAAAGACGATAAATAATATAGCTTTAACTATGTCGGGAGAAGGGTGGAAACATACCTAAACATTTTATTTTGTTAACAGTATGAATCAAGTTTTAATTCCCCGGCCCGATAGCACAGTCGGTAAAGCATCCGCTTCGGGAGGCAGTATATCCAGGGTCAAGCGTGCGTCGAGTCACACCTAAGACTTTAAAAGAGGAAACTGTAACTTCCTCGTTTGATGTGCAGCCACTGGTGCAGCCACTGGTTGACACGTATCAGTATAATGGCTCGGGCGGGACGCGTTACTTGTCTGCGGTAAGTCGTCTCAGTGAAGCAACACTAGATAAAGGAGCGGTGGAAATCCGTCCTGCAACAAGGAGGCACATTACATGCACTCTAAGGACTCCTTAGAGTCATATGACTGAAAAATTGTTAAGTACGGCGTTAAACCCCAAACACTGACTCACTCAACATTTAATCTGGAATTGTTAGTGCGCCATCTTTGGGTAACAGGAAATACGATATCGCGTCACTCGTACCCCACGCTCATATGGTTAAAGGGCTAAACAGGTGTCTCTACCATACATTTTGTTTTTGATGACAATTCAGTTATACACTTTTTGAAATTTGGAATATGATGTCTTATCAGTTTTATACGGCATCCTTCATACACTTTTAAAAATTCCGTCGAAATTCTATGAAAACAGGAGTACATTCTTCAAAGCTATACTCAACGTGCTTTATACGCGTATTCCTCCAAGTCGCGGTAGATCCATACCCTGTGCTGTTGAAGTATCCATCCATATTTCCACAATGATGTCCATTCTATGGAGAATAACAGGTTCCCTCCTGGTCTCTCTCGCGATGTTTACAGGGAGAAACCCATGACTATTTGTATTAAACAAACACCCGCGTTATACTTTGGCGCCATAGCGAGGGGACGTAGGTGTTGCAAACGACCATTATGATTTAGTACAATAGCCGTTAACACAGACAAAAATAACAGCTCCAAACCGTTAGTTAATACAATAAGTGCTATTGGGAGGTGTCAGCTTTGGTCATCTGCCAGGAATCTGTTCGGAACCACATGAACTGGGGCATAGGAGCTATATAAGGCATAAAATGACGGCATAAGCCTGACCTCTAATGGTATACCTTGCCTTTCTATCGTTAAGACATATGGGGTTCAAATCCGGCAATGGGCAGGGAATTTGTAGATTCCCAATCTCTCACTCTTCTTGGTACTTTTGTGACACTAAGCTGTCATTTACGCTCGTATGGGTGTGTGCAAATTAACGTTCGTTGAAACCATGCATTTGCCTTCCACCGATGTGGCTTGCATGTATGTAGTGCACGTCACCATGTGGGCAAATTTACAAAGGTCGGTGGCTTACAGCTTCCTAAACCCATAAAATCTATCACCATCATGTATTAAAGTGAGAAATTCTTCACTATAGGGTTAAACGACCAATAAATAAATAACTAAATACATAGATAAGCAAATCTGTCAATCATACGTTGTAAGGTCTGCCAGAAACCTTTGGACGGTCGTGGGTTTCCCCGGATTTCCTCCTACCATAATGCTGACCAATGTCGTATAAGTGAAACATTCCCCAACACGGCGTAAAGCACCACATAAATAAACAAATAAATAAATAAATAATCATGCAAATGGTGATTATAATGAATTCTATGAATAAGAATAGTCACCTTTGAGTAATACTTGTACAGGTTAATACGTCTGAAATTCCGTTGTTGTTTTCTTTCATATAAAGCTTTAGTGCTTGCCACATGAACGTCCCACTGTGGGGACACACACCTCAACATTCCATGGTAGAGTTGAGTGTAGGACCTTTTAGGCCTGCGTACAAGGTTCATATATTTGAAATTTAAAACTGATTTTTTCTGCATAAAAAAACTGGCTACCTACGTAGATAAAGTGTAAGAGAAAGCTACAAGGAGTTTCCAACCTAAGGATGTCGCTGCCTAAATGTCTAGCTGGCATTCGACCGTTGGCTATAAGTTTTCATCAGTTAAATAGACTTTCTGTGTTGATTATCGCCTCATGTGTTGCTTATCGCCCCATCGGTCAGCCAACAAACCGTAAACGCCAAACCCTGAAGAAACACGTAACCTATATATGAACAATCAGCCAAGTGCCAGGCTGTGCGGTTACTGACATTTATCACCCATTGATTGATATGGATTTCAATGAACGAAGAGATATTTATTTATTTATTTGATTGGTGTTTTACGCCGTACTCAAGAATATTTCACTTATACGACGGCGGCCAGAATTATGGTGGGAGGAAACCGGGCAGAGACCGGGGGAAACCCAAACGAAGAGATAAACGAAACCAGCTAATATATAAATGTACTAATATGGTCAAACACGATCACTTTGAGGCGTAGAAAACCAATGTGCTAGGTCAGTTAAAGTGTATTAATGCATCTATCGAACAATATTAGAATGGACTCTTTGTTTAAAACATTCCACCTATGCGTACGTGTTAACGTCTTCCAGCAACCTACGAATGGTTGTGGGTTTTCCCCTGCGTAAAACAACAAGCAAATAAATAAAAGAAAAACAAACACACACACTCAAAAACAAAAACGAAAAGCATCCAGCCAAACAACATGACAGTAGAATCTGATCACGCATGATCGATGAAAGGATCGATCTATCACTTTAAGATAGGTAAAAAGCCTATTCTTTAATCAGATGGCCATTTCATGACCTATTATAAGTTTTTATTTATTTATTTATTTGATAGGTGTTTTAAGCCGTACTCAAGAATATTGCACTTATACGACGGTGGCCAGCATTATGGTGGGTGGAAACCGGGCAGAGCCCGGGGAGAAACCCACGACCATCCACAGGTTGCTGTCAGACCTTCCCACGTACGGACGGAGAGGAAGCCAGCATGAGCTGGACTTGAACTCACAGCGACTGCATTGGTGAGAGACTCCTGGGTCATTACGCAGCGCTAGCGCGCTAACCAACTGAGCCACGTAGGCCCCCACCTGTTATAAGTGAACCCATTAGATATTACCAATTGGTATCTCGAAGATGTATCTGCTTAGGCCCCATGCAGAACTGAGAATATGCATGCTAGTCAATTTTACAATCTCCGAATTTTACACCTGCATATCATGAACATTTCACTAAGTCGAATTCAAAGTCCTGGTTGTCTACATGTGAGATGTTTCAGTATTAAACATACCATGCACGTAAAATCTATTTTGGAGGGGGAATGGTTGCATCTGTGCGGGTGGGGATGGGAAGTACGTTAAGCCCTTGCTTTACAGATTTTCAAGTTTGTTCTTTTAGAACAACGAGTTGAAAAAATTTATCTTCAGATCACACTGAGGAGATGTCGAAATTTTAATTTGAGAAGTATGCTCCGTGATCGTGTTTCAAAGTTTGACTTCAGTCAGAGATAGTTTCGAGGAATAGGGTTAGCATCCCTCCCACCATAATTCTGGCCCCGGTTTCCTCCCACCATAATTCTGGCCCCGGTTTCCTCCCACCATAATTCTGGCCCCGGTTTCCTCCCACCATAATTCTGGCCGCCGTCGTATAAGTGAAATATTCTTGAGTACGGCGTAAAACACCAGTGAAATAAATAAATAAATAATTCTGGCCGCCGTCATACTGTGGGTATGCTTTATGTAAACACACAGTATACTGCCTATTTTCATGTTGAAAGATTGACTTTTTGGTTCACAATGGGATTTGAACGGGGATACACCAGATGCAAATTCCTGCTCTCTAGCAACTAAGGTGTTTTAAAATTCCCGCTATACCTCAGTCTATATTGTAGGAAAATTGCTCCAGTAACACTCATTCCTCACGAATGCCCCAAGACGAACCCACATCTTAAGGCCCGCAGCCCCAATACATCTTTCAACCTGTTTGAGCGCACCATAAAGAAAAGCTACTTTGTTACTCGCATCGGGATTTGAACTCGAATCTCCACTTTCGAAATCCTTCACTCTACTCTGCTCCCGTTACGGCTATAATCGTGTATATGATGCTACCATCTTCACTGTCTTGTTTTTTGAGCCGTTGTACTTAAAGTGAACGTAGTCTGTCACAATATATATACATACATATACATAGGAAAAAGGAAGTAGGACACATTGATCACAGACAAATATGTAAAAAAATCTATAAAGTTTTGGAAGATGAAGTCCAGTATTGGAGATATGACACTGACGGACAATTCACTCCGAATAACCATGTTGTAGATGCCCTTATGAACTTGGCCAATCACTAGCGCTGAAAGCGTCACGTGATAATTGGCTGTCACGTCAAAATACCTATTAGCTCTCGATTGTCAGTGTGGTATCTTATAGTGGATAGACAGATCTCGATGCAATAAATTGGTTTTGCGGTTAGTTACAGTGTTAAACGGGTGCATTTGGACGACACATTTATGAGTAAGGACCTGCGAACGGCCGTGTCACAATGCGTACATGTTGGGCAAGAGTCGGCAGTATAGCATGTCGGGAGGGTCATTGTTTGAACAGAAATATTGTGACTTTGCATTATTTTTCCCTAGCAAATTCAGATTTATTACGAAGATATCTTCCCAAAATCTGAATAAAAGAGTCTGTTGTATATGAGAAATTCTCTCATTCCACAAGATGCTGTCCGATCTTCCCGGGTACGACTGGAAAGGAAGTCAGCATGAGCTGGCCTTGAACTCACAGCGATCGCACTAATGTGATGCTCCTGGGTTGTTGTACTGCGTTAGTAAGCTAACCACTAGGTCACGGAGGCACCTAGTTTAGAGTGAAAGAAAACAAGACAAAACGTGATGCTAGTGGCAAAGCATAGAAGCTCAACAATGTGACCATTCATTTACTGTCTTTTCCATGATTTAAAAAAAATATATATTTTCCAATGGGGAGGGACTTAAATTTTTAATGACGTGTTATCTTCCCTTGCTACTATGAAAGCCATTAAATACTTAGAGCTTAGCGAACACGAGTTTTTAAACTATTTTGAAAACCGGATATTTTGTTGCTCGTCTTACATTGGTGGATAAAAACAATGGAATTTCATGTATAGGCCTACGAACAAAAACACATCAACACGCCGCTTATTATTTTTTATTTGATTCGTGTTTAATGCCTTATTTATTCATTTGCCTAGAACATTTCTTGCGTCTTCTTGGCATCGCTGGAAACAGTTGACAGCTTCTATTCGTATAGACTCGTCCTAATTTCATATTCTTATTTCTTTATTGTTGAGCTTTTACAATAAATGACCTGGAACGTCCGTTTAGATTGACGGCTGGTATACAAATGTCTGTTTTTTACGCTTAGACTACTCAAGAATTTTTCATTTGTGTCACGGACGTCAGATTTATGTGGGGAAAACATAGAGTGATCAAGACAAAATACCGCCGTTCGCAAGATACCCGAAAAACTTGCTATTTTAAAACTGTAGTTGAACCAGCAAGAAAGAGCAAGGGTATCGTTACTTTGTGTATCATCACGAGCTAGCGCTTTAACTATCATATCTCGTACCGTTATTCACAATGGTAAATGACAATCTAACGACAATAAAACAAAAACGATAATACACTAGGCTTATTATGCATGTAAAGCTAAGTGACGGAACACACATTTCTAGTACATTGAGAGTTTGACTGTTTGACAGTGCTCATTCTGATCTGAGTATGACAAAGGCAATCTAGCCATATAGCAGAGTATATTTAGACTTCACAACGGGCAGCAGCGAGGTAAAACATAGGCCGGTTGGACGTCATTAAATCGGCATGGCTATAGCTATTAGCCCAGATTGGTACTGCACCTATCTGGTATACAGTCTCCGAAAATTAGTGCTTTAATATCTCCCAGGGAAATCGCATTTCAGGAAGGCAGAATGGGATTATCCGTTTTCAGGGTTCTATTGGCGAGCGAATCTTTTATAAGGTGATGACAATACGTGGCCGGCCACACGAGATGATCGCGGCAAATAAACGGAGAGCGCCTCCTAGCAAATTGTCGCTTTATTGATAAGGGCGTTATAATTTACACATCTTCGGATTAAGCTCGATTCAGTTCTCCCCATGTCAACACATGAATGGACATTCAGTGTCAATGTACGGCCAGCAAATAGCGTCCGCGAATAAACGTGGACAAAAGCCCAATTCCAATAGGGGTTTGCAAATTCCATAAAGTCTACAGAAAATTGTCTTTGGCCGGGCGAGCACCATGGAAACGTTTTATCGTGGTCAGCAACAACTTTTCGCGGATCAGCTAGTGACGTCCAGTGGAAATGTCCGCGTTATTCATGTTAGCATCCATTGCTGTAGCAAAGGATTGTGTTGATTCAAAGGGCCAGTGGACACAATTACATTCGCATTTTACTCAAGACTGCTGGCATTGGCGCCGTGCCATTTTAATTATGTTTTCGAATTTTTGCTCTATACATTATCTGGTATCAGCTGGTTAATTTAATCGGTGCCACAGAGGACCATTTTCATACCACAACCCGGTAATTATAGAATCCTTCGATAGCGAATAGCTCATGCGGTGTTTATGTAATCTATCCTAGCCACAATGTAGTGGCCTGTTTGATTGCCTGCAGTGTTATTACAAATCACAACACGGTCTTTAACTTTAAGAAATGGGGAATCCAAAAGAATTTCCCAACAAAGTACATATACACTTACTTCAGTAATGTCTAAGAACAAACTAACCGCTTTAAATTCTTCTTTCACACCGAGCCTTAAAATGCCTCTAATGTATTTTGAGGCCTGTTTGATGGCTTGCAGTGTTATTGCATCACGTCTTTTAACTCTAAGACATCGGTAATCTAAAAGAATTTCCAACCAAAATACATGTGGATTAGCTTCAGTAATGGAAGGTGTTTAATGACAACCTTTGAATGGTTTTAAAAGAAATAATCAATGGCAATGGCAGTATGCATTTCAAAATCAAGCCTTTAAATTGCTTGTGGAAAGCCTTTCACGGCCCCATACTACTCATGTTTTCAAAAGAAATTTCGTGTCGTTGTAGAGCAAGGTAAGTCGGATGCTGTATTTGGTTGCAGTGCCGTAACTAAGACTACAATTCTTCCACCAGTGCGAAGTCGGTCAGGACTGGACTTGGGACGTGACGACACATAAATGTAGCCCGCATAAACAGATTAATGGTGAATGATGGAATCTTAAAATACTACTGCCCTGTATACTTGCAAACGTTGACCGGACTAGTCCAGAAACCTTCCTATTTCGACCCAACTGGCGTATCGATACTCACACTTATACATACTGGATTTGTCTGTTTGTTTGATCTATTTATTTATGTAACTGAAGTTTTACACCATACTCAAGAATGTTTCACTTATACAACGGCGGCAATCTTTACGATGGGAGGAATCCTGACAGAGATAAGGGGATAACCCACGACCATCCACAGCCTGCTGGCAGACCTTCCCACGTGTAACCAGAGAGGAAACCAGCATGGACTCACAGACATAGCATTGGTGGGAGGCTCCTGGGTCATTGTGCTGCGCTAGTAACCACTTGAAAGCAGGTCTTTCACTTCCGAGATGAAAGCTTTAGCTCCACTGTCTGCGATTGTACAGACAGGATGTGACAAAATTTACTAACTACAGAGCAAGTCCCAAGCTCCCTGGCTTCAGTCGAAGGAACCTCCATTCTGATTTGATTTAGCAGTTTTTCGAAGGAAGTAACGAAATAGATATTGACTCTCTCTACATGACATCTTAAACTGCCCTAAGTAGATCCATTGATGTCAATGAGAGGATTTGATTATGGCGACAGAGCGGGTCACTCCGAGGAACCATAGATTTCTTCGCACCCGAAGGCAGATCGTCTGGAACGCTAATCCTTAACTTCCGGCTTCAAAAGCCGACCAGTTCCTTTTCTTTCATATTAGCCTGTTAACTTGTCAATCATTCGTCCAAGTCTGAACAAGTCAAGTAGTATCAAGTAGGTCAAACGCATGCGCAGACGACGCAACATCCTCATGTGTAGAGAAAACGTCGGCGCTATGATTAGATTCACTGATGTACTTTCTGGATTCAGTGCATAGGAAACACAAACAAGTATTCATTTACTGCGACTTAACACAATTATGACCATTTGTTGGGGCTTGACACAGTTTTAGAGACAATCTCATTTTACGAGATGCACAAAGAACTGACACAGAGGAATCAGAATTCTTTGATGTGAAGAAAGTATTTGATAATCCCCAGATTTAATGACAGGAAACAGGAGATAAAGCCATATCCAGCCACACATGACAATATTTGTCAGAATAAGCTGCTTACATTAATTGATATTTACAAGCTGCTTGAAACACTTATGTATGGTATACGTATGGTATATGTATGGTATGATATGTATGTGTATGGTAGTCATTAGGCGTGTGTGTATTACCAAAGTATTATGCCGAAGACACCACACATGACAACCAACCCAATCACATTATACTGACTGGGTGGATCAACCAGCCCTGTTTCCTTGCTCTAACCTCTCAGTACTGAGTAACAAGAGAGGCCGCAACCCGACCGGGATTTGATCCTGGGTCTCCCGACTTCGAAACACTCTAACCATTAGGCCGTGGTCCATAGTCTTCTGAGAGCCGTTCTAGTTGTCACTGAATGTTTCGTACGCCACTATGCACTAAGCACTGCATCTTTTACAAATTCCCACGATCATGAATAATGCTGCGTTCTCCAATATCATGTAGTTTTCATAGATCTTTATAGATCGCAGCCCGTGCACACTGCTATCATTTGCTACGATTAGGCGATTCCTTTCACTATTCCTTCAAAGCTTATATATCTCCAGGAATAAAAATAACCTGTATTATCAGCCTAGGAAGCGGCAGTGGTTATCAGGCTTTCTCCGTTGCAATAGCAGATAAGTTGGGGGTGTTTTGACGCCACTTTGGTAATTACCAACACAGATCGGCCGCCAAATTGCTGTTCATTACTGTACTATATATATTGTCTTGCTTCGGAATCTCATCTAATTGCATTCTTCATTAGAGGCGAGCATGCTGGGCACAGCGCTGTTGTGCATATTACTCTCATAGGTAAATTTGGAACACTGCTTGCCGCAGACGACACTTTGACTGTCATGTGACCAGGTCAATTTCACAAATCGATTTACATTTGATGGGGGTGTTGGAATATTTGCGTGTGTGGTTGGCTTCCGCGAATGACGTGAGAACATCCATATCCAGGAGGATTTCAGTCGCGTCAGCAACAGATCTGTGGTGTGCGATAAAAGTACACGCGTCCCTTGGGTTCTACCTACTTACCTGTAAGATAGACATATTTCACGCTTCAAATTATGTCCAGACCAAGCTATGAGCGTTTAAAGATCTTTACATCGGGTTTTGACAGATTTGTTCCGGTTACAAACCTGACGAATATTGTTTGTTGAAAAATTGTCGAATCTGTTTCTTGAAACTGTTCGCTTATATTCAGACCTCAGTAAAATCGCTTAAACTCACTGACCAAAATATCCTTTTGCCACAAGCTTTATACATGGATATACTGGACGTCCATATCATTGCAAGAAAAGTGCAGTCAGAATACCTTTACTAATTCATAATGTTAAACTACAATAGCTTGCTTTTGAGATGAGGTCTCATTGCCTCGAGTGACGCCGTAAAACTGAATTTCCCTTGGAATAATACGAACGTCCAAAATATCAGTGTGTACAGCTTTTGGTGTTACGTATTACACACTGACCAATGGCACTTTTGGTATAACTGATTTTATAGGTAGCTGAATATAGAAGACAAGTTGAAAGAAGAGACCATAGGCGTAGAAACGCAGTCAGATAAATGAATAAAACATATTTCCATTTCATTCATTTTGTTTACCAGTTTTATCCAAAACTTTTATAGACATGTATCTGTAGGTAAGCTATGAATTAATGATGGTAATAACGTGTATATGTGATGATTGTCCAATGATATATGATCCTGACAAACACAAGCCATTCCATGAAATCCGTTATTCCACACCAGTTGACAGAAAAAAACCAACGACGCGTATCAGCGCTTCGTGTTTGGACAACTTCAATATTTGGAGCGTTTCTCAGTTTATGGTCACAGTGATTTTATGCACGATCAGGAAAACAAAAGAAAAACCGTTTAATTGATAATCGCCGCAGCTGTTGTCATTCTAATAGCACTCGATGTAGTGGTTGCTAAGCATAGGAGCGGGCACCACTATCTGCATGATATATGAGCACCTGGCCGGCGTAGACCTGCAGGCTGGAGGCTAACGGTCGTGTTAATGGCTACCTAGTGTGGTCTGAAATCACGCTTACGCTAAGGCCAAACGGGCTATCGATCCCTTCTCTCACTCTCTGCAAGGTGCTCAAGATTGTCGAGGCACGACTGTGTTAGTCTCTAGGCGCTGGGATTTCCGGCTGTTCAGCATAACCTGAGGTGTCAAAAAAGAACGAATGCCTAATCGCAAAGCGACTGAATGGAGATTTATATCGCTCCAGCTTCAGAGATGCGGCTCACGTTCATAATGGGGGAAGCGACTCCATTGGTTGATGGATCGGCGGGCTTCTCTCTCCAGCCTCTTAACTAGCGCTCGGATTTTCTTTGTTGTAGTCATTTAGCTCTCTCAGCGATTAAATTCGCGGTTTCCTTATGCCTTCCGTTAAAAACAAAGCGAAATTACAGAAGCCATACTTCACCGTTTTAGTGCGGGAAAACATTTGATGTCTAGCTAATTTACCGGCTTTTGTCGATTCAGCTGGACTATCCAAATGTTTTAACGATCTGTGCTTCGAACACTTGAGACCTTATAAAGGCATCGTCCAGTGATCAACAGGAAGTAAAACTCTTTCATTTAGAAACCCGAGCTGAGCCATTGTTGCACAAACTTGACATCTTTGCCAGGGTATTAAATTGAGAAGGATGGAGCTAGAGAGGAGAGAGACGGCTTAGGGTGGTGAAGTGGGGGATAAAGCAGTTTAGCTGTCCTTTCTCTGTGAATGTCCCTAAATTAGGCTGACCTTTAAAATCAGAGATCCAAAATAAACAACGGTGATGTAACAAAGGAAACAAAAATCCTAGGGCTAAACTTTTCTTTATCTATTCAAAGAAATCTCACCACTCAATGGTTTCCGCTTCCCGGCTCACGTGATTAGCCTATACAATGACTTCTTTCAACTGTGTCCAGAAATAAGATCGCTTCTCGGTTTACGAAGGTGTCTATACAACGAAAAACTAAAAGTAACAAAAATACTTTCGCTGGCTGAAAATTACAACACATCTTTACGTTTTTAGTTGCTTCCTAATCCGTCTTATTTGAAGAATGTTCAATACAAAGTCATTTAAAAGACAGAGTTAGACAAGCATTCCAACAAGGACAGGTGCCATGGTTCTGTAGTGAAATTTCAATATAAGCTTACTGAGAATATTTGATAACAGAATAAGATAATAGAAACTCAAACAACAACTAAAATATTATTAATGATAACGCCTTCTAAATTTTCCTATAAACAAAGAATCATTCACTTGGTGGTGAATATGTGTGAACTGAGACCTGATATAAACAGATATAGGTTGGGGTACATACCGTCTCCACATATTCCTCTCCGGCCGTTCGTCGGAAGGTCTGCGGATGGTCGTGCGTTTCCCCTGGGCCCTGCCCGGTTTTCCTCCCACCATAGCAGGTCGCCGTCGTATAAGTGACATATTCTTGAGTACGGCGTAAAACACTAATCAAATAAATAAATAAATAAATTATTCATAGTGGATATCAACAAGTATTGGGAACGTGCCACTCATAATTCCACACTTCCAGACCTTTCCAAATTAACAGAATTATTAGCTTATTGAACATCCGTTTTTCTGTATGTTATTCGTTAGGGCAGCCTTTCAAAAGTTTTCCAGTCACATGTATTCTGATTTGGTGTCGGTGTTGGGGATTTGAAAACATTTGGACCCAGCCATCAGTGACCCCACGTTGTCAATGCGACATCTGGGGTTAGGATTTATTACAGTTGGGATGGCTCTAAGCTGTACGACTCCATTACTGATTGCAGAAACTCCACCAAATTCAAAGCATGATGTCACAAATAAATTCCACAGAGGCTTCAGTGAAAGCAGCTGGCATATTGCAAAATTAAACCGTTCAAAAATCATGATAAGATAAAACAAGATTTATTCGACTTGACAAAATCATGAATGTGACAAAGCCACCAAAATGGTTGAAGCATGAGGTTTGCAAGTACACGACCCTTACACTTCAGGTTTGGTTAGTTAACCTTCACTCCCTATTAGATTCCTTTAATTGATATTGAACCCAAAAGGGTTTGGAAAAGTCCGAAATGACTTTCCTTCACACCGCATATATACCGTTTATTTGCCAGTTATCTACAACGTTAATGTCGTCAACGCGGAGAGCCAATTGGAGAATTACCCAGTGAGGCATGTCGATTTTAGACTCATTATCGATCAACTATTCATCAAAACGTCCATGGAGTTACGGGTAACGGCGAAATAGGCGATAAGACGAAGAACTGATGACACGCCGTAATTATAGGCGTATTGTAGAGGAATTGAAGACCTTGGCTCTCACTAATCGACGACAACAGCGAGTTTAAGATTAAACCAATCCACTTAACAGTCACAAGCTTAGGTTAATAAGCCTGCTAATCGTTCTTAATCACTGCCAATAGCTTGTGATTACGGATTGAAGTATCTCAACAATCTTGTGCTGTGTTTGCTGGGAAAATTTCCAACACGGTTTTTCATGGTAAGGCACCTTCCAGTCCTTCAATGTAAACCAATAAATTCTCTTTCACTAGATGTTATGGCGTTATCCTGCAAGTTGCAAGTTCAAACGGGTGTCCTTAATGGGCGAATTTATTATTTACATATAGTGTATCTTTTTAATTTAGTCCGTTTGTGTTGCCAAAACCGTGGCTTCGTTACAGCGTATGACCTTACAAGCGGGAGGCCCAGCTTCATCGAAGAATTAGGTAACTGCACGAAAAATCCACGACTTGGATACTTTATCGCTCAGCGAACATCACCGAAAGAGGAAACGACGATATGGCCGACATATATTCTCGAGATAGATCATGAATAAGACATTGAACTGGCGATCTTGATTCGTTATTGCTCAGAACACATCGACAAAAACCAAGACTTGATTTCACCGGTTACACGTAACTATGGATTTCGTGGCTGTCCCCATTATGCCATTATACTTTGACTAACTGGGGCGTCATGTCTGGTGTCTTCCAATCAGAGCAGACTGAAAATCCAGCCACATATATGGATGTTCATTCAGACGATGACACTGAAACCATTGGTTTTTCAAAGGGGAAACTTTCCCGCCCAAAGTAACTGGGGCCTAAGCTGATGTAGGCCTAGTCCACTGTTCATTCCTGTTTCCACTTTGTGGCAAATAGTATCGTAATACTCAGTTGTTACAAGAGAACAATGATCGGCCCAGCTTGGATCCGAGCCGCCTTTGCGCGGGAAAAGCTACCTCATTAGTGTACATGATATTGTGCGTCTTACAGTGTCACATTTTTTTTAACTGTATGAGGACTGTACAGGTTTTTGTTCTGTCGTTGAATTTATTTATCTGACTGGTGAATCTAACGCATTGCTGACGAGCTTTTAACATAGATGGTTCCACATCATCTGTATACTACATATACCTAAGAGATGGACACAGTGGGGTTATATGTGGACCTCAGTTTCTCACATCTATCAACGTAACCGGACTCATACAACTAAAATAGTTTTAAACAGGACGTATTTACCTCCGTGAATGGGCAATGTTTTCTGCTCCACGGTATATCCACAAAACTTTTCTTACGTTTGTTTAAATTTAAAGCACTGAACAAACTGTTTGGTATCTTGGCTTGTCTCGGCTCGTTCCAAACTTAGTAATAAACAAAATATGAATATTTACATTCAGAAGATGGAAGCAGCTAATATCGTTTGACAAGAGTATCAAACGAGATAAACCTCTGTATATGTATATCCGATGAGGCGGATACGCATACAGGGATTTATCTTCGTCTTTGGAATATATAGTCCCACATCGGTGTAGTGATGCCTATGGTATTTCAGCTTGTGCTTGTAAATACAAATTACTTATTATAAGGGGGAGGATGTCCATGATTTTAAAATCAGAAACAACGATAAAGATTTTTTGTGAGACGTTAAAAAGTGATGTTCAGCCCTTAGGCAGACATCTCATTCAAGCACTCTTTGGGATTCGGATTGAATCGGATATTAAACTATGTTTGAAACTGATTGCAGCTGGTACTCGTTACATTATGCCAATCTAAGTATGTCAGATACACTGTGCCAGAAGGCTTATTTCATAGATTGATAAAAAAAAAACAAAAAAAAAACCGCAACCAAGATTCCATTCTATCAAACAGTTTTGTAGGATTGCATAGTTTCTACACAGGTTATGTTTAAACAAACTCGTTTTACAAAAAGGACATTGACTGAATCCATGTAAACAACGTCTGTTCATATATCGTCGATAGGGCGCTTTGCAAAATGAAATACAATACTTTTTTCCTTGTCATTCTAAACTGAGCGACAGCCAACCACCAAACAGCTGCTGGAAAACAAACATTATGTCATATCGTCATTACACAAAACATCTATTGGACAGGAAAGGTTGAAGGAATTCATACATCTGCTTGCAATCACTCAGTACTGTTCGGCCAACATAATATTTTTTATTTATGATCCACTTATATTTCTTTTTATGCTATATTATATCAGCTTGTCGGAAAACATTTTTTACATTGATTTACTGTATAAATAAAAACCACTAAGTCGGCTTTATCACAAAAATAAATCTGGTGTTTCAACGGCTCTCAGCAATCTAGTGCCCTGCACCTCTTATAGTACTTCTAGTTTACGAACCGAAGTACAACCAATTGGAACGTAACACTGTAACCGGAAGTGTTTAAAAGGGTTTTTATTTAATCTAAATACCCCATATTGCAAAGTGTCTTACGGTATGAACATAGCGGAGCAGTCATCATGGAGTTGTGCGAAGGAGCTTGCTCATCTCTATGCTTTATAGTTCATACATGCAAAGCCGTAAAGCTTGGGGCTATGGATCATATAAATATACATGGTCATTTCGTAAACGCGTTTTTTTATGAACAGTTGTAATGAAAGCACGAAGCAGAAGCGAATCTCGACCATATTCCCTGCATCATTGAAAATTGATGTCCGCTCCTCTCTCAGATGTCACAAGCTTCATATTCTAAACTATTTCTATAATTATTTCTGACATTCCTTTGGAAACATGTGTTTTAGGGGTTTTTTCTTAAATGGGTTTTGTTATAATTGATACTATCATGGTTTACCACTAATATATGAACGTCGGACTTGATGCTTAAATTTAGTACATTTAGCTTATGAACTGAATACATCATGGATAGTATGAAACTGCAGCAGATCTGTTCTAAAGCATATTGTGCTATGCATTCCGGAAACATCTAGCTAGGGAAGCGAACTACATTCTGTTAGAACATAGCAGAGTAGCAATTAATGAAACTGTTCAAATGGGCCTTGTGAATCTAAAACCTTCAAAGTTGTACTTGCATTAATCGTCAGAAACCATATCATTACCGTACTAGGATGTTTACCCTACACCACAATCTCTTCTGCCACAGGTGTTCTTCAATACTATGACTTGCTAGAGTATCTAGGATATATGACTGAGTTGGTGGCAAGAAACAATGGTCTTTATGTCCCAAATAGCCAGTGTTTTCTTTTCTTGCTCTCACTCGAGGGCCAGTAGCTTGGCCTGCACTCAAGTCCAGCAGACAAAGAACAGAGAACAGAGATCAAAACAGCTTACATAAAACTCTTACAGGCATATAAGGAACATTGTGCATTGTGCAATGTGCTTGTGACATAAATGTTGCACGGGATCATTGCCATTAGTTTCAAAGAAGCCGCGATAGTTCTGAAAAAAAAATATTATGCCTGCCACACCATGGGAATCGGGTAAAAAAAAACAAAGAAACAAAACGCAATGTGCTGTGCCACACCATCGAGGATGATCATTAAAGGACCGATTTGAACTTTTCTGTATGGGGCTTCGTTGTGTCAGCAACCACAATGAAAGGAGCAAACGACGTAGTCAACGAGGCCTTCAGCATGAACTTGCGCAAAGGATTATGCGTGCTGAGGACGTGTCTGAAGACAGGGCCTTTAAGAGTGTTTTCTCGACGACTGATGTAACAGGGATTTTATTTTTTTCAGCAGATAGCTCTCATCTGTTTTCTCCGGCTCAGCGGGTTTCTTAAACGTTCTCCAAGGCATTTTTTACATGTGTTAATGAATGATCCTGGCGGACAATGTTCTGTTCTGGCGCAGTTACAGTGTTGTCGTTATTAAGGATATACAGGTGTTAATGAATGATCCTGGCGGACAATGTTCTGTTCTGGCGCAATTACAGTGTTGTCGTTATTAAGGAATATACTTCTCGGTTATAGCACAAATTCTAGTACTGAAAACAACTCCCGGTTTCGAAAATATTGGCTTCAGAACCGGGCACCCAGTCGCCACTAAATACATATCAACGGTCTAGACCAATCGGCCAAAATACGTTCCACAAAGCAGGCGGTAGGTGACAGGTAGATTTTACGGCGAACATGTTTTACCACTCTAACGATCAGAAACCACAGTGCTCCTTGAGCTGAAATTATCAGAATTTTTTGCAGGGTCGAATGCTCTGGACAGTGAACATTTATTCATGGTGATTAGGTGTATTGGTGTCGAAACGGACATCCGTTTGCCAGTTCTCAGCCATAATGGTCGTTCCTGATACAGTGAGTTAATAATGGCAAGATTAATTCCCAAAACAGCTTAACGTTGAACATAAGCCACCATCGAACTTAGAAAGCATTTGAAGTATGAAGTTTAGACGAATTCATGTGTCAGTAGTTTTCACTGGTGACGCAAGACGCTTGACTCACTGGCTCTGATGTCAGCCGAAACATCACTAGGGGTTCTAGCCACTTTGTAGCACTAGAATCTGCGCATGATCCGAAAAGTGTAATCCGTAATGATCATTATATTGTAACTAAATCCAACATAATGTTATGGGTGGATTTATTTACTCATTTGTTTGAACGTTGATTATTTCACGTGTACGAAAGCTATCATTATTATGGATAGAGGAAACCAGATTGCCCGGAAAAAGCACCACCCTTTGACAAGTCACAGACGAATTTTCCCAACTGCGGCGTATAGATATGCACCCCATACTGATGGAAGGCTAGCGCTCTCCGGCGACCGTTAGACTGCGAAAACAGTCGTTGCATCGACGACCGCTTAATAACGGCATATCAGCCTACAATATGGTGTAGATAAATGGTGATGTCAACATTACACTAATCTAAGACAAGATGGTTTACACCGTGAATAGACCAATTTATCAAAATATTGATAATAGTGAATGAAATATTTAACTGACAATGTGATAAGATGTTCACCTCAGAAAGAGATTTTAACTTAACATCTAATAATAACCAAACTATATCAACGTTATTACAGACATGTTATTAATCAGTGATGTAACGGTGAAACGTCTGTTCAAAAAGAAGGAAACTACACTGCCAATCTATTGACATCAGGTCCCCACTTTTTCAATATCTGGAATGTGTCAGAATCTGTGCGTCGATACAGACATTCGTATACCAGCCATCAAAGAATAAGGACGATCCAGGTCAATAACAGCAAGGTCATTTCCCAGATCGACTTATAACACCAATTACCAAAGAAGTAATGAAGTATCTAAAGTACGAAAATAGGAGGGAACCATGCAAAGAGAGGCAGTACACAGTTTTGACTGATGCTGGACAGACACAAGGTATGTTCTAGGCGATTGAGTGAAATCAGCATTAAAATCGTGTACCACGCTAGAATACGAGTTGTCGATAACAAAGTTTGTATCTCAGTTGCGCTTTAATCACCACTGTTCATATATCCAACGTGGCGATCGAATTCAACACAATGAATGTAAAGCCCCCAGTCCCAGATTGAGGATAATGGTCAGATAAAGGCAGAGCGCTTTCTTCCAACTGTAATATTGATGGTAACACACTAAAATGGGTTCTGTTGCTGGATATGGCGTAAGAGGCCAATCAACTAAATAAATGCATATATAAGCTATATTACGATAATGCCTGTCACACTGTCACAAAACAAAGTTCATTCTGTCTCTCTTCACACGAATGATGTGAGGTAGGGATGAGAACAAAAGACGCAAAACTTATGAAGCAGGGAACAAACCTACTGGTGGTTTGGTCTGGCATGTACAAAGTGTTGTAATCCTCAATATGGAATGTTGAAGGTTTCTCCCAGGCGATGTAGCTGAAGGCGAATACAACATTGTTTAAAATGTACAAAGGGAGATAATCCTGTCCACAGGTGCACACATTTGTGGAGAGCAGAAAATACATACATTGATTTTACTAGTCAACTGCACGGAGAATATTCGATGTGTGAAGTCTTGGCACATATGTGTACTTCAACCTGTGCTTTTCGTAGAATTAATAACGGAGACCCATTAAAACGAAAAAATTATTAACCGACGTTTTTGTGTTGAAGAACAGCAATAACACTTGAAAAACAAACAACTGTGCAAACAGCACAGTGGTAATCCCTTTTCCAGTCCTATGTGGAAGTAATCTGAACTGTGCGGATCGGATATTAAGCCATACTTGTAACAGATTGCAGCTGGAACTCATGGAGTTACGTCACCAGAAGGAGGTTGGGAAAATGATGCTCGAAAGCATATTCTACGACATTTGATAAACAACAGCAGCTTAGATTCCATCCAAACATTTTCTAATTACAAATATTTTTATGAGAATGTACAATTTCCACATCGTTTACACAGAAATAAACACCGTATTGGAAAAGGCCATTTTTCGACGAAAGTGCTTTCTGATAAAAGGAAATATTGGATTTTCTTCCTTGTCAGTAAAAATCTGATGCATAAAATTCAACCACCGGCCAGCAGATGGAAGGCAAACATAACCATAGCTCTTTATCGTCGTTATTCTAGATACTCAGTTAACCTCAAATGTCAGGTAAAACATGTCAGTCTCTTTGGTATTTGACAAAAGATTTAATTGCAACAAACATAATGTGGGACAGTTTTCCTCTTTTGTGAGCAGCGTACATGTATTATGTGCTCAAACATTACGTTAACGTTTGGCAAAACATTTTATCCATTTAACAGGTTACGTCAGTATAAACATCTGACCAGTATAGGATTTTGTCTATTAAGCTCAACTAAATTTGATTTAAGAACTGGGCCCGCTTGCGCAAAGCCATTGTTGCTACAATCGATTGTAGCCCATACAGTTGAGTTTACAGCTGATGGTAAAAATAATTTATCTCCACTGCCCAAAGGCGACTGTAATGTTTTGAAGTTACAATTTCGATTGTAGACCAAATTTGCCGACTCGTACATAAAGGTGACCTGGAATAAACAATGTACCAGTCAATAACTTTTCTTGCCTACATTTTCAAAAGAGTTCTACATCATAATAATTCAGCAGCCAGCAACAATAATATGTGAAAAAATGTTCGTAACATTTTTGAGGCAATTAGATTGCCCATGTTTGCGAACCGAGTCTAAGGCAAGTATTTGTGCTTAACATTAATTTTGGGGGGATTGTTAATATTTACAACAGGATCGACTCGATTGTAATTTTTGATTATACTTTACAACTATCATAGCTTACAATCCTTTCGTGCAAGAGGGTGTCAGTTGTAAGGTATGACTACGATCTTAGTGATTTACAATAATATTAGGTTTTCGATTCCTTTGTGCATGAGGTCTTCAGGTAAAACACTGCGAGAACCTTCTATCATACGAGAATTCAACAGCATTATCTCCTGTCAATGTCTAGAAAGACATATGTCAACAATAGTATCCAGAAGAGAAGGGCGTTCACGATCTTGGTGACAAACTCTTGTCCCGTTTTCTTGAAAGCACACCAAAAGAAACAACAGACACTGGAAACGGCATTCAGTCGGAGCAAAATGTTTGCGGTATTAATAATGCACAGAATCACTGCCATTAGTTTCCAAGCAAATAGTAGCAAAATTTGATTGTGATTACTCTAGTAAAAGTGTGATGGCCTCACAATGTGCATCCGGCATGAAAAAGCGTAATATGCGGTGGGAAATAAGTGAGAATGATCATTAAAGAATTGATCTGCCCTTTTTGTATGGGGCTTCTTTGTTATGTCAGTAATAGCACTAACAGAAGCCAGTGATGCAGTTAACGAGGTCAGGATGCTGACACGATGCTTAAACTTGCACTTGCGCAGAAGATTATTTTGGCTCAGGACGTCTATGAGACACGGTTTCTTGAAATTCTTCTCACCGCTTGAATCAGCACATATCTGCAATACATTTTCTCTGCCTCACCTCTTGATATTCTAATGAATGATCCTGGGGGATTAGTTTGTGTTAAGTCAAAGAGAGGGCGTTGGTCATATAACGTAAAATACTGTGAAAAAGCAGTGAACATCACATCATGACGTATATTGATTGTATATCTTTTCATTCAACACTATGCTGTTAAGTGGGGGAACATTGTTCACTCTCTGATCTGAATTCACCAATATTGAGTTAATATTGCATGTTATAAAATAAGAATTAGCTACCAATGCAATGTGATGATCACCTCTTCTAAAAGTGGACCCGACCCAACATAACAATCACGCAACCTAATATATGTCAGACAAACAGCGGGCTTAGACTCTGTTATTACAACAAAATAGTCCGTCTTATTCAACATGATTTTGTGGAATTGAGAATGCGAAATCATGGTGTACATATGATCAAGCAAAGTATAATTAGATAGCATGGTTTTTAATCGTCGACAAAACAATGCGAATCTTATCCAGTCAGGCATGATGATTCATGGCCCATATCCATCAAATATTCATGAAATGTTCTCAGATTTCCGGGTATGAAGACGTGGAGCTGATTATTCATGCCACTTGTAGGTGTGTTTTGAAAATAATGAAGAGCTCTGGCTCTAGGTACACGTAATTCCTAATATCGGTGGATTTAAGATCAAAGAAATCCATAAAACAGTTAAAAATCGAACTTGACTTTGGTTAATAGTAAAAAGCTCTGTGTGTTCTTCATCGGTGATCACTATCCACATCATGCTACTCCAAATGAAAGTATTGCAACAGGACTGTCATTCACATTTTCTTGCGATGTTTGGCAATATGACACATTTTCTTGCAATGTTTGGCAATATGGCAAATTTTTTTGCAATGTTTGGCAATATGACACATTTTCTTGCAATGTTTGGCAATATGACGTATTTTCCTCCTTGATTTCAAGGCAGTAAATTCCCTGTTTTCCCTACTCATAATATTTCATGGCGTCAATCTTTGATAGGTTCGGCATCTTACCATAAACTAGATCGTCATTAAATGCTGGCGCCGTTGTTACATTAACGAAAGTTGGGTAATCTCCTTGATATATACAGATTCTCTAACAAAAATTAGACCTGGTTACATTGTCTGGTCTCACATGGGGGAACCCGGGGTTTAGTCTCGAGATGCATCATGAATAAGACATTAAAACCGGCGATCGTTATTCTTTATTGCTCAGAGGACATCAACAAAAACCAAGACTTGTCGGCCTTGGTTTCACCGGTTACATGTAACCAGTCTACTGTTGTCGCTGCTTTAGTCTCACCCCCCCCCCCCCCCCCCCCCCCATGTCGTAGTCTTGTATATTATACGAGCACACTGCGACTGGACTGTATGGATGTCATGTCTGGTATCTTCAAACCAGGGTACGATTACATTTTTACTCGACCTCCACCTAAACAGTATGGCTAAATGTGGTGTTAAGATATGATCATTCACCCATTCAGCCATTCAATAAGACACACATACCCTTTGCTAGTTTAACTGTCGCATGCTTTCCGATGTCTACGATACACTGACCCAGTTAAATACTTGCACGGAAAATGTCAATATTTGCTCCATGTATCAATGAAAAGGAAGAAAATATTATCCTTATGAGGTTTGATATTGAAGAACGGTAATAATATTCATTGTGAGGCGCCAAAATACAAGGTTCAACTCTTTGGCCTACAACAAATTAGCACCGTTACTTAATCAGCGGTACTCCAAACAACGCGGATCGGATCTTAAGCCATATTGAGAAACTGACTGCTGCCAACACTTACAATACTGTTACGTCATCAGAAGAAGGTCAGGTACATTGTGCCTGAAAGAATGTTCCAAAAAATTTAATGAACAGCAGCCATCGAGATTTCATCTTCTCGCATATTTTCATAGGCTTGCACAATTTCCACACTGCTTACATTGCAATAAATTGATTTTACAAAAGAACTTTTTTAATACGATGATGGGACGTAAATAACGCATGTTTACATATCGTGGGTTGTGCTCTTCGATAAAAGGAAACACTTTATAAATATATACAGAGAAGCTGATAAAAAGAACATGTGTATATAAAAACTCGAGACGCTTGGCATAAAATTTGATTACCTTTTATTTTCTTGTATTTAACGATATTTTCTAAAGGAAAAACACTACTACTTTGACGTTTTAAATGTAGGAATTATACAGTGTTATCCAATGCCAGATTGTCTACTAGGATATATGTCAACCTTGATGTCCTAGAGTAAATGGCCTTTAGCCTAATAGTGACAAAACCTTCTTCCTTCTTGTTGAAAGCATGTCTCATTCAAATGTGATTAACCCAGGCTGCACACAAAGAACAAAAGAATAAAACATTTGACGTATGAGGAAACTGATGGCTCTGGGAACACGACATTCATTCGGAACAATGTGTCTGTGGCATAAATAATGCACAGGATCATTGAATTTAGTTTTCAAGTGAATTGCAGTGAAGTGAAGCCCGTGCTACAGACACGTAAGCCAGTATAGTCCAGAAAGGTTCTCAACCTGTGTGAGACAAATAGCTAGCCTACAGCAGAATTTAATTAAATGTAAGGTATACATAAGACAAAATGTTAAGATAGCTACATAACGTAAATCATTTGACTTCAACCTTGCCTGTTTTATCTCTGTCGTGGATGTGGCTCGGAGACTCAGGGAAGGGTCATTTTGCTCCCAAAATAGAGCGGTATCAATCCATTCATAAACGTGACAACTAACATTTTTCTTCGAACTTTTCAATCACCACTGCGATCAATTTTCTCAGAGAACTATGGGGTGTAGAGAAATGATTTGCTTAGCTGAAGCTTGCATTCTTAGTCACACCAAACAATTTCTGCATCATACACAAACTAATTGTATGTATAAATTTCTCTGAAAAAACGTGCTTTAGTGGTTGAAAAGGTTGAAGATTTACAGTATATCACTGAAATACTCTTGAAAATGCATAAAACAACAATAAACAATATACGAATTGGGTAAGTTTCCCTCTAGATAAATTCTTTTAGCTCAGCGAGCAGACTGGAGTAAAATAATGCTGACAAGATGTACAAAGGGAGATAAGCATGTCTAAATGTATTTTTGATGAGTGGATAACACGTGGACTTTCCTTGTCCTCTGAACGGAAATTTTATAAAGCATACATGTACTTCATCTTGTTTTTTTTAAATAGAAGTTATCACAGGAATCCGTAAGTAGTAGAAATGTATCAGGCCGAAGTTATTAAATTGATAAACTGGCAATAACATTCACAGTAAACAGGTGAAAAAATATAAGAAATAGTGTAAAATAACACAGCGGAATTCTATCCAATTCTATCTGGGAGTGACCCCAACAGCGCGGATCGGATATTAGGCCATGTTTGAAACTGATTGCAACCGACTCTCATAATGTTACGTCATCAGGAGAAGGTCATGTACACACCTGAAAGCATGTTCCAGATATCTGATAAAACATCAGCAAATCGAGAGCCCATCTTCTCGACTATTTTATAGGCCTGTACAATTTTGAGACTGCTTATATTGCAGCAAATTCGTTTTACAAAAGGATCTTTTTATGCGTTGATGGAATGTCAATAACGTGTGTTTACATAGTGCTTTCTGATAAAAGAAAATTTTATAATTCCTTTCTTTGTCAATCCAAATCAGACGACAGCCGACTACCAGCCTGTGGAAAGCAAACATTATCCCATATCGTCTTTATGCAAGAGTTTCATTGGACGCGAAAGGTTCAGGGAACGCATGCACCTGCTTGCACTCCAAACAATTAATACAAGCAAAACATTGGTGAATTTCTTCTTTTGCCAGTAACGTATCCATATGTTTCTATGTTACATAACGTTTCTGAAAATCATTTGCTAATCGAAAAGACTATATATATATATATATATATATATATATATATATATATATATATATATATATATATATATATATACGCCACTAAACAAACTTTTTCCAGCAATTGGACAAGATCTTGACAATCTGGTGCTACATTCTTATTATGTACATCTAGTTTAATGACCGAACATCAAACGATATTAACAAAATATCTCGAACCTAAGCGATGTAGTTTTTTTCAATTCATTCCTGCCCTGTCAATGAAGATTTGTGGGTAAACTGGATTAATTTATAGTGCTCATCCATATAAGAGAAAAATGGTCAATTTTTCTTGGGTCCGTGTCACCAATGAGCGGGAAAAAGGTACCTCAAAGGAGAGTATTTCGTTTTGTCAGCAACATATACAGTATTTTTGTATTAAATAACCCTTAGGCAAAATATTTTCTCATATATTCTCTAATATTACCCATATGCAATATATAAAAACTATACTAAGATTTTCTAAAGAATCCTAAGCTTACAAAGCTCAACACGTCTGATTACATGAGAACTCAACTGTACAAGATGTGAAGAGTTTTCCTACAGATAAAGCACTACTTGCACCTTCAACAATACAAGAATCATCACCTGTCAGTTTTAAGAATGACATATGTCAACGTTGGTGCCTAGAAGCTAACGGCCTTTATGCGACTGGAGACAGAGTGTCGTCCCTCGTTATTGAAAGCATGTTCGAACGCGATTAACTCAGCTTGCATTAAGCCCAACACACGAAGAACATAGAATAAACCGTTTGACGTCAAACGAAGCTGCTGACACTGTAAACACGGCATTCATTCGGAGCAATGTGTTTGCGGAATAAATAATGCAAAGGATCATTGCCATTAGTTTTCATGTGAATAGCGGAACAAAATCCGTGATTGCACTGGGTAAATATTATGATGACCACACAAAGGGAATCCGAAAAAAAAGATGTAATATGAGGTGGGAAATAATTGAGGATGATTATTCTAAGATCGACTTTGCTTTCCATGAGCGGCTTTCTCGATGTGGCAGTAATAGCACTAAAGGGACCGAACGATGCAGATGGCGAGGTACAAATTAGAATTAGAAAAGCGTGACCTTCTGGCGAACCTTCTTTGCACTGGTGACTTCTGAAGATAGATTTGCTTGAAGCCCTTCTCTGCGCCTGCATGGATCAACAAGGCTTTTAATTTTTTTCTCAGCAGACACTTACCAACTGTTTTCTCAGCCTCAGCATCTTTCTTTAAATGTTTGGGAAGACACTTCTTTTTAAAGATGTTCTAATGAATGAGTTTGGCGGACCATGGTCTGTTAAGTGAAAGATAGGGTGTTGGCCGTATGGGGTGATATAACCTTAACGACAGGTCGATACTGCTGTCTATTGCAGATGCATAGTACAGAGTCAGTTTACGATTATGAATTGACCGGTGTAAAGAAAGGTTTGTAACTCATGTTTAATCAAGATGTTAGCCCACCTTGAAAGAAAGTGTTCACTTCTCTTAATTAGTCACCTCACACAAGCAAGTAAATTCCAGGTGTGTTCTAAATATGTGAAAAAAAAAACATTTTAAACCTTTAGCTAAAAAAAACAACAAATCACGCGTAAGCCAAACAGCGCCAGTAATGTAGATGCTTTACAAAGGAGACAAGTAGTAAAGAGCTAAGAGAATACAAAAAACAGCAAACATGTGATTGTTTGGAATTCTTCAGAAAAAACCGTCAGTGCATAAAAAGATATCGAGAAAACACGCCTTTGTTCATTTACGTTCTTGAACACTTGATTTCTAAAACGGGTCTTAAAGGCAAATGGGTTTCCAGGGCAAGGCCCACAACCAGGTATTAGTGTCATAAAATACCGATCTACTCATGAAGTTCAAGGTAAAATTTAAATTTTAGCTTGCGTAGCAATTGGGCCATCACATGCATGGTTAATTGATTGGTTGATTGATATATTATTGACTCCGCACCAAAGACTACTTCCTCTATACGATGGTGGTCATTTTGAGTGCCTGGAGTGCCTACATCAAACAGACATTGGCAAGTAACTAACGGAAGATTTTCAGTCACAGAGTGAGCTTAGTGTGTATGTCATACTGATCAAAAACAAAGGCACTTTCCAAGCAATGTGACACGAGTATTGGAGTCAGGTTAATCATAATTTTGAAAATGAAAACGCAAATGAAATCAAGCTGATTAAAAGACTACCATGGTCAGTTTAGGTGAAGGATGAAATCTTATTCTTAGAGAAACGAAGGCGCAGGCGAAACAGCAATCTAAGGCCTGTGTCATCCGTGATCCATTTTACAAAGCTGACGCAACGCTGCGTTAAGCACATTGGCAATGACAACGTAAATCTTCGCTATTTGTTGTCATGGAAACTACCCCAGGAGCACTTTACGACGATTAAGTAAAACGTATCGTGTAAAACTTTTTAACGGTAGTAGAAATTTTGAGCAACAAACAAATAATCTTTTACAAAGCTGATTGTGAATTTTGTTTTAATTAACATGAAACTTAATTGTAATTACAAATTTGAGCAGAATTATCTGGCGATCCTTGCAGTAAAGTCTGTTGACATAAAACAGAATGTTTTGAATAATTCAACGAACTTGCAAAGATCTTAATATTTAGTAAATTACCCTGTTATTTGCTTTAAACGTTCTAAGGTTCTCCATTACAAACCCTTTTAATAACTAACAAGTTTTCCATTATGTCTTTTTCTTTTTGAGTGAAGAAGGATATTTTAATCTTGGATAATGAGTCAGGAGGTGGCCATTGCCACGGGTTTGGGAAACTGAAAAGCCCAGAATAAACCGTCGATCTTTGGCGAGTAACTAACCAACATTGCCACATGCGACACACAGATATTCACCCTCCGAGTGAGCCAAGTTGGTGAAAGGATTCCAATGATCTTCAACTGAGACCACTGGAAAGGGCATGTCTCACTGTATATAATACTGAACGCAAATATCATTCTGAGAAGTCAGAAATACTCTTCTAGCCAGCTGTGTGATTATGCATACTGCATGAATGAGTTACAGAAATTGGAATCTATACGCCATCTGTATATTATGTGTTCATGTATTATTGTATCATGGGTTGTCAACCTGGCAGCTGTTCATATTAAATACCTGTTTCTCTGGAGACAAACTGGGTCTGTTAATCAGTTTACGCCGCGGTTACTATTGCCTTGTGACATTTTCTTGGCGATACACCAAATGTTCTGTGCAAGGAAATCTAAAAGGCGACTTGGCCGCTCTTACGGCCTTTTATAACCACAGAATAAAGAGATTACTATACGAGTCAGGGAGTCCAATAGCACGATCGACAGAAGCTAAAGGTTTTTCAAAAATCTAAGCAATGGCAGTGTTTTGTGCACCCAGTGTTCCGGTTACTTAACACGTAAACATGAACGCAATCTTTGAGGTGGAAATAATGATGTTCAGATTTATGGGCAATAACAAGTAATCGTTTCAATGTATAATAAATGCTGTCATTACTAGTGACAATACAAACCCGGATTAGGGTAACTGCAACGACAGAAATAAAGCCCATCAGAAAAAAATTAGCAGTGTGTGTTTTGTAGAACGGCTTTGATCCCTTAATATTGTACATCGTACAAAATGCTTGTATATGTATAAATATATACACAGTATTTGACTGAGAAAGAAAGTATGGTGAACACTTGATTTACTTACACGTAATTGTTTTTTGCTTAACAATATTGACGTATCATTGTACTGCGAACACCAATTTTAACAGCAACTTCATGTATAGGTGATTATTTGATTATGACTTTACAGCACTTTTGCTGCGAGAAACACTAGTCGATGTTGTTCAGTTTTCAGCACTTTTTACAGTCAAAAGAGAGCTGCTTATCTACAAGAAAATGTTCTATAGCCCAAACAGCAAGAAATTTTACCTTAAAACGAAAGACAGCACTTTGACTAAAGTTTATGTCCACTGAAATTAAAAAAACCTTAAACAGGCGTTAAATACCTTTTGGATTTTTTTAAACCCAGTAAAATTTTAGAGAAATTCGTCTTGACACAGCTTCAGCACGTTTTCATTAACGAGAGCAAGGTGGCGTCACCTGTATTATAGCTCTCTTACGTCGAAGGTATTTTCCGTATAATAGCCTAAGTAGTAGGCTATGGCAGATAAAAGGTAGTGACTTGGCGATGAAGGCCCAAGTAATAAATATACTTTTCTAATTAAATTTACATACTGGAAGAATATTTCTTACACTGTCTGAACTGTTGATATAGTAGGCCTACTGTATCATTTACATGGAACTCCAGCGACCCTGTTTACATAGCTTAACTGCAGATGCATGCCCTAGGTATTCCCTGTTCAGGTCTCCGCCTCTGGAGGGGTGGTGCAAAATTACAGTAAGACTGTTCTACTACTAGATTCATGCTCAATTCTGAAACAAACGGAAATAATTCTAAGTACCAGTGAGGATGATCTAGGCATTCAACTGTCGCTGGATTTTATGCTTCAGTTTTGTAGAGGTCGCTTCTAAGATGAGAGTAGTGCTGAAATAGTTATCGCGGATGTCAGAGAAAGCACCTAGACTTGAACACGACGTTTCAATAATTTTACTGTATTTATAAAAGAAAACAGAGAAAAGCATCCCTTGCATACTAGAAAGACGAAGGAGCAAACTTTCAGACCTGCAGTTTTAATAAATTCAGAGATGAAAATTATATCATAAGATTTAATTAATTTTAAGTGTTGTTCGGTGAGATGTTTTCTCATTCCTATAAACCTTCGGCATCCCTAATGAGTTCTGCACTCACTCTGATATTTGTTATTTAGAAAACAAAAACAACAACAAGTATTTGGGAAGGTGAATCCGGTTTGGGCCGAGACGGTATCTAACATAATTTGTGATACCATCGTTAAATATTACACGCCCTGTAAATCAACTGATTTTACGTCTGTGGTGGTCTGTAAATGATACAGACCTGCCCCACCACACTTTGTAAAATGGTGTATATCACTTCATGGAGTGAATGGGTAAGGGGTACGCCACAGATTAGGTCGCGCAGTCTGATAGCAACGTGTTTGATTGGATAAAATTCTCAAGACGGCTGCCTAGATTCACAACAGCCATTTGCGAGGTATGGTAATTTTATTCTACACGTTAGTTATTCGGTGAAACCTCATAGAATTAATAAAGTATGATACTATTTAGAAAGCTTGAGTATCTTGCTTTCGATAGAAATATATTTTAGCCAGGTGCTGTCTTGTCCTTT
This sequence comes from Liolophura sinensis, assembly GCF_032854445.1. Taxonomy (NCBI): domain Eukaryota; kingdom Metazoa; phylum Mollusca; class Polyplacophora; order Chitonida; family Chitonidae; genus Liolophura; species Liolophura sinensis. Next base: position 21,997,638 of record NC_088302.1, read on the forward strand.
AAGAAAAGACGGTTTGTTATTACGGTGAGCGGAGATAAGCGTCAGCAAAACATGAACCATAGTAACTAATTAGCATAAGTTTGTATGTATTAATGATGTTTAATTCAATGTTATCAGAGGCATATTAATGCACTTTTGATGTAACTCCATTGCGTTGTAGTTGAATGTCACTAGCCAAACCTTAGCGAGGCCAATATTCTCCTTTAGCTCAGGGATCGGTGTGTATGTCAGTAATCGACGCTGTATCACATTATCTGTGCGTCGCCTGTATCTATAATTCACGAGAGGAATATTTCACTGTTAGTTTCCACGAATGATAAAGTGTCCGAATTTCGCGTCTTGGCACGAGCCCCGATATAAATCATAGTGGAGCTCAGAGCGGCCTCTCTGAAGTCGACACTCATGGTTTACAGCCGATAGCGGTTAAAAAATATAACAATGTCAGTGCTTTCTAACCAGTTTATTGTAAAGCGAATGCATATTAATTATTCAGACTGGAAGAGCTGTCTTCAGGGATATGTATGACCGTATAAATCTGTGTACCAATAAGCCCTAGACATTTATCCTAGAACACCAACTACCTGCGGATGGTCCTGAGTTTGCCCGGGCTCTGCTACTTTCCTGCTACCATAATGCTGGCCAGCGTAAAAGTAAAGAAGTAAAGTGTACAAACTAAATAAATAAATAAAGAAAGAAATTAATTCATTAATTAATTATGTTAGGATATCACGGGCGGGAAGAGCGTTATTTCTAACAAGAAAATGACTCTTTCATCACCTCTAGGCAAATTCTTGACATTCACTAATGAAACCATGCAAAGCGATGCTGTTTTCAGTAAATGTTTCCTGGACCTGTTAGTGTGGGCGTCTAACAATCGAGAAAGTGCGTGACCATTAGAGAGAAAAAGTGACGCATAAATATCCGAGCGACCATCAACTGTGTCAACTGAAGACAGTCTTTTTTTCATGACATTTTCAATGCAAGCAAAAATTATGCGCTGCTTGAAAAACGTTTAGCAGGCAATTAATGTCAGGTTTTCTTCCATATATTTCATGTTTGGCGTTGAATTGTTAAAGCACTAACTGACATTTGTGTCCCAGACAGTCTGACCAAATGAAAGAATAGCCATGACATTGCTGCAAGACTGCTCAAGAAGCGTAAAGCCATACTCATTCATTGTGAATGGAAACCTTCGCTGGCTGCTAACGATTTACCTTAACTTCTGCATCGTGGGAGAAAGAATTGTAATGGGATGGTTACGTGCAGATCAAGTACTTAATTAACTGTACATTAAACATGTCACACCAGGAATACAAAGCCTTCGTCGCATTCTTAGATAATGATCGACACATAACGGAGTACTATACGCTCATAAAAAAATCTTTTAATTTTAACAGGAAGCCTGTTGTCTGAATAATGCTAGCATGTATTCTGTCGCTATAAGATAATCTTCTCTCATATTCAACAAAATACCATTGGTATAAAGTTGTTGTTGCTGCTGTTACAATGCTGTTTAGTGCGTAAATATATTGTGTAAAGGATAATAGCGTCCATTGTTACGATTATAGTGAACTTCTGAGTTGGGAATGGATCGATGCATTATAAATGACACATACAGACACGGGATGTTTAAAGATCGGAAATATATGCAAGACGTACAACATGAGGGGTAAAACTAGAAAAGCGACGACGGTGTGGTAGTTGGCAAATGGTTACACGTAACCAGTTTATTACGGTCTCTTGTCTATTTACCTCAGTTAAGGTTTTATTATAACTGTAAATGTATAAATAGTATTGCCTTGAACTAGACGGAAATAAGTAAAAGAACGTTACGTTCTTTTACTTTCCTGCAATTTATGAGACGTCACTGGTTTAGAATCACTGAAAACGTGCGTGTTGCCATCGCATTTAATCAACAATAACAGGAAAACAATGCAAAGCGATTTAAATAAATTCCCTGTCTAACGAGACGCTCTCAGTCGGGTCAAAAGTGCTGCCTCACTGAAACATATTGGCATGATATAATTTATACAGGTACCGCGCAAAGCAAGGCTCACTGAGTGAAATGTTTAGGTCAACTCACTCTAAAATCTGAGTTATGTCACCAGATCAGCTGAATCAAGGCCCCTGTGAGTTTTCCGACTAACCAAGTGAGTCAACAACCAAATGAGTTTCATTACTCTGATTTGGTCATCTGACTCACTTTTCTGAGTTGAATTAGCTCAATTGTAACTCAGATTTTGGAGTCAGCTGACCCAAACTTTTTTTCCGGTGTTTGTGGTTGCCGGTAAATGTTGACTGAAATCCTTAACTTCTGTTTTCCTACAATTTAAAAGGGCAGCCCATGCAGGATTGACCCCGTGTCTTCTTCGAGAGGGCTGTTTCAACTGAAAGACCTCAATAGCACATATAATGCAGACACTAATGCTGTTTTGCGAGTCTGAATTCTTTCAACATATTAGAAATCTGAACTTCAACCAGGTTCCCGGTGTTGGTTAGGCATAGGTTCGGAGTGGGTATGTATGTCAAGCTGAACACATGAGAACATGTTTTCGCTTTCACGTTAAAAATGTATTCAGTATTTTTTCTGCTTTCTCATTTCAGGTTATTTACTCATCCGTTTCAATACTTGATGACAAAATGCGTCTCAATATGGCTAACTGTTGAAAATGACGTATAGTGCTTTTGCAATATTGTTCTGGACGTGAGTCAGCTGTCAACGTAGAAATTAACGAATTTGCATTTTTCTAAAATGTTTGCCTGTATCGATCCTTTTATTTATTTGCCATTTTTGTTCTTCTCGTCTCTTTTAATTTGAATTTCAAATAGTTTAGTTAAGAAAAGACAAATAAAATTATAAAAAGAGAAACAGAAAGAATTCATAGAAGTGAAATGATAAATGCTATACATTAATAAAAGTAAATTTGTGCATTGCCAGCTTTCGGCCATGTGTAGTTCCTATGATACCAATTGTTCACATGATCTTCCTGACGGTGTAGATTGTAAATGGAAGCATGAACAGACATTAATCCGTATAAGTGACGGGATAGTCCAAATGGAGCATGCTGAATTAACACTAAAACTTCTTTCCAGCAGTATTCCTATCACTTGCTGATAAACGTCTTTCAACAAACAGCAGAGCCTAAAATAAAACTGGTTTCAAGGGGTCGGTTGTTCACTGGTGTATTAAAATCTAGGCTTAAACCTTAATACCAGTCTTGGTCTAATACAATAACTAATGGGACTTCACTTATATGACCGCGGCCAACCATTATTTTGGGAGGAAATCGGACAGAGCCCGGGGGAAACCCACGACAATCCGCAGGTTGCTGCAGAGCTTACCACGTACAGTAGGAGAGGAAGCCAGCATGAGCTCTAATGGCAGGCTAAAGTTAACACCAGGCTCGTCTGCTAATATACTTTTGAAAACAGGGTCCTGTACCAAAGCGTCTGTCTTGTTAAATCTATTCATATTTTGTTTTCAACTCGCACAAATTCATTGTTTCTAAGAGGGATGGATGTGGTAATACACTGCTTTAATGCTCTAATTAAGGTGTTTGATTCCGGTCAGATTCACCATACATTTGTCCTCATTTGTAGATGACCTTTTGTGGCCAAAGGGGCTAGCACGCCAGCTCAGCGCGATGACCCAGGGGCCTCCAACTAATGAGGTCGCTCTCAGTTGAAGTCTCCAGCTCATGCTGGCTTTCTCTCCGGTCGTCCTTGTAAGGTCTTCCAGCAACCTGCGGATGGTCGTGGGTTTCCTCCCGGGCTCTGCTCACTTTCCTCCCACCATAATGTTGGCCGAGGTGGTATAACTGACCTGTTCTTGACTAGGCATAAAACACCAATCAAATAAATAAATAAATAAATAAATAAATCTTTTGCAGAGGAATGACACGCAGTTGTGGTTCAGCTTAGCAGTCGATCTGAAAGCTCACGCAGTTGTGGTTCAGCTAACCAGTCAGTCTGAATGTTCATGCAGTTGTGGTTCAGCTGACCAGTCAATCTGAATGCTCACACAGTTGTGGTTCAGCTGACCAGTTAATCTGAATGTTCACGCAGTTGTGGTTCAGCTGACCAGTCAATCTGAATGCTCACGCAGTTGTGGTTCAGTTAACCAGTCAGTCTGAATGCTCACGCAGTTGTGGTTCTGCTCACCAGTCAATCACATAGCACTTATGGTAATTTAGTCTGAACAAACGTTAGTTACCTATGGTGTGCTTCTTTTAACCCATCCGCTTCAGGAGCGGTCAAACCTGGGTCGAGTCACACCTAAGACTTTAAAAGAAAAAGTTGCAGCTTCCTCGCTTGGCTCGGCAAGGCGTCTCAGTGAAGCAGCACTGGATAAAAGAGTGGTGGAAATTTGTCCTGCAACAAGGAGGCACGTTACATGCAATCTAAGGATTCCTTCGTCGTCATATGACTGACTTGTTAAGTATGTCGGTAAAACCCCAAGCACTCACTCACTCCCTATCAAAAATGTCTTTAGTTAGTGACACGTAAGACCACAAACACAACACATTGATATGTTAGACTGCTATATTATAGTAGGAAAATTGTAATTAAAGTTCTTTTTCTTATTCATAATGTTTGTTAGGCCTGGTTTCGACATTAAGAACTCATTGCCTCGAGTCACGTCATAATTATTCACAAACCAGTGATATATGACTGAAAAGATGCAAGATTCGACTATGAAGGTATAATGAACGTTGGATTTGCTCCATGGACCAACAAATTCCTAAATATGTATAAAAAAGCAGAATAAATGAGGCCTTAGTTATCTCATCAGGGATGCTCAGCAAGAATACGAATAAGAGTTAAAGACATAGCTAGAAAGAAATCATTACGTTCAACAGGCTTAGTCATCGATTCCAAAATAGCCAACATTCATATCACGTCCATGAGAAATCTGATTAAAACACCCAAATCAGGAAAGTAAAAGAAATAAAAAAGATTTGAACGAATACAGCTTGAAGCCAGAGCAACACTTTGAGCAAACGAGTTAGCCAACAGTGTAACTTACAATGATACATAAGGCACAGTTCCGCATTCATGAAAACATAAGAGCGCTGGTGGGTAATACAAAATCCACTTGAGCTCAATGTCAACAGAAATCCTGGAGGGAATTTGGCATGGAGTTTTTTAAAATGTTATACCCAGTATAAACTGACAGCATTGATCGATTAAGGAATCAAGGCATAGTAAACATAAAAAAAGTCATCGGATGATACAAAATCCAAATTCCAAAGGGATTGTCATACGTTTAGCTTTCGACAAAATCTAACAGCGTATTAAAATGGACGTCCCTCAGAGCGCTGGCTGTGGAACAGTAACATGCAGACTTTTCAGAGAACAAAAAAAAGTTATGGAACAGTTCTGAGCTGACTAAACATGTGACACCGTTCTAACATCGCATTAGCTGTATACGGCGTTGGGATTTAGGCTTAGAGCTCACCGAGCTCAAGGGAATTTAGTGGCCTCATCAGATTCAAGGGTAAACCACTGCACAAATGTTTAATTTTTTTTCTGCTTAAGTACATCTACTTGATTTATTATGACTTTCTTTTAGACAGACTGTGAAACGACAGCGTACTGTCCAAACGTAACCGCTTTGGCGGACTGACTTGTCCACAAATGCTGCTGATTATGTCTAAACTCACTGATTTACTTTGCTAATGATACAAATTATTAGAAAATTTCTCTGTAACATTTTTCGGATTTTAGAAAATAGACTGCAGGTATCCAAAGTAGCTTTATTTAAAAATGATCTTTTTATTGGGAATGTTGTTTTTCTGCCTTTTCTGTGTTGAATCAGTTGCAGTCTCACGTGATAAATATTTAAATGTCAACATACCAAATGCAGTTATTTACATTTTTCAGAAGTTTGAAAACCCCTAAATAAAGTTTCATCGACAAAATAGGGGGCCTCCGTGGCTCAGTCGGTTAGCGTGCTAGCGCAGCGTAATGACCCGGGAGTCTCTCACCAATGCGGTCGCTGTGAGTTCAAGTCCAGCTCATGCTGGCTTCCTCTCCGACCGTAAGTGGGAAGGTCTGTCAACAACCTGCGGATGGTCGTGGGTTTCCCCCGGGTTGTGCCCGGTTTCCACCCACCATAATGCTGGCCGCCGTCGTATAAGTTAAATATTCTTGAGTACGGCGTAAAACACCAATCAAATAAATAAATAAATAAATCATCGACAAAATACGCCAGTCAAACCATCAACCAAGCATTTATTAGCTAGAATAATAGAAGTCGAGTTTGACAAGGAAACAATTGGTCTCTGTGTCAGCTATTCAATTCAAAAGCTTTTTTACCCTTGAAATATATTCTCAGTGGCCAGTTGCTCAATTGTTTGTAAACGTACAAATCATTTTTGTCAAAAGGCCATATTTTAACTGATCTCAGAGGTGAAAGGAGTTTGACTTCGTAGTTCCTGATCTTTATATTTCTTTGCTTATTTGATTGTTGTTTAATGCCATACTCAATCATTTTTCAGTTATACAATGGCGGTAAGTATTATTGGTGCGCACAACAGGAGTAAAATTAACTGACGAATTATGCCATATGTGACGTAGCCTAGTGGTAGAAGACAAGTGATTTGCGTTAACGTTACACGAACCTTACAATGTTTCATTTCGGCCAACGAACATCGTTGACGGCTTATTGTCACCAAGACACAATGAACAGTGAGAGCGGGGCGTTGCGCATATTTCCTGCCAAATGCTGGATTTGAACCCGCGCCTTCTGTGTCGAATCGATTGAAAGACATGAACCTTAATCATTCAGCCACAGCTAACGCTCTCCTGTTCTTGATACAGTAATACCTCATGTTATTGAGCGGAAATGTTGATATTAGTCACATGAAATATAACTGAGGAGAAGTATGACAAGTCATATATATATATATTACTCCGCATGAAAACTGTGCACACGGAAAAGAGATTTTATGACAAAAGACCAAAAAATGATTCTTCCTCAGTTTATCTATGGGAGAGATCATCAAGCCTAAATACAAGACCACACCTTTGAAGAAGTTGAATAACTAGACCTATGAACATCATACATTGGACTTTAAACTACAACACTGGCTTTTTCTGATCAGACGACAATGTAGATAAAGCTGTTTACGAGTGGGTCTGGTTTACAACGAGAAGTTTGTTAGAAGTGTGGTTATTGATGAATTAGCCAAGCGAAAGTAACAACGGAGTTGTAGGTAATGTTCTCATATTAATTATACGTCAACTTAAAACATAGCTACAACTTATTCCTGATATCAGAATATATTGGCCCTCTCTTGGCAGTCATATAGACTGGAGTGCAAATAAATATTGGGAGAAGGATTTCATACTGCCTGGAGCGACAACTCAATCCTTCGTCAAGGCGAGTTTTCTCCCTTGAAACTACTGTTACAGATCAAACATCTGTCGCTGTGTCTATGCCTACAAAGGCTATCTGTACAGATTTTCAGGTAATATCAAGTAAATCTTGCAAACTGTAAATGACACCGCTTACCTTTAACCTTATGTGAGCCACATCTTACATGAAAAGTTCCTATTTATAGCCCAGTAACTAGGCCTATAAAGAAACATGATTAGAGCGTTCCCCTCGAGTCGGGAAACCTGGAATCAAACACGGACTGGTTATACCAAAGACTTTGAAAGTGGTACTTGTTGCTGCCTTGTTTGGCACTCAACACTGAGAGTTTGGAGCAAGGAAACAGAACTGGTTAGTCGGGTGTCAGTATAATGTGACTGGGTAGGGTGTCATGTCTGCTGTCTTCAGTCAGCATGATACTTCAGGGGCGGCATGACTTTAGCGGCATGTACTCGCCCTGCCACAAGACACAGTATATGTACAAGCCTATAATGACTCCTCGTCGTCATATGGCGTTAAACACCAAGCATTCAATTATTTATTCCATGTCGGGAGATCTGAGATCAAATAATGGTTCTTGTTGCTTCCTCGTATGACGCTCAGCACTGAGAGGTTTCTTCAGCATGATACTTCAGGGACGGGAGCACTTTAGCGGCAAAGAGTCGCTCTGCCACAAAAAGACAAGATATGTCTACGCCTAATTACTCCTGGCCGTCATATGACGGAAAAGTTGTCAAGTATAACGTAAAAGCTCAAACATCTATACATAGATAACAAAAATACTACTCAATGAATATACAGTCTTGCGACTACAAAGTATGATGTTTGCTTTCGGAGAATCTAGTTTGCTTCCTAGATTTTGATCATAGAGCAATGTTAACGCGCAGATCAGATGAGTTATCGAGCGCCTGAACGACTTGAACACTGGATGTCATAAAATGCAGTTTGGAGGCAGATTCTGAAAAGAGAAGTCTCTTCTCCACTTAAATAGATCTATTATTTATGAAAAGGATGGAAGTGAAAAAAACATTTTTAAGCAAAATCAAAATGTTTTCAATCAATATCCTAAGCTACTTAGCGGTGAATGCTGAAAGCGGGGTAAATGAGCCAAAACGCACTCTTTTATGTTATATATTGGCTAGAAACCGGGTTTCAAACTGTCTCCAGCAAAAAGGAATAGTGACTTTAGTGGATTGTTTATGAAAACAAATATGTGTTAAAGTGATTTCCGTCGATGGGATTAACGTAAAGGTTATTAAGTTGGAATATGTACTGTATTTTATTTGCATAATTTGATAGTACAGGCACCTGAAAGTCAGGGTCTATTGGTGTATGTCAACTGAGTTTTTTGTGTGCATCCGATGATTTATGTGTTTTGGTATAAATGCAAATGGCTCTGAGTTTGAGCATGTAAGACACCGCTTTCCTGTCACACGAACTGTAAGAGAGATGCTTTCAACTTTGGCAATGTTAATTATCCATACCTAACATCGAAACCGTGTGCGTTCTGTGTGTCAGTCGTCTTGTAGCATTTGTTAAAATCGTGTGTGTTGTTTTACGATTTCAAATAAGAAAAAAGTTACAATTTATTTTTATAGAAAATAGTTTGTCAAGGATATTCCGTGAAAAGCCATAATGTAAGCTGCTGTGCTTATCCTTGATTATGACATATGAATGACTGCTAATGTATATATCATTGTATGCCGTAAAGTGGTTCGAGAGTAGCGTGGCAGCGAATGCAGGCAGGCAGACATGTTGTAGGCAGTGGTCAGTGTCAATAAGTTGAAGTTTTTTTCTGACTAAAGTTGGATATCACATAAGCTTCTTAAAAATTACAATGGGTACGGTTCTCTTGTAAGTAAATATAAACGGAGTGTGCAGGGCCTCATTCAATTTGCTTCATAAATCTGTCTAGTTTCGCACAGACTGGAGATAGGGACATTACTTACTTCATGCAGAATAAAACTGGCACGTAGGATGTATGAACCGTTCCAGTCAAAGCGCAAATGAGACACATATTTCGATTTATAACAAATTATAAATGGTCAAATATTTTTGTCCATAATTTACGTTGCTCATTGTACTTTATTCTGAAAACTCTTTTAATTTGGGAAAGAGGATTTCATTTATTTCATGGATATTACATATGAGTTGTTCGATGCTTTGAGGTTCCATGCCAATGATCTCTGCCAAATATGTATTCCTCTCGTATATCTGTATTTGAAAACGTAAGTGCTAATCTGCGGTTCTTCGTGTTGTGCAAATTAAAATCACATATTGGGGGAGGATATCCTACTGGGAAAATGTAGGTTTCAGTTTCAAAAGTAGTATTTTATTACACTTATTTGCCTTTAGAGATGCACTGTTCAATTATATTTTATACCGTTTCACACAAATAGAATACTGAATAAATTTAGCAACATAAAACATTTCCCCGCAAAATTGAAAATTACTTTACATACAATCATATTAGTTTGGAGGTTTATGTTGTGCATTGTTTGCACATTGGTCTTGCAATTATTGACATGGAACGTCCATTGTGATTGACGGTTTATGTACAAATGCCTGTGTCGACGCCTGTGTTTAGCTGTGGAATCCTGTAGGCAAGGAATGGCACATGAGCGATGAGGGAACTTGCCAGTAACCTGTGCCTACCCAGCAGCTGCACAGGAAGTGAGAGACATGACAAATTTCACTGCAACAATTAAGTGTGTCAGCATAGTAGAAAATGCCAATGTCTGTCTTCAGGCCTGCAATGCGCTGAATTCGGTTCTTGTATGTAAATGCTTCATGGACAACAGACAATAAACCTTTTATCTACATGTGAAGTAGACTAGAGAATACAGTGATACTAGTTGGAACAGCCACACCAGGGATCGATTTTCCAGACCCTGACGAATTCAAGACTACAATGTAACAGTCAACTGAATAGAGCTATATAGCTCTTACATTCCTGTAGAACAATAACGCTAAACTGTTCATTTAAGGCCTTTCTGATGATACAAATATATACTAAGGTTCTCTAATGCTTGTTAAATTCTTTGCAAACAATCTCATTCTCTTTTCCTTCATTATACATGCGTTTCGGTCCTTTTGATCGAACTACATTTTCCAACATTTATTCATATAAACAGAAATTCTTTTTATATCCACTGTCGTAAAAGCTGCCGTATAATACCACTAGTCATCCCTGCTGCTGCTATATTCTCATTCACAGACACAATACTATGAGATTCAAAGGCAGTGACCCTAGTCAGGAATCCCCGTTATATACCTGGCGTCATTGTTCTTGGGTATTCTTGTGCTCAACTGAATGGAAAACTGAAAGCAATATTGATGTTGAATAAAACATATTTCAAAACCCTGGTTCAGTAGTGATCTGTGACTCATTTACTTCACATGTCAAAGAAAGGAAAAATACCTGTTGTTTTATTTCCCGGGATTTCCCGATGATTTTCCGAGATGTCTATACTCATAATAGGTTAATCTCAATGACGACGACGTTTATTGTGTTGTTTATCTGAAATGGAGTCCCGAAGACACCAAATATAACGTCCTAACCAAACTGACATCCGGTTGGCAAGCTTTAAACCAGGCCAGTGTTGATTTACACTCGAAGATATCTTCGATTTATGAAGAACAGAACACATTTTCTGAGAAATAGTGTATCCACAAACACTACGATTAGCAGTTTGTTATCGAATTTGAGAATAACTAAAACGTTTCTTACGTGTTAAAATATGAACCTACCACGACCATAATTGATTGATTAACTGATTGATTGGTGTTTTTAAGGTCAACTTTCACTCACACAGCGGTCAGATTCTTCAGTGAATCTAGATCTAGAGTATCAGGTTTAAACAACTGGCCGCGGAATCACGAAGCGATCTTACACTTAAATAAAAAATTTAAATCATTAAATTTGGTATGTTCCGTTCTGGTGTTTTATCTGAAAATTGTTGTACAACAAGTTAACCAGAATTTATCTTTTCAAGCAATATTTTGACTTTGTAACATCAGAAATAACAATTTTAAAGTTATGTGAAATTTTGACTTAAGTCTGAGTGAGTGAGTGAGTGAGTGAGTGAGTGAGTGCTTGGGGTTGAACGTCATACTTACCAGTTTTTTAGTCATATGACGACGAAGGAATCCTTAGAGTGCATGTAATGTGCCTCCTTGTTGCAGGACGGATTTCCACCGCTCTCAGTGCTGCTTCATTGTGACGCCTTATCGAAGGCAAGTAAGCCACCCGCCCGAGGCATTATACTGATACGGGTCAATGTCCTCTTTTAAGGTCTTAGGTGTGACTCGACCCACGACTGACCCTAGATCTACCGCTCCCGAAACACACGCTCTACCAACTGTGCTATCGGGGCCGGCGACTTAAGTCTGAGATCGCTTCCTGCTTCTGGGCCCTGGCTTTGGTAAGCACATTAAACAAACTGCTCTGTACATAGATAAAGCAGACGAGGCGCAAATTCACCGCTCTCACTGCTTGTGGTGGTTTTGCCAACAGTAAGTGGTCGACAATCCAGCATGTTTTGAGAACCATTCATTTTCCAGGAATATGGTGTATATGAACGTACGTCACATGTAGGGAAAGTTCATCAGTATCTTGCCAAATGTCGATGGTTTACGCCGAGTAGTCCAGTTTCCTCCACTCGTGAAACTAACAGCCACTATATAGTAAAAAAAATTCTCTATCGCAGTAATCAACCATAAGATAAATGAATAAATACATAAATATAAACCTCGTAGCTTGGATCATGTGTTTCTATACTACGATCGGGCGAATTCTGTATAAAACACGCTCAACCGGATTTTGCCCGTTGTTGTTTTTTGACCTAGCTAGCACTGATCTCAAACAGTTTGTAGTGTAATTGCTATTTAAAAAGCAAGTCAGCAGCACGTGAAGTAAGGCCACTGGTCTGAATTAGATAAATATTCATAGCAATCTATTCTCGTTCCAGTCATCTTCTGTCGTCTATAAGCAGAAATATTCCTAACAGTGTTCAGGTGACCAACAGGTGGCCATGTGATTGGAAAATATGTTACTTCCTTGTTCAGAATCACGATAAGGATTACATATACCAGGTTAACACAGTGGATAATCTCACCAAATTGGGAATCAGGCGCTATAATGATTTCAGCCTATATACACAATTTTCTGAACAATAAAAAAAAGTCTCATCCCATTCAATCACAGGCTGAACAACTCTGAATACGCTTTGTTCACGGAATGGAAATTTGGTTAGAATATGAGGAGTTTCAAAAACAGAAATGCAAACGTAAGAAGGGAGATGAGTGATCAGCAAACAAGTTGACAGGTAATCGCATGGAAATCGATGATTGCCTAGAAGTGCGTTAGACACCGCTAATGCGTCTGGGTACGTCTGCGTCTAATTCACCACGGGAATATATGTTGGTCTTTTAAAACATGGAGAGCAGAACATCTTCTCACTGAATCAGACGAGGAAGCTTGTGTCTATGAGCTTTTGTGTAACTGTAGAGCAAAGAACAGAGAAAGTTATCTGGCTCGCACAAAGGGTCGTACTTGTAGCTAATGGAGCACTGGTTCTTGTGACAACTTTGTTATGTAGGCACGCCAGGATAAATGGTGTTCAGGACAAAAACGTTGTAGGAGGTATGCCATCTAAATGCTAAGTACCTCGTCAAATCTTTTGCGCCCACTGACTCTTAAACGAAGGCCTTTTTTCACAACGTTATATGCACGGCATGAGCCATTCTGCTCAGCCTGGTACAAACACGTAAACATGCAATGAAGTGCACTGACAACGCTGTGTCTACGACGCTGAAATAAACTGACACAAAAGGAAATTTGTTAATCATAACATCTTGTTTACCAGATGCAATGAATAAATGCTACGGATCCCGCGAACAATAACTCTCCTTAGATTCACATCAGTCTTGTTTTTCATTTGGCTTCTTTGTAACTCGGGGCCTCTGTGGCTCAGTCGGTTAGCGCGCTAGCGCAACGTAATGACCCAGGAGTCTCTCACCAATGCGGTCGCTGTGAGTTCAAGTCCAGCTCTTGCTGGTTTCCTCTCCGGCCGTAAGTGGGAAGGTCTGACAGCAGCCTGCGGATGGTCGTGGGTTTCTCCCGGGCTCTGCCCGGTTTCCTCCCACCATAATGCTGGCTGCCGTCGTATAAGTGAAATATTCTTGAGTACGGCGTAAAACACCAATCAAATAAATAAATAAATAAATCTTTGTGACTCAGATACAGTGTACAATGTGATGAAGCCAGTTAGCGTCACAGGTTAATGATATCTCAACGACACTCAAACACACTCACTGGGTCTTAAGATGCTTAAATTCCAGCCCTGCTGATGTGGGAAAATACAGGCAGCGATTCGGATTTCTGCTGATGTGTTTCAAAACTAAAAAATGCTGTTCTAACTCTTTATTTAAGTCCCTGTACATAAGTTCGAATTACTGAAGAAAACAACTGTTTAGGGACCACGACTGTGAGGCTTCATCCAATATACATGACTGATATACATATTGTTCAGGGGCCTCCGTGGCTCAGTTGGTTAGCCAGTTAACGCAGCGTAATGACCCAAGAGCCTCTCCCCAATGCGGTCGCTGTGAGTTCAAGTCCAGCAAACTTCGGATGGTCGTGGGTTTCCCCCGGGCTCTGTCCGGTTTCCATCCACCATAATGCTGGCCGCGGTCGTACAAGTGAAATATTCTTGAGAACGGCATAAAACACCAAATAAATAAATACACATATAGATACATATTGTTAAAATTTAGTTGTATTAATTACTGGTGAGTCTATAAGTGCCTATACACCATAGCTTAATTTATATAAGGATGTAATATACCCCTTTGGGTTTCTGTTCACGTCAAGTTTATAAAGAACATAATTCGTTTGTATTCCCTTGGTGAATAAAATGAAATGAAATAGTTGGATATGTATCTAATTCCACATGAATTGGAGCTAAGGGATGTAAAATGACCCATGTTAGATCAGCAGGGAGCTATTGTGAACAGTGGAAAACAGAAGTACAACCACACCTACGCACAACTGGACATTATGCAGTTACTACAACTATGAAATGTAACATGGATATCATGCCAAGAATATCGTCTGCATCACTGAAAACCGATAAGTTTCTTTCTAATGTACATGTTTTCTTATAGCTTTATTCAATATTTTATCACTATTTCTTACATAATCCTTTGGCGACTTGTGTTTTAGGTTGGTTTGAAAATGAGTATTGCGATTATTGACTTGGAACGCATGAGCAGTATACGAATGGTTAGAACCTCCGCCGCGAAGTTGGGAGTACCAGGGATCAAACCCAGGTTTATACCAAAGATTTGTGGTACTTGTTGCTGACTCGCTTGGCGCTCAGCACTAAAGGGTTAGAGCAAAAGGAAACAGTTCTGGTTGGCCCGGCGTCAGTATAATGTGACTGGTTGAGGTGTCATGCCTGGTGTCTTCGGTATGATACTTCAGTGGCGGCAGCAGTTTGGCAGCACTGTCTAGCCCTGCCACAAGAAGTACGACGTTAAACCTTAAACACACATACATACTTTTTTACCATAAAATGTGGCTACTGACAAATACTTTGTGAAGAGCATTTTGAAATGTGATCTAAGTCTAACATACAGATGAAGAGTTATTCTATAAGTAAATCCGTGGTTTTAGATTGAGAGAGCAAATATGTGAATTAAAAATGCAATATTAGCATACACAGTATCCCATTTGCATACATAGACGACACTACACCAAAGTATGACTTCGTACAGGCCTCCACAGAGAACTGATCTTAAGATAAAATTTATATTTTTATATCCAGAGCAGCTTATTTGTGTAATAATTTATTTATTTATTTGATTGATGTTTTACGCCGTATTAAAGAATATTTCACTTATAGGACGGCGGCCAGCATTATGGTGGGGGAAAACCGCGCAAAGCCCGGGGGAAACTCAGGACCATCCGCAGGCTGCTGGCATTTGTGTAATAAACGCCGCCTTGAACAGAGCCATACTTCAATGCAGGGCATAGCATTTATTTGTATTTATTTATTTGATTAGTGTTTTTACACCGTACTCAAGAATATTTCACTTGTAGACAGTGGCCAGCATTATGGTGAGAAGAAATCGGACAGAACCCGGGGAAACCCAAGACCATCCGCAGGTTGCCGGTAGACCTTCTCACGAGGACAGATAGAAAGACTCAGGTTTAGCTTCTGGAAATTTGTAACACGATGAAAAGGTCACAGAACTCTTGAGAAATAGCCAATGTCAATAACTGGATTTGAAGTCACTGTAATTAGAAGAAGAAGCCAGAAAGTATGAACTAGTCTCAGCAAGCCTGTATCACAGACCAATCAGTGCAAGCTGTTTCAATCCTAATCAATCTGAGATTCAGTCGATTGGCTTATTAAGAAGCCTTGAAAAAATCTCCGCTTTAAAAACAAATCTATTTAGTTAGCGGTATCTTTAGTCATCAGATTTTTCCACCTGTTTTTTCTTTTGATCTTTCTTTTAACCATAGTGATTCAATGACTTCAATGGACTTCAGTTCAAACAAAGTATTTCAACATGTTAAAAAATTACATTACTTTGTAATTAGCTGGTGACAATATGTATTTTTATATATTAAAAAAGTCTTCGAGCTGGTGTGGGACAAGGTTTGCTGTTGAGCCCTCTCCTAATCCTTACCTACATTAAAGAAGTCCGCGGGTATGTTTTAATTCAGAGAATCTGATACGATTTATTTATTTATTTATTTGGTATTTTTCGCTGCACTCATGAATATTTCACTTATACGACGGCGGCCAGCATTATGGTGGGAGGAAACTGGGCAGAGACCGGGGGAAACACACCACGAAGGTTGCTGCAGACCTTCCCACGTACGGCCGGAGAGGAAGCCAGCATGAGCTAGATTTGAACTCTCAGCGATCGCATTGATGAGAGACCCCTGGGTCATTACGCTGTGCTAGCGCGCTAACCAACTGAGCCACGGATGCCCCAATCTGATACGAGATACAAGCTCTATTTTTACCACTGTTTATCGGATGAACAAATGGTACTGACCTTGAACTTGGTTCATGGCCTAAATAAATATGCATATATACATGATCACGCAGTTACTTCGGTTTGAAAGCAAAATGGGTAACTAATGTTGCCTCGGATATCTGTGTAAATGAATTTCCATTCAATGACGACACTCTTTTCTATTTATTCAAAATCAGCGCATTGTGCAATTAAGGGCTAACTATAGAAGCTTAAATGACTTAGTAAAGAGTAGGAAACCTTTAGAAATCTTTTGATCACTAGATTCATCTGTTAACTGAAATGAAACAGTCAGCATGAAATTCTGATTAAAATAATAGGTCCTTACCCAACGCACTCTTAAGATCGAATTCCACCGGAAGTCATCTTTGTGCCAAACGGTGAAATTCAACAGACAATTCTTCGATGTTGAATGCCATCATTGAACGCTGTAAGACACATGGATGTAACGAGTATGATCTATTATCTACGTTAAGGCACTATACATTAAGCAGAACGTTCGATTTCCTTTAAGTTACCACTGATAAATGGAGCTGGCACAACCATATTTACATATGTTCCACAGAGTGATACAGTTGTTCCATATTTTGACTGGTCTTTCAAGCGCCGTACTCAAGAATACTTCACTTTTAAGACGGCAGCCTAGCCTTTCGCTAGATATTTGACAAACAGCATGATTTAGATCCCAAACAAAACCAACAATATCGAACCTGATACCTGATGGTATATGGGCGTGTTGGTTGTGTCGAGAACTAGGCGTTGTATCGAATAAGCTAGAGATTGAGGGTCCACAGACTGGTGCAGAATACTCGTTACCATTATGTCAAAAATAGAAACTTGGGAATATTACCAACAGCCACAAAAAAGTCAACGTGATTTTGAACTCCGTCCAAAAGGTTAGCGAATGAACTGTGTTAAAAGATAGGATGTTAAAAATGCCAACCACACACCGACAAACAGACAGACAGAGCAAGTATTTATGTCTTGGTTTTGCCTTGAGTACTGATCTGAAATCATGCACGTGACATTTTACCCATGAGCTTAGGTCTAAGTTGAAAGATCTGAGAGAAAAACAGGTACAAATGTCCCCAGTGGTAATGAATGAGTACGAGGATAAAGATGGTCAATTAGAGTAAGAGTGGATCAATAAGAAATAATGACACAGCTCGGCTACCAACTACTAACAACATCTTACAATGATTTGTCCTGACAAAAACCAGAATCATATTTCATCCAATCTTTTTGAAATGATTCTTCCGCGAAAGACATTTCATTATGAGTTGACCTGCTTTAGAGAAGCCTCATTAGCTGGAAATATTGTACTGATGTTCATTTGATAAGACCCATGTTGACTTGCAGAGGCACATAATTATTGTTGGTGGTGCCGAGACCCAGGTAGTAAACGAAGCCCCACATGCATATAAACCGACTATATAGAATGACCATATGGACGCCCTAATTCTATTTTGTGATCATATTTCTAAGGCAGCGAAGCTTATGAAAAGCTAAGATAATTTGTTTGAATAATTTAGATGCCATAGGAAAATACGTTTATGAGGTTTATGCGATAATATGGTATTGAAGAAATGCTCGCAGACACAGCCAACGACTGACGCGAAAAACAACTAAAAACAAACTCCCTAAAAAGCTCTGGTTAGGTAATTGTGTCAGTATATTCGAACCAATGCAAATGTGCATAGTGTTGGATTCTCTGAAGATGACAATACACATAAAGCACTTATCGCTTTAAAGACATTGTATTATAAAATGCACCCATTAGAATGAGATACTTCTCCGACCAAATCATGTGGCCCAATCATGTGGCCACGAGAGAGAGTGTTCTAAGAATTCGACAAGGTAAACATAAAACGTACTCATAAAAGTGTGAACCTTGAGATAAAACAAACATTTTTTCCAGTACAACTGAGATATGTACTTTTTATTAAAGGCTACTTATCAACAAGAATGTTACACAAATGTCACTTACGACGCCTAGACATGTACTTTCTACATTTATCAAAACGAAAAGAATTCAACACAACAGGAAATAACCACGTCTTCGAAAAGTACCAATTTCGCAAACACCAAAACATCTATACTGAATATGATCTTGTTCCACCAAGCCTTGCCAAAACTGTACTCAAAATCAACTACGGTATATGACCCAAAAATTCGCTCAAAACAGCTCATTTTAGAGGTTAGTAAATATCATAAAAATGGTACTTTTCACGTGCAAACTTTGTTTCAAGTAGGATATCATTCTAACAATGCCCTCCAAACCAATGAACAACTTAGTCATGAACGAAATTTATGACATTTACCTTACCAGCCAGGTCACACTAATACATTACTATGCAGAAACTGAAGTTGTAATGACAAAGAACTCAGAAGAATGAACAAGCTTGCTTTCAGTATAATTACAAACTTATATGTGAGATTTTTTCTGCCATTATTAATTCTGATTATTTGTATTTCTTATTTTTCTTATAAACCTGGCGAATAGAAAATGAAACCAAAATCAAGTATATTGTTCATAATTAGCCAAACAGCCTTCAAATACACTCGGAGTCATGAACAAATATTCTCCTTCTCAAAACACTGAGAGATTTTCAACATGGAGACGGCTGCTGTTAACGGCTGGATATCAAAGATACAAACGTGAACTTTCAGAATATTTATCTAATCCTAGACGACTAACTGAACGTGGAAATTGATTGACAAACTCTTTGGAATAAAATTTTGAAGGCATTTCTTGAGAAACCTCTCCATAATTTGAGCGCTTAGTCAATTTCTGAATAATTAGGGTCAACATCGAACCACCTCGATTGCCTTTGACCTTTAGCTTTAAATCACTTTATATCTTGTGGAAGTGGCTGAAACGACAAAATTCTATTTATGACGTTTTCCCTGTAGTCAAGTTTCATGAGTTTGCGGAATTATGGTCGCCATGGGTACGTATTTACCTCTTAATTACCTGGGCTCCCCGAACAATTACACAGGTTAAATGACTTAAGCATGGGTAGGAATTTTTCATTGCCTTGTACATGTATTAAGCATTGTGTTCTGCCAATTTTACGATCTTTTGATTACTACGTAAGATATATCGTCGCCATCTGTGCTATGAACGGTCATGAGTAATTCATGTGTTGACCGTCTACAAGGCGACCTTTAACAGATCTATTCTCACCCACGTACATCTAGTTCTGAAAAAAACCCACACTTTTCTTGTCCAGTACATTTACAATATAATTAAAGACGTACATCAGCATAGAGAGCATAACCGGAGCAGTGATGACAGTGTGATAGCTTGCAAATGACCACACATACATATACATCCTGTTTAGATATATGTGCAGCATCGGTACTTCCTGTGTGTTTCAAAAAGCAATGTTTATTGATAATATACAACCACGTTCATCTGTTTTTGGTGCTCTTTCAGGATATATGGCCAGTTTTATCAATTTGATAATCAGACTGATCAGGAACTGACGAAATATAATTCAGCGTTATGATTTATGATATACCTAATGCCTGACCCAGTTATCAAAAGAAAATACACTATCTATACACTATAAAGTATCCCTCACAATGTGATGTTGCATAATCAAAACATCGCAGTTCAAAATCGCACATATCGAGATACTCGAAAGTACAGCCATCATATCAATTTTAACTAATCAGACGCGAGTTATGTCTATAGTCCGACAACAAAGCTGCATCCGCTGAAGTCACGGGAACCATTCTTTGCTTTTTAGCCATACAACCGTGGGGTAAGTGTGACGCAACATAATGGTTTCGGCTTCTCTAACAGGATGTATCTCATGACCTTGATTCGAAGTTGATTCCAAAAAATACTAAGAACGTCAGAATAAAATTAAGCCTGTTTCCATCCCTTCTTCGAAATAACTAAAGTAATTTAATTTTTGTTGTCTTTTTCTTTTAAATTCGGAGAATGACACAATATGTCTTCACAAGGTGTCGTGGATTACAGCCCATCCAAGCAGTAAACTCTCATTCCTGGCTAAATGAACAAGGATCCTTACATCTACGACTATGCTATCGGCAAAGACGATCCAGGAAATACTGATCTTATACAAACGCTGTTAGGCTGTGACCTGTCTAACAGCTAAATAGTGTTTTCTCAGGTGTCGAGGTGTAGTAGTTATAAATATATTTACATGTAGGCCTACAGTCCTACGCACACATTGATGTCTCATGCACCAGGTACTCTAAGCAAACTGTTCACTTTAACGGTTTGTATAGTAAATTATCAAGCATCGGTTAAACCACAGTAAATCGTCAATTTACTAAACGGAAAGGTTTTGTATGACCCACACTAATTTGTACAGGTAGCTCTGTTGATCGATTGACTAATAAAACTAAGCATATTCCATCACCAGCCAATCCATCTTTCCTGCCCACTATCCAACTTATTGGTTGATAAAAGTGTGTCTATCACTGACACATATCACGCCGCTCTCACAATATATGTACATCTCTCTCTTACCTTGTCTAGATCGCCACCAAGCCTTTGTCAGATGCGTTTGAAGCCTGGATTCGTTTGCCACTCTCCTGTACCTGTTCTGTCACAGATGCCAGACCTGCACGCACGCCTCACCACACCTTCTCCATAGGCATGTTCACGTTGCCCAGACACACAAGTAAACCGTTAGAGCGGAAAGCTTTCGTGTCAGTCGTAACTCTCCATCTATCTTTCCCAGAGGATCTGGCACTCAATCTGTTTGGAAAAACAGTGTCTACGCTAAGATACTTCGTCCCCAGGCCGGCTGGTATTGACGTAATTTCCTTGTCGCTTGTTTATCAACTGACGAACGCCTGTAAACTTCCTTTACCTGCGCGAACACATCGCAAAATCGTGTCCAGCGTTGTAACTACCCCAACTGAAAACAGTACCAACACTGTGTTGTTTTATCTCGGTCTGTGGCTTCGATCAGACACAGAAGACTTTGTTATCTGAGCTGTGCTCATTTTGTTGATGGAGCGCGGACCTGTTTGAAAGCCAACGATTGTGAGTGTTTTTTTCTGGTTTCCGGTCAGTTGCTGTAATTGCTGTGTTAATGTCGTTCCGCTAACACGGTCTTCATTCACCGTCACATCCGATCTAAAAGCTACTTACGGGTATATATATGAATTTCAGCAATGGCTTTGTAGCCAGCGTGACGACGGCTTCTCCATTAATTCCGCAGCCTAACGAATAACAGTTGGTCTTCCACTAGCCTCGTTTTGTCCACCGATTGCTCGCCTCCATGATTCTTATCTGTAAAAGCAAAAAAGGCATGAGTGTAAATACATAGGCCTAACACCTTATAATAGCCAGCCCGTAAAAACAAAGTCAATACATTCTTCCTACATGTTGTACAACAATGGTTTTCCGTACGTAACAAGGTAGAATGTACTGGCTATCAACAAATGAAGCCGGTCAGTTAGAATTTCTCATTGATCTTGTGACAGAAACGCAGGCTATGGTCCAATATGTGGTTGGTTCAAACCCCAAACGAGAAAGGTTACACTTCTGTCACACACTGGGAAGTCAGTGATACATCCACCATAGCATAAACTCATCAGTATCTATAACCATATATGTTTTTTCCTAATACAATATGGCATGGCTTACTTAAACGAACGTCAACGCCTTTTTCCCGGTTGCGTTTAATTTCATATGCTTGGACTAGAAGGCTACACTTCACTTTACACTGGATGAAGTGGCCTTCAAGGGCTGCTCTCAAACTGTGTAATCAGAGGGCGATAAATCACAAATCGATCCATCTCCATCCGGTGTCTCTCCAAGACAGAAAGCGATAGAAAGCCATTACGTGCTATTACAGGTCATTCTGAAATATGGCAACCCTATAATCGCCTTCGTTAAGACATTTCTACCGTGTCACGTGGTCATATCGTTGTCCAACAAAGAAGGAAGCCCATAATTTCAAATTTTGAATCTTTATAATGGTCACGTCTGTGAGTTATGACATTTTATACAATGGTATAATCGTTCTACATTGCATGAATTTGTGATCTAGAGATAACAGGAAACAGGTTCTCGTGTAAATTAGCAATTTACACCAGGTGCGGGTAGAATAACATTAAGATGGCCAACGGAACTGCGCTTGCCCAGTGGTACCCCGATCTGGCACCGGAATTTAGGCGCAGTGACACAAATAATATGAAAATGTACATGTACCAAGAAAAAGTATGGTTATAAGGAAAATGAAAAAGATATGCTGAAAAAAATTTTTAAGGCATATTTTATATTCCTTAATAGACACTCTGTTTATGCATATTTTCCGTCAGTAGTCAGGATAATTCGGAAATGAGGTCATTGATGAACATACTGCGAACGCGGGACCAAAGTTGTTGTGACAGCTATCACCGTTGACGTGACCACGACAGGCTAGTGAAATTCTCCACTGACCGCTGCGGCGTAAAAAACAATTTTTACGCCGCAATGTACTTTAATGCGTTAGGCCACATCTTAAGAAGTGAAAACCTCCGATCTGACCAGCTGGATCGACCATCCGGGGCAGGGTATCCCTGACTAGCTCTCTCAGTGCTAGGGGAGGTGTAAATGGCTACTATGACTGAAGTAAACTAAAAAGAGACCGTATTTCACTAGTTACGTGTGACCATTTGCCAGCTATCATACTGTCGTTCCTGCCGTACGGGTGGATGTTAATACTGGTAACGGATTATTGGCGAGATCAACTGATTTGTGTCGTCACTGACAACATGTAGCCCTGGATGAAGGTCTACAGACTTGGATATTTCCGACACATACTTACCCCTGTCACCAGATATTACCGCACGCAGTGTGCCATACAAACATTGGAAAAAGAGATAGGGTTTTTTATGTGGGCGGTGGAAAAGACTTTTTTATTTGCAACATAAAGACTGGACATTTTTGATTGGCCATGATTTTGACTGGGAAATTAAAATAGATAAATGAGCATGTGTACGTAGAATTTTGCTGTTGTTTTTCGTTGTTTATTCTTTGTAGTTGCTAAGTGTAGGCCTACATAGATCTGTCAGTCAGTGTAGAGTAAGTATTCCGACCTCAAGTTAAACATGATGACCTACATGTAGATTGCACGGCTTTATGTTGATGACGTCGTATAGCTTGTTTTCATACGTGTGTGTTACCAACGTATCCTCCCTGCTTGTTTATAAAACAAGGTCTATTCTCACGTCAACTGTGTGACAAGAGAGATGATTTTATTTTTGGATACTGCTGACAGCCCATTTAATTATAGCAATATCCCAGAAAGCCCTGTACATGTCGTATAAACATCGCGTCTAATTACATATCCTAGAGCAAACATCGACGACTTTGGTCTATGACATAGAACAGCAATCAGGGATTTACTATCAAAAAGTTTCTTAAGTTTTGCCAAACATATCAGCCATTAATAGCCAGCTACCATCGAAGCGTGAAAGATCTATTGCGCTATGCTTTATTAGTATCTATCTAATTCCGCTAAACTCGGCACTAGTGGGTGCATAAACATACCGTTTATTATTTTTTTATGATATCACCGTTGTGTTCATATGAACAATAACAATAAAGGCGTAACTGAGATACCTGTATGTTTTTTATTGCTCCATAATATGAGATATTGTACCATACCAGCCTGAACCTTTTCAATGCTTTAAACATAAAGTATACTGCGTACTGGCCTGTTATTACACACGTGTGCCTTTCCGGCATCATTGAAAACTACTGGCTACTTCTACTTCCAGGTAGCTATCTTCCGCTATAATTATATATACCGGTTTATAATTTTAAACATTAAAATTATAATTGTTGAAACTGGTTATCTGGAATTTCCCTTTGGATATTGTTTCACTGGTTCACGGCCTAAACTGTAATTTGAATACTTCGCTTATTACGTAACACGCGTGGATTATTTGTTGGTTGACAGCCATGCTACAAACCACGTCGCGTTTGAAATTTGGAAACTCGATTACCATGACGGTTGCTTTGAAGGTTTCTCATTAATGCAAGGAAGCTGTTTGATCTGAATATGACGCATCGCAAAGGATTTCAGGCAGGTGTAGGCTACATGCATGTATACCCAGATATAATTAAAATATAACAATAAAATAATAAATTCGAAATGTATTGTTTTGGCATGAGTGAGTGAGTGAGTGCTTGGGGTTTAACGTCGTACTTGACAATTTTCAGTCATATAACGACGAAGGAGCCCTTTGAGTGCATGTAATGTGCCTCCTTGTTGCAGGACGGATTTACACCGCTGTTTTATCTTGTGCTGCTTCACTGAGACGACTTACCCAAAGCAAGTAAGTCGCCCCGCCCGCGCCATTATAATGACACGGGTCAATCAGTCGCTGCACTATCCCCTTGGTGTTCAACGCCAAGCGAGGAAGCTACAACTTTTTCTTGTAAGGTCTTAGGTGTCACCCGACCCAGGATCTACCGCTCCCGAAGAGGACCCTCTACCAACTGAGCTATCGGAACTGGTAGCAAGGTGTTTATGTGATAAATATCTAGCTTACCAATTTCACACAAGTGATTAACTTTTTTGTCTTACCTTCATTTGTTTGTGTATTATACATGAGGAGCGGTTTAATGTAATATCTGAAATTTCTAATGTATCATTCTATGTAAGACTATAGAAGAGTAAAACCAGAACTGTGAGGAGAGTGTGATAGTTGGTAAATGGTCGCATGTAATCGGTGAAATACGACCTCTTGTCAATTAACCTCAGTTAGGGTTTCTTTCTAACTGTTCATGTAAATGCTTAAATGGGATGGCTTAATCAGAATTAGGTAAAAAAATGCATTTATGTTGGTTGCAGTTTATTAGACGTATTTTGTCTAGAATTAATAAAAAAAATGATATGTTGTCATTGCACCGGAGGATGATGGGCACCGGTGATCGTTTGTGGTTGGGTTGGGGTGGGAGCGGGTGCTGATTTGATATCAGATGCATGTTAAAGTAGCTTTATTAAACACTGATGAGAAAGACTCTACTCTGAGCTGACTCCCTCAGGTATTGATCCCAGAGCGACCTAAACCGCATGACCAGGTGGAACTCAGATATATATACCTCACGTTCTTCACTATCATTATAAAGAAGTTTCCCTTTGATGCCGTGACTGCGAACGCGTCTGCCATAAGCGTGCACTACTATACATACCTTCTTGATATAGTGATTTGACAACTATTTTGTACGTCTAGAATTTCCTCTCCCCTACCCTCCACCACCCGTCACCACTACAACTGTCGGACTTTTTGGTTCTTGATATGTCCAGAATACAAACTAGAATAGACTTTTTGTAGGGTACAGAACATTGTATTTAATGCGGTCACCGCCATGTTTATGTTAACGGAAGAAATTACAGGGCTTCTGGGAAAGGTCTGTACTGTATTGTCTATACTATCAAAGACTGCAAGATAATAACAAAATGGCTTTCCAGTCGACATAAAATCAGTTGCTGTGCCAGTTCTGTGCTTCATTGCTTTGTCTTAACATTTTTGTATTGATGTTAACTTTTTCATTTCGTTCGTTACACTTCTATCTTGAATGCCAGAGGTTCTGTATAAGAATATTACACTTTCGCGCTTTTAAACATTGGGAATTCTCATTCAAATCAAACATTATTTATATGAAATATTGCGGCCAAAGCTTAAACTATTGCAGGATATAGACATATACCTGCATGTACCTTTTTTGTGTTAGTATAACTCGTGCGCTTGTCTGTACTGTCTCCAGGTTACACAAGCGTTTTAACTTTCCTTCCTATTTATATTTTAAATTTGTCAACAATAACTGTATATTATCCCCTTACTTTCGTGTTGCACCATGTCACCATCACTCACACGCAGCCTCACTTTTCTCTACAACATATAAAAAATGAGCCTGGTTTCACGTGTTGCGGGAAGAGAAGTCATATCATTTTATCACCTTAGTAACCGCCAGGTGGGGTGGGTAGTAACACTGGGGTAACAGTTTTCAGTTCTGTTAGAAACAGACAAATTTCTAAGATATTTTAACCTGGTGTTAAATAGTAGTGCAGAAATTTATAGTATATCAACAACCATTAAAGTCTGTGTGGCAGTATTATTCAATCAGTGCTCCTTCACTCTTCAGTTCGAAGACAAATCACCGACCCCGAGGGCTCAGTTGGTTGAGCGTCCTCTTCGGGGCGATAGATCCAGGGTTAATCTTGGGTCGTGTCACACTTAAGATCTTAAAAGAGGAAGTTGTAGCTTCCTCGATTGGCGTTCTGCATTAAATGGAAGTACAAAGACTCGGGCTGGGCGGCTTACTTGCCTTGGGTAAGAAATCTCAGGGAAGCAGCACTAGATAAAAGAGCGGTGGAAATCCATCCTGCAGCAAGTAGGCACTTTACATGCACTCTAAGGACTCCTTCGTCGTTGTATGGCTGAAAAATTGTTAAGAACGACGTTTAATAATAAACCCCAAGCCCTCACCCAGTCACTCACTTGGACACAACATGTCGGAAGTGGGCATGTGTAAGCTCCAGTCTGACTGCAAACTGGAGGCATGCCACTTAACACAGACAATGCTTAAACGAAGAATTATGGGAAATAATTGTTCGTTCTTGTTGTTGGATCCGACAACAAGTTACTGGACTGTCCGTTGCTTTGTATAGCAGAATAAGGCCATTTACTGGCTACTGCTGTATTACAGTCTTATTGTGACACATTTTCCCATGTTTAGCCATTTTCCCTTAAGATTTCCAACGTACCAGAATGCAGCGGAGTGCAGATGTCTTAAGCCTTAAGTCAAAAATTAAAACAGCTACATTTAAAACAATTTGCTCTACAAAGTTAAACATTTGTACACTTATTCTTTACTTAAGAACAATGTACCAACCATAATTTCAGTTCTTTCCTGTTCCGAGTTTGGTTTTTTAAGCAATTTATGACTTAAGTCCTTAGTTACTTGATAAATTCGGGCCCAGGTCCCAGAATCACGAAGTTGTGTTAGATTTAAGAAGACTTAGTAAGACTTAATCTTTACTTCGGATATTATTCCTGAACTTAAAATTGAAATTAAATGCGAATTGTAATTTTTGTCGCGTGGACCAAAGAGAAGTCAAAATTCGTTAAAGTGGACCAACAGATTTAGGGTAGTAAAGACTTTCGAAGTTAAGACTAAACCTGACGTAGTTCTAGGGCAGCTTCATAATCCTGAGGCCAGAGATCCCGTTAACGTCACGAAGAACAAAGAACAGGGTTTATTTACATGGGTCTCTTTCGCCAATTTCAGGTAAAAACGCTACATACACATCACCACCAAGGCGACATAATGTTTCAACCTACGACGATGGAACTAGCCTACCAGCATATATCGTTTCCTGCGGCTTTTGAAATAAGACTCATTCAGACTGGTGTTGCATTTCACTCTGAGCTGGTTATCAAAGATCTCGTCCATGTAGCTTGATTATCTAATACCGTTTCTGACATTGCCTTCATAGGATAAAAAAGGGCCTCTTCGGTATCAAAGAAAGACTTACCTGTCGATTACAGCCAGACTTAATTAACAGATAGACTGACGAAGCCAAGGGGTTGCCATGGTGACAAGAGAGTATGGTATATTTTAATTAAAATAAATACATTGTTATGAGGCTAGATGTCAAGACCTATCTGCAGTTGTCAGTAACCGAAGTCTAATCAGCAAGGCTTCGTCATCACTACAGTCTGAGCTATGCTTATATTTTGCGATATATCACGCTGTCCAGGTGAAGACCTGCATTTACATAACGAACATCAACATGCTCGATGTTTTCAGTCTGACAGCTATTCCTCAGATGTGACAATTAAATATATAATAACTTCGTAATTTAAAGAGAAAAAATTTTCTTCCCATTGTGGCAACCACGAATAAAAGAAAACTAAGAAATTAGACAAAGTTTAGAAATGTGCTAATGATTTCAATTTCAGAAGTATTCAGGAAGGATTTCAGTGTTTCTGTCGTTCTTTTATTTCATAAGCTTAAGTTCACGTGTCAAAAGAAATCGTCTGTGGAACTAATATTTCGAGATTTTTCCACGAACTAAAAAATGCTTACTATTATTATCATATACCTTTCCCACCCCCAAGTAATGGGATTGATATTATGTCAACGTTCCAAAAGCAGTGCTGACAAGCTGCAAACTCTGTATCGAACGTGATGCATGTATTTCGTTTACTTTTACAAGTTTACAAAGTTTATCAAATCAAGATGGCGACCAACACAATGCAACAGGCCTTAGTCTGTGACGGAAAATAACACGTAATTCCAGCACGGTGTTTCTACTTTTGAGGCTTATAATGTAAAATAAAACTGATAACAAAGTACAATCTCTGGACATTTCGCCCAGAAAGATATATATGGAAAGCTTGAACTCTTGTAAATCAAAAGGTATGTGAGCGGAAGCTAGGCGTAATGACCACATTGCTTCCATCGACATGCTTTGGTTCAAACTCTGATAAAAGTTTCCCGTGCCCAGTGGACGTACGTGATATCTGATGCCCGACTGCACCCTTCAGCATAATGCTTCACAAGGGAATCCCGACCCTGCTTTAATCAAACAGGGTATTATACAGGAAAAGCCATTTTTTTAAAGCTCAGAGTGGTCGGTCGCGAGTTGGAAGAGTAGACTCCATCCCAGAAGGATCTGCCATGAGGGAGTTTATCCATGATTAACAGTGGCTACAACTGACACGAAATTAATAAATGTCTCTGTGCATATTTATTATGGCGTTGATAATGACAAAGCTCTCGTGACTGAGAAGTGGCTCTCTACCGCGCTGTGCTATGGGAAATCGTGCAGATGCCGAGCCTTAGCTGATATAAAACTCTACACTGACGGACATTATAACAGTAGCGCTGCGTTGTATAATGTCTAGACGGGAAAATGTATGTGTTAGACAACAGAGCAAAAAATAACTGGAACTTTACGAGCCAAGCCCAGTTCCGTGATTCAACTTAAGAAGCTTGTAATATATGTGGAAGCCAATAAAAATATCCTTGAAAAAAATCAAACAATTATTACATATAAAGTATATACAATTACTCTATTTACTAAATGTGTTTTGTTTGAAGGTATGGTCAAGAATATTGGCGGTTTGTCAGCTTTTACAAAAAAAGCCATATTTACTGACTGACATGGCAAATTTATTGTTTTGTTTGATCGTCCTCTAACGTTATCAAGTCAAGAATTTGCCACTTGTATATAAGAGCGCGTTCAGTGGGTGTACTAACGAGGAATGTCCCGTGGTAAACTATGATGGCTAATTTCGGCCATCTAGACCTCAGCTTCTCGTGCAATTTCGTGGAGGCCGTTGATTTGACAAAACCACGACATTCGTGCCCCTGCGGAAGGCGCGAATCTGTGCAGTGTGAGTCTTTCATGGAGAACGAAGGTCGAGGTTTGGTTAAATCAGTGCGCTAGGCTCTTCTATCATACATTCTAGCATCACTCAGACAACATTTTGTGTTATAGTTAACAGATTTATTTTTGAGTGTATCCAAGATATTAGATGCGCGTATCGCCGAGGGCGCGGATATAACAACAGACAACAGACTTTGTGTTAAATTGAACACATTAATTCTCTGAGTGTAGGAAAAATCCGAAAACTCGCAAACGTTTGGATTCAAGCCTATAGGTTTTACCCATGTCAAGTTTTATCCTCTCTTCTTTCTTCTGTTATAAAACCAGTCTCCAATTATTCAGCGCGTACAAAGCATATGCCATCGGGTAGCTGAAGAGAGTGCTAATTAGCTTAAGATTCGGCTTAAAGAAAACCTAAAACAATGACACTATAGGCTGAAAGGAGCACATTTTTTTTTATCTCGTGGGGCCTCGCCATACACGTTAAGTCCGAAAATGGCAAAACTGGCATACATCGCTGAGTTCATCCCGTCCTCCAGCTTTAACACCTTGTAATTTATGGTGTCTTGCCTCTCAGCCATTGAGAGTCGTTAAAACTGCCGGCTTGTTCGTGTAAACTCGGAACCTACGTCCATCATTCCGGTTTTCCGATCGTCAAGCGGAAAACGTTCGCTACCTTCTGGGAAGAAGAGTTCTACCGGAAGTGCACGAACTGCCCTTCGGCGGTTTCCGACGGCAATTCTCCTCCTAACACAGAAGACTTCAGGACTAGTTCTTAGGCAAAATGGAGTCACCCACAGCAGATGTTGGCGCTGACTTTATTTATAATTTATCAGCTTGAGGTACATATTAGAATTTTTTATGGCATGCACCAGCGAGGAAATATATACTCTTGCCAATGGCATTTGTTTGATATTTAAGCCTTCTTCCCCTTTAATAAAGAATTCATAGGTAAATACAGTTAGAACGTACATGCATTGAAATGCGAAAATGCCGTGTGCAGCAGCAAACATATATGCATAAAATGAACACAAATCGAATGACCTAATTTACCGTTAATATTGGGTGACCTGCGTGCAGTGTTTTGGCCTGACTGAATCTTTGAATGAACAATCAGTATGAGTCATGGGAACAGTTCGTGGCCTATCAGTTGCTTGGACGCACGAGGAGTGGGTTCCCAGGACAGGGAATTGTGTAGATTTCCCCCTCTCAGTATTTGTAAGGCATGGGACTTTGATGACACCAAGAGGTCGTGGACGTCGGGGGGACAATTTGCGTAATCTATCTAGCTCCAGCCACCAGTATGTGTCGTGTGCAAATTGATACGTCACACGCGGGAAAGGTGGTCGGTAACAAGCCAAAGGAAGGATTTATCTCGGGCTTTCAGGTTTCCGAACCCCTAAATGAACAAATCTTGAGGATGGAGTTAAATAGCAAGCCAGTAATTATTGATATCATAACTTGGTATACTAAAACAACGCCGAGATATGGAGCACTTTAATCATGAATTCTATTTTCGGTGTTACTTTCCTGTTAGGTTTTACATATTTCAATACATTTTTACAAAATAACGCTTATGATCTGCAACGTGTTATTTTTTCCAGCCTGTACAAAGAATTGCCCCCCTCCCCACAACACCCCGCACCCCCGCTCACGAGTTCGCCTTGACAATATGCCAGAACGATTTATCCTTCAACACGGTATATGATGTATAATTCATTTATCGCATACCTTAAAGGTGCCTCTGGGACATCTCAGAAAATACGGGCTAATTATTCTGTATAGTTCATATATCTATTATTATATTATATTATATTAGATTACATTAGATTAGATTACATTACATTACATTATATTACATTACATTACATTACATTACATTATATTATATTATATTATATTATATTATATTATATTATATTATATTATATTATATTATATTATATTATATTATATTATATTATATTATATTATATTATATTATATTATATTATATTATATTATATTATATTACATTACATTACATTACATTACATTATATACACCTGTCAAATTGCCCCAAACCAGGCTGTTATCCAGCCGGGCACAATGAGAACCGCGTGATGGATACCACTGACAGTTTACATCACACTAAGGCCTGCGTGCGATTTGTATATAGAGAATTTAACACGTAATAAATCATTAACAAAGCCGATCATAATATTGATTCATGTACTCTTCGTCTTTCAATCAATCTATATTAGCCTGTTCAACTATTTTTGCCATCTATTTATTCATTTGTCTATTTATTTACTTAAGGATTCAAGTGTTTTTAAAATATATTTATTTCATTCATGTCTTTGCGTATTCACCTCTGCATGTTCATTTCTTTACGTGTCCTCATGTATTTGTGTTTTTCATTTTTTAGGTTTTAATTATTAATTTTTTTTTTTTTAATGATTTATTTGTTTAAATATCTGTGTAATTTGTTAAAAGTGGCTATCTCAGATATATATTTTGGACAGATCCGTCTCTCCCAATTACAGCTACGTTACCGTACCAGACAGATTTGTGTGTCACCGGGGTTAGAAGAAAATCCTTTTCTCATGAACAACATGAATTCTCGCCATGAGGAGTTATCCCTACGGTATGTGTGCTTGGAGTTTTACGTCGTACCTTAGAATTTTTCATCCATATATGATTACCATTACCCCTACAGGGGTGAACTTTTACAACGAAGCCAAAAAGAACCCTTGACATTTTTGATAGTGCACCAAGTCGCAACTAAACAACAAAACGCCTTATATGAAGCCGTTGTGACCTGTCAACCCGGATTTGTTTGAACATTTGTGACACCATGTACAGATGTTGTATTACTGACTGTAAACTAGATGCATGACATATGATATAACTCACAGAATATGTTTTCCAGCCGAAGCTAGCAAATTGTCTCACAGGTGGTGCAGCATAGTGAATTTTTTTTCATGCAGAAAAGTACGAATAACTTACTTGATTCTAAAGTGCAATTATTATAATTGTCTGTTTAGAAGTGGAGTGATGCGATTCATACAATGTACATGTACTTTTTGTTTTATCAGAAGACAATTTAAAGTAAGTCCAAAAGTACATTTCCGTATTTAAACGCGATTTCCTGAGAGTGAGTGAGTGAGTGAGTGCTGGGGGTTTAACGTCTTAATTAACAATTTTTCAGTCATATGATGATGACGGAGTCCTTAGAGTGTATGTAATGTGCCTTCTTGTTGCAGGACGGATTTCCACCCCTCTTTTATCCAGTGCTGCTTCACCGAGACGCCTTACCGAAGGCAAGTAAGCGGCCCCGCCATTATACTGATAGGGGTCAACCAGTAGTTGCAATGTCCCCTTAATGCTAAAGATCAAGCGAGGAAGCTGCAACTTCCTCTTTTAAAGTCTTAGGTGTGACTCGACCCAGGATTGATCCTGGGGATTTCCTGAGAGAGTTCCCGTCATAACAAAGCATGATTATATGCGTAACCCAAAATTATTTGATCATATTTGATCTACGGCTAGAGAGTTTTAAGCTATTCCGAAGCTTCAGGTTGGTTTACGCAATCTTACCTTAATAAACAGATCAAAAAAATGAAACATTTTCTGGAGGTGTGAACGTGTGAGCACCGAGCGTTCTAAGCTGTGGGCTACTTCGACACTATGCTGTATGCGACGCCAAAAGTCAGCCTTACTAATCATGTAGTTATTTCTAGCCATCACTGAGTAACCGCGTGTGTGCTTGAATATTGGTGTTAATTAATAATGAGGATATTAACGTGCTCCAACGACCCCCCCCCCCCCCACTCCCCCACCTTTAGCCACCTCCTCCCAACGCTACTTGTCGGCACACACTCACAATTTCGTTATTCTGCACCTGTGATACAACTAGCTCTCTGGACAATGACACAAATTAAAAAAAAAAACAAAAAAAAACACACACTGGCCTTCTTAATTAATGTGTCATGATCCTTATACAACAATATATTATACGAAAGGGGCACTTCAGCGTTCGATACCCCATGGAGAGCTGAGATAGACGGTATTTCCTACATTACAGATAACACGATCGTACAATCAATACACGCTTGTGCTGCCATGTTGTGGCGTTATGGGGTATAACGACAGATTGCTAATACGTTGCGATTTTATCAGGGCTGTTGGCGATAGCAGGATGATAAGTTGAGTGTAATTGCATCATGGTGCGATGCGATGTTATTACCATATTACGACGGATGGGTGAGATACAAGCATGGCGGTATGCTATATAACGGGGGATGTGTGCTATACCAGAACGACGGTTATGTGCTATAGCGGTATAACATCTTGCGATGCTAGGACGGCTGTGCATGTGCAATGCCCTCATGGTTGTGTGCGATAGCAGGACGATACGTTGCAATGTTACTACGGTTGTTGCGATAGCAGGATGATACGTTGCAATGCTGTCATCTATGCAACAATCACGTTTAAGAAGATTACTCCCTGAAACGGGCATCCCAACCGTTCAGAAATGTTACAGTATTTTAAGTTCATGAAAAGTTTTGCAAGAATACTCATTATATACTACAAGACGTTTTTGAGAAGTTACCTTTCCAGCAGCCTGGTCTACCCAAGTCGCATTATATACGGTCTTGCAATAATTCAAGAAGGTTAGTATTGTCTACTATAGTTATCCAAGGGCTCATGACGAATATAGTCTACAAAAGCGCCCTGTTACAAAACATGAAGTTTACAGGCCGTCATATCGACAATAATACTGTAATAATTTAGGAAGCCCTGTCCCCAATACTAAAACTCAATAGTTCCCAAAGGTCAACTGCCACACCCGGAAGAAATGGGACGAGTGACATGATGGATTACTTCAGGTTATTGCCCTGTAGGTGACTCCAGAGATCCGCACCACGCTGCGACATTGTCTCATCTCCCAGATACAGCCCACAGCTCATCCATTATTGAGCTTTGTCTTACCTATGACGTTTGCATATCTTCAGTAATGGTTTCCAAGGGCACGCGGTTGTAATTACTGCTTGTCTTCTTATCGGAGGGCATTGATCTCTAGGTCTATACTACAAAAGTGAAGTGGTTCCGCCATATTGCCTAGTCCCCTCGAGTATTTTTTTTTTTCAACTTTGTTATTGATGTGGTATGAATTCATTGCATCAGATTGTTAGTCTTGACATTGTAACATAAGCTTGAACAGTTGTTTTTCGAACTCTTTTCATCCTGGACATTTTTTCTATATAGATTCACCGTTACGTAAAAGTGGAAAGCCTACCTCCATATTATATGATCAGATTGAAGCCTTATCTGTCCATGTTAGACAACATTTGTAACATAGAACCAGTTCAAATATGTGCATAATTGCGCATTTTAAGGTGTTCATGAACACTTTTACACTACCCACATTTTCTTTGTAAATGTTTCACTGAACCGTTTGAGATCATCAGGGAATCTTGCACAGAGTCCTCTACGAGGATCCGGATCTTTCATTGCATAAGTCCTTCGCATATCGAGTTCTACGGGCCAAGAAGCTTATCAACCTGTCACGTTGTTTATGCGAAGATATAAGATTCCCCAAGATGGCATTTACATGGCTATGAAGCATGTTACTCATCCTCCTTTTTCAAAGTGTGTAATATTGCCTCGAACTATACCTCTGTTTTCATTCCCTAGTGTGACACAAATAAGTCAGTCCGAATAAAAAATATTCTTTAATAAAATAAGCACGAGATTTACAAATCACCAACAACCGAATATGCATATCACAAACGAGCTGAACGCTATTAAATTCTGTGTTTCGTAAATTTCTGACCGCAGTCATTGTATCATAGGTTTTTAAGCTATGGGACTGTGCTATCAAATCTGTAGGGTCTAAAGGTTCAAAACAGGAAACAGCGACTCGAGCTATCGTCATGAAGATTGAAATTTGCGATCTTGTTTAAAATTAGACATAAACTGACATATGGTGTTCAATACATGCGACTGTCTTATATAGGTATTGGATTCGTATTGTAAATCTGATCCAGGCTTCATTGAGGATCATACGAAGGCTCATGCTTCAGCAAACGGCACGCAATATGCCCCTTTCAATTATACAGAGACCAAATACCGGAGTTGTCGTTTCCATTATGAGTGTTCATTATACTGTTTGGTAGTTGGTTTCGTCAAAGAATAATGAATAACTTCAGCTGGAGCTTTCGGATATTCCAAAACATCCCTCAACACTATAAGCTAACAGGCAGAAACAAGCATCTGCTTTGTAAGATGTGGAGTGGACATTTTATCAAAATGGTCAAAATGGAGACTGCGTAGTACATGGATGCTGAGATGACAGCGTTCTCAATGCATTGTGTGATGTCGCACATAATGGACGGAAGCACGAAATATTCACATTGCACGATTCATCGTTCGCTGTCCATGAACAATGAACTTATTATTATTTTTTATTTTTGCAATGTGTACACAAAATCAGAAGATATTTTAATCTAAAGATGGCTGTACTGTGCTTCCATATATTTGTCAGACACACGGAAACGTAGATCACACGGTAATTGACCCGATGTAAGGCCTAAATGCCTTTCAGGCAATCAGACAACCATCATGAAAATATTGTGCATTTAGATATGTGACATCCACATTAGTAGATGAATGGAGAATTGCTCACTCGCAATGTTCCTGTCAGGAGTTATTAGAGGTATATTGATCCATATACAACAAATATAAACAACAAACAGGACAAATACTTCAAGTGGTATTCACACCATTCCTGAACAGAAATAGGACGGCTTGAAGAAACCTCACATGAAGGTGTTTACACATTGGATTTAAACACCCATCAACATGAAACGAACCACATTTGCAGTTTTAGCTGAAAACAGTATGACAAACTGAACATCCTAACACAGTCAAGGTATATAGCCAAGCCATAAATGTAAGCTGCATGTATTTTGTAACTTGTGAATATATTGTAAAAACTGTGCGAATACATGTGCCTTTAGTTTAAGGCAGTCAAGATACATGTAATTCTTTGTCCACAGCAGTCGAACTTCTTTCTGAAGTTAGGATGTTAGCAAGATTCCGGCCGAAAGGCAGTTGTTTATTTCGGCTTAAGTGAAATGTTCTTTAATGCGGCGTTAAAACACGAATCAAATATACTGTAAGCAGTTATGAAAGAGGATTTGTAGGGCAAGCAATGTCGTCACACGTAACCTTTGATTTCAGTAACCGTATACGTGAGTGAAATTTTGGGGTTTGGCTTCACGTGGACTAGTAGAGTGAGGCCATACAAGTTTTTACCTTGCTATATACATGTAGATGACGTTCAACTATAATCCGAAATGCTCACTACAAATGTGTTATGTTCAAAACAAAGTACTGTTCAAACACGTGTGCTTAAATTTAGGCGCGCTAATTGAAAAGATTCCAGGAGTACCATCTAGCAAATAAAATAACCCAGAAAAAAGTAAAACACCATCAAGACAGAAAAAAACATACAACATATATTGTAATTTTTGTCAGAAATTGGCAACTGTGGCCTACCCGTTCACTATATTATGCGAACGACAAACTTAATAAATGATACAAGTTTGTTTTTATCACGTGGTAGTTTTGAAAACTCAAAAAGTTCAGCCCAGTTACACGGAAGCCTTACATAAACATACCTCAACTTTGATAATACGACCGAGTTGTGGCTTAAATAAGAAATATATATACAGCTTGAATCTGTACATGGACATCTGTGTACGTGTATGTACTGAGATGTAGCATTATGGTGGGTGGAAACCGGGCAGAGCCCGGGGGAAATCCACGACCATCCGCAGGTTGCTGCAGACCTTCCCACGTACGGCCGGAGAGGGAGGCAGCATAAGCGCAAAGCGACCGCATTGGTGAGAGGCTCCTGGGTCATTACGCTGCGCTAGCGCGCTAACCGACTGAGCCACGGAGGCCCCGCCTAGATAGTGATGCTAAAACCTGGCTCAGAGGCAAGGCGTCAATTATGTACATACAGGAGCAATATCTTCCAAACACGATGTAACGGCCTTATGGCTTACAATGGTGGGGCTGGATTGTCCTCAACAGTGCTTGGCGAAGACAGGTGGTTTATACCACCTGGACTCGAACTCACAGTGACCGCATTGGTGAGAGGCTCCTGGGTCACGCTGGCACGCAAACGACCTCGGTTACGGTGGCCCCGATGTACTTAACAGCTGGAATCATGTCTAGCCTGTGTTCAGGATTTCTAATAATCCAGTTGCCAATCCAATCGAAGTTCTTATATTCCTCACTATGTACGCCTTTGTTCACCAGGTTAGACATGTATACACATGTCCTTTGACGCGCTCTTAGAGCGTGATTTGATACCGATTTGGTGTCTAAAGCAACACAAACCCCTGCGCGACATAGGAATAGTTATGCAGAAAATGTATACAACGTGTGTGCCGCAATAAAACAAAATCTAGTGAACTTTATTCACATTTATCGACAATTTCCCATAGAAAAGCCGTTCAAGTGTACGGGTCATTGAGTGAGCAGTAAAGCTGAGCTACATGGAATGAAATACTTAACATCAATGTATATCACACGGTCTCACACCCTTTTTTCAATGCTGCATGCAGGATATGCTGATACTAGCGTACACATGTACATGTACATAGAAACAAAAACACTGTACGTCAACTCTGTGATTTAACGCACAAAAGACCAAATTCGTATAAAACCAACGAAAAAATTAAATGAATATTTAATCACAGTCGATACATAAAGATGATCATTACAGAGTCTTATCCGCGATAAGGTATAACCTGGATTTTGCCTTAGATAAGCTGGACTGGAATGTTGGCTTAATCCTTCCTTAGTTGTGATCCTCCATACTGATATAATTAAACTATCTTTCAAATAATCAATATGTAGTTTTACAAGAAAATAGGGTTTAAAACAGATAATCATTATCAGTGCCATTTTTTTCTTCCAGGCCCGGATCAGCTTTTCGTTGTCTAAGGAATTTGATATCAGCAATAGCGTTTTCTTACATGTAGGCCTGATTTCCACCCACCACAATGTTGGCCGCCGTTGTATAAGTTAAATATCCCTTAGTACGGCGTAAAACACCAATAAATAAATAAATAAATAAATAAATAAATAAATAAATAAATAAATAAATAAATTAATTGAGTTTCTCGTTTTTAGGGTGAGTTTCTCGGGTAGATTAAACAACTGACTTTGTCCTTTGGCTAACATGTTACCGCAGCATTAAAACCCAGGAGCTCCTTACCAATGAGATCGTTAGGAGTTGGAGTCCAGCTCATGCTGGTTTCCTCTCCGGTCCTATACGTGACAAGGTTCAGCAGCCTGTCAGGTTTCCTCCCACCATAATGCTGGCCGCCGACGCTTAAGTGAAATATTCTTGAGTACGGCGTAAAATATCAATAGAATAAATAAACAACTCCATATTTATGTAGGCTACCTTATTCACAAATAAGTTTTATATTAACTACAAAGACGTACTCAGACTGGTCAGTTACTGACGTCGCTTTGGGACAGCCATAATCTCAAGTAAAACTTTGGAATGACAGTCCAGATTTTTCCAAATATACCGAAGCCAGTCATATTGTTTTAAACAAGTGAGTACAGAACCAAACAAATTTGTGATTTTCAGCAAATCTCACTCAGATTGTTCCTGTTTATATAGGGTGACGTCAGCCCCGCATTTGAAGACGATAGGGGCGACTAAGAGATGGTTTGGAAAATTAAATAAGTTTTAGGTAATCCAAACTAATTTTTTTTCTCTTTTCTTGTTACATGACAAATACAGGATAAGAAGGCGGAACTTTTTTTTACTTCTAAACTATTCAGCTCGATTTTTCTGAAACCATAATTTAAGGTGTAAGATGTGTGATGCAGAACGTGTAAGCTTGTGTAATCTGTTGAGGGTGAAGGTTGTAAGATGTAAGACGTGTTATGCAGAGCATGTAAGCCTGTGTAGTCTGTTGACAGTGAAGATGGCAAGATGTGTAAGATATGTGATGCAGAACATGTATTTGTTCTGTAGTGTGTTGACGATGGCGGTTGTATTTAACGGTGTAATGTGATGCATAACACATAAAACTTGAGTGGCCTGTAGACAGTGAGGGTTGTTATGTGCTAGATGTGTGATGTAGAGCATATACGCTTGTGTAGTCTGTTATTGATAAAGGTTGTAAGTGTAAAGCATGTGCTGCAAAGAATGTAAGCTGGTGTAGTCTGTTGACTGTGACGCTTGCAAGGCCTAAGACGTGTGATGCAGAGCATTTAAGTTTGTGTAGCCAGTTAACGGTGACGATTGCAAGGTGTGAGACGTGTGATGCAGAACATGTAAGCTTGTGTAGTCTGTTGACGGTGACGGTCGTAAGGTGTAAGACGTGTGATGTAGAAAATATTAGCTGGTTTAATCTGTTGACGGTGAAGGTTGTAAGCTGTAAGGCATGTACTGACAGAGAATGTAAGCTGGTGTAGTCTGTTGACGGTGACGTTTGTAAATTGTAAGACGTGTTATGCAGAGTATGGAAGCTTGTGTAG
This sequence comes from Liolophura sinensis, assembly GCF_032854445.1. Taxonomy (NCBI): domain Eukaryota; kingdom Metazoa; phylum Mollusca; class Polyplacophora; order Chitonida; family Chitonidae; genus Liolophura; species Liolophura sinensis. The sequence goes on from NC_088302.1 coordinate 22,038,006, forward strand.
TCTGTTGATGCTCACAGTTGTAAGGCTTAAGACGTGTTCAGCATGTAAGCTGGTGTAGTCCGTTGACTGTGACGGTTGTAAGGTGTAGTACGTGTGATGCATAGCTTGTAAGCTTGTTTAGTCTGTTGACGGTGAAGGTTATATGGCGTAAGACGTGTGATGTAGAGCATGTGTGCCTGTGTAGTCTGTTGACGATGACGGTTGTAAGATGTAAGACGTGTGATGCGGAGCATGTAAGCTTGTGTAGTCCGTTCAGGGTGAGGATTGCAAGGTGTAAGACGTGTGATGCAGAGCATGTACTCTTGTGTAGTATGTTGTCGATGAAGGTTGTAAGGTGTAAGACGTGTGATGCAGAGCATGTAAAGTTGTGTAGTCTGTTGTCGATGGCGGTTGTAAGATGTAAGACGTGTGATGCAAAGCATGTAAAGTTGTGTCGTATGTTGTCGATAAAGGTTGTAAGGTGTAAGACGTGTGATGCAGAGAATGTAGACTTGTGTAGTCTGTTGTCGATAAAGATTGTAAGGTGTAAGACGTGTGATGCAGAGAATGTAAGCTTGTGTAGTCTGTTGTCGATAAAGGTTGTAAGTTGTAAGACTTGTGTAGTCTGTTGACGATGAAGATGGCAAGGTGTAAGATATGTGATGCAGAGCCTGTAAACTTGAATAATCTGTTGACTTAAAGGTCACAGTGCAGAACAAGTAAGCTTGTAGTATGCTGATTAGTTGTTTTCACTGCTGGAGGGAAAGGTGTGGGTGCCAGACGTGGGATAAGAAAACGTAAGCTTGTATGATCTCTTCAACGTTGAGGTTGTAAGATGTAACACCTTTGATGCAAAAACACGTAAGCTTGTACGGTCTGTTCGTAAGCTGCTAGTGTGGGCCCAGTTGTTCGACAGTGTATTAGCCAATTGGTGTTGAGTTATATTTTATATTTAAATTTTTAACCAAACTTAGCAGCCAATGCATTCTCCAAAGTTAAAGTACAACAGCAGCGGTTTTGATTCATATTTATTATGATTTTACCTAATTTTTTTTAGGCTTGGTATAAAATTGAAGACTTGGCTTAAACCTAAATCTGGTATTAAGTCTTAAAGCAGTTTTGAACAACTGGGCCCAGTTTACGGAGAAAATAGACACGTAAGCCCGTGATAAGATGGCGAAGGCTGAAGCGACATGCTAACGTACGTGTATGGAAATGTGTTCCATTCACAAAGAAAGTTAAAGAGATAAGCGAGCAATGCTGAAAACATAATCTTGTGGTCGGTTTGGGGAATTTATTCACGGAGAAACGACGAGTGATGGAAAGGGCGTTAGCTTGTAGGAGCTTTTAACCTATGGACTATAACTTATCGCGAAAGAGTGGGCTGAATTCAGGTGGGCGATGCAGAATGTGTAAGCTTGTATACAACGAACGCGCTGAACATGCGCATCTGTACTCTGCTATATAGACTCCGGGTAAATGTAACACCTTAAACGGAAAGTCGTGTGAGGACAAGGTGATCACTTAGGAAGTAATAATCGTTAATCACACCAGATAACATGACTATAGTATCCCACAACAGACTTGCGCATTATTAACGAAGAAGTTGTTACGACCATGCACGAAAAATGCACAAGGTGCTATGCATCACTTTAAAGCGACACACTTTCTATATTGGAGGTTATTCATTAATATGTATTACGCCACTTAAAATGCAGTGTTATCGCCAATTTTTTTAGCTGTGTTCCGTGCAACAGCTTTTAGGCGGTAGCGAATGGGCGGAAATGCACATTTGAAGCAAACAAATGGTTTGAGCCAAATAAAGAAAGTACAGGTAAATAATTAACTTCGATCAATCCTTCGATTTTTAAAAGCATTGGATTAAAAAACTGCCTAACAGGGAATAAGATGAAAATGCAACGAAAGGAACGTTTAATACTTACCAGGGAATGAAAATCTCTCTATATTAGGTGATCTGAACACATGGAAAGCCTCAGACGTCTGTATCTAGAACAAAACCCTGTTTGTTCCATCCACATACACGGACATTTCTATTCAATGTATCACTCCGTAAAAAGAAATGCAAATTTTGGGCAGCAGGAGTGTTCCAACGCCACAGAATACAATTAACCTAAGTAACACATAGGGACTTGCACCACGTCTGTATAATCACGCTAGTCCCAAGACAATTGCTACCGATATCCAATTTTTTCCCGTCTGATGCCGAATCTAAGAGACACGTTGGGCTCTATGCATCACTATGCCGTGCATTTCACTGCAACTTTATCGTACAGAAAAGTCATGCGTGATTTTTCCTTTCATCAACAACGAGGTCATCGCACATCTTTGATCTGCTATTTCACTGTTGCAAGGACAATTGGACGAATATAGTCTTCAGCCGTTGTATGTGTGTGTATATGTGCGTATACGCTCTAGAAGCTCTGTGCTTTATAGATTCTTTCAAACGTGGGCTGACGCCTGTTCTGATCTTGTTGACCATACCACGATGTCGATATGCTGTTGAAAAATCACAAGAGCGAGCTGCAGGATGTGTGACAACAGATGTTACGTCCTAAGTACCTGAATACGCCATGTTTTTATGCACAGCCCAAAACTACAGCATTAAAATTTCCCCAGGGCCATAACACATTTATACCGGCATCATGTATAGCCCTGTGTTCTACTCACCATGGAAACTGCGTCTTATCAGCGACTGGAAAGCCCTCACAATACGAAAGACAAAATTGCATTAGCATGTTTTGAAGACAAGAGCTTGAAGATCGATCACTGGAGTTTGTTAATGTAAGAGGTATTTCAGAAGAATAAGGGTAGAGTAAGACTCTTACGAGTCTTACTCTGTGGGGTGTGGAAGGGCTCGGGGGAAAGGTGGATTTGTTCTAGCGTGTAGGATAGCAGTTTGAAAGCCGAATTACAGCCTAGAGAGTCAAAATTCCCATGTAGCCGTTATTCTTGGCTGTTTCAAGGAGACGGCTTTGTCAAGAACACTTCGGTTCAGAGGTGCTACTAGTCGGAACCATTCCTATGCCTGATTTATTTGATTTGATTTATTTGATTGGTGTTTTACGCTGTACTCAAAAATATTTCATTTATACGACGGCGGCCAGCATTATGGTGGGAGGAAACTGGCGGAAACCCACCACCATCCGCAGATTGCTGTCAGACCTTCCCACTTAGAGCAGGAAAGGAATTCGGCAGCATGAGCTGGACTCGAACTCACTGCGACCGCATTGCTGAGAGGCTCCTCAGTCATTACGCTGCACTAGCGTGCTAACCAACCGAGATACATGCTAACCAACTGAGGTACATGCCTGACGATTGACAGTAATTTTCTCCTGACACAATTACGCGAGAAGGTGCGAATCCGTTAATGGGATCAATGATTTTGGATCCAGTCTGACACAATCACAATTACCCTCAAGATTATTGTAATTAGGCCATGAATTGCCATCAGCAATTAACACTTCAGGCTGACACTAGATTATCCGTGTTCGAACGATATATCTACATGCATTTGGCCTAGTACCAGTAATCTAATCGGTTGTCCTGAAGATTCATGGAAGTGCAATTCAACTTTATAACCTTGGGGATGTTAACATGTAAGCATGATAAATGGTTTAGCCGTTTACCCATTTAATCACGCCCCATGGCTCATCGGGTTACATGTTCACATCGTCATGCTTAAAGAAGCTATTCCTTAGGTTTTTGGCAAAAAAAAAATCCATCAGCATACATCTAATCGAAGTTTTCGTATTATTTCAGAATAGCTCGAATAATTACCTTTCACAAAATATCACCCTCGTCTGCGCATGCGTTAACGTCCAAAATCGGTAGGAAAGTCAGTTTATATCTTTTTCGAACTTTGGAACATAAATAATACAGACACGGGTATCATATCTACTGAAAGGCAATAATTTGAGCTATTCTTGATAAATGCAGAAAATCTGATCAGCGAATATGGATTTTTTGTCAAAAATCTACCTGTATAGCCTCTTCAATGAACATACATAAAGCAGACTGTGAAACATTTTCCAGAAAAATGGGATCTCTTATTTTTTTTTCAGATTTTTTTTTAGAAAAACTGAAGCATTGGATTCTCTGATGGCCCTTTCTGACCATATCGTGAGCGGTGACGGGAATTTTCTCACTTAACACGCACTCTTGAGCAGTTACGGGGTGTTTCCCACTTAACACGCGCTCGTGAGCAGTGAAGGGGTGTTTCTCACTTAACACGCACTCGTGAGCGTTGACGGGATGTTTCCCACCTTACACGCACGGATTTCTGCATTGAGGATGCATATACAGGACAGGTTTTAATGGTGTTTCACCTAAAATATGCTTCATTTTAGTGTTATTTTTGCCTTTAATATTTTAGACGGATTGCCGGGTAACTCATTAGGAGGCGGAATGCTTTTCTCTCGCCGAAATCTTTTCAACAGCAGCGTGACTCAATGCACGAAATAAATAAAGGAAAAAACCATGCACGTGATAATACTAAGGGCCCTCGTACATGAATACCTGTGACATTCGGTGAGAAAGTCTGAGTCTTTGTTGCGTGAAAAGACCTTCAAATCATCTGTAGAAAGGTAGGCTAGACTACCGTTTTCTTCCAGTTTTGAAGTAAAAGGCTAATTACGATTGATTTTTAATCTTCTCACCTTTAGTTATGCATGCTTAGTGTTCTCTAAACAAAGTCTACAAAGGGCGACGTGTATACAGGCATTTTTGTGGAAACCTTCTGTATTTGGATAAGAAATAGTGCGCTAGAAGTTCACATCATTCTATACTTCGAAAGGATATTGTTCAAATAAAGCCTGGTTTCTCCAACTTACAGTGTGGGTGTTCATATAATAATATTCATATTGTACGGTAGTGGTACGTGTGTATGCTAATCAACTACCGGTTTATACAAGTGGTGAGCTGCTGGTCATTCACCGTTCAGAAATGCCAAGCAATATATATTAATCCGTCAAAAAGGGTCATCACGTTATCTCAGCTGTGTATGCTTTTCAACAGCATATCGACTGATCATCCTGAATCAAGGTTTTGAGGATTTAATATCCACAGCAAATCCTTTTCAAGCATTATGTGGTGTTTTGGCGAGTTACGATCGACATACGTGTATAGGGTCAAGCGAAGCGAGATTTTCGCCACATCGTGCAAAGGCTGCATGCATAGCGGATTTGATGTCAGCGCGTGGGTAAATTGACAGCAATACATTCACCTGTAAATCAGTGCAAGCTCTTCATTACTTAAAGATCCACAATTCCTCCATTACAAGCTTTGAACCCGATAGATATTAAGGTTTGTAATTACTTAATTAAATGGTAGGCTAGATTCCTGTTAAAGAAAGCTGAACGCATTTTCATTAATGTCTTTCTATCTTGTAAGGCCTTTGATGACGGAAACCTTACCCTGCTCTAAACCTGAGTGTTAGAGGCCATCATTTCTCCGGCTAGATTTTAAGTCCGAGTCATCTCTGAAATTCCACACAACACACACACGATATGCGATATCCCTTTCAATACACAGTCGGAAAGGGCCTTGGAGCTCGCTGCTCCATGGGCTACAATTTGTTGTGTGATTATTCTCAATTCGATATCCGTTTGAAACGTGATTGTTGTAAACTATAGCTCTGGTGCAATTTGGTCGCAAGGAGGCAGAAAGTACTAAACTTCCAAGTCTGAAATTAAAAAAAAAAACTGGATACCCAAGATGGTTATATAAATCCTCTGAAATTACACCAGATTATGTAAATTCTATGGCATGTAATTACGCTATTGATTCCAGGCTAGTTTCCGCTTCCACGTTGCCATAAGCTGCTGGTATATCCCACTGGTGATTTGTGCGAGGAGCTAACTGAATTAGTGTCTGGTGTTATCGCACATATCCCCTACTATAGACTCAAACGTATCTTTTTTTCTTGTCTGCATGTACAATTACCGCTTTGTGTTACACTCATAACACATTTGTTTCAGCCCCATTGCTTTGGGACTCTTGTGGCCGCTCGCGCAGTCTAACGTTCGCAGAAGGCCGCTTGTCTTCCACCATTATAATGTGCATATATGAGTTAGGCAGTAACTTCCCACAGGTTGGTGGTTTTCCCCTGGCATTTCCTTTTCCTCGACCCATAATGCTTCTCCGCCACGCATCGTATAAGGTTGTTATAAAAGTTGTTTGACTATGGCGTTAAACAATGTTTATCTCTATGTATGTATGTATGTATGTATGTATGTGTGGATGTATGTAAGTATGTACGAAAGTGCGTGCCCGCGTGCGTGTGTATGTATGTCTGCTTGGTTTGACGTGTTTAACTTTTTTTTGTCACATGACGACGAGAATGTCGTCATTCGGTGTATGTATATATACTGTTTTCTTGTGGCAGAGCGTGTTCGTATCGCGCAAGAGCTGCCTCCACTAAAATATCACGATGAAGGCATCAGACATGACACCTCACCCCGACACATTATATACTAACACCAAACTTGCTCAATCCTTGCAGCACACATGAGAAGGTCTACCAGCAACCTGTGAATGATCGTGGGTTTCCTGCCACAATAATGCTGGCCACTGTGGTATAAGTGAAATATTCTTGAGTACAACATAAGACACAAATCAAATAAATCAATCCTCGCAGTGATGCGTGCCAAGAGAGGCAGCAACAAGTACCATTTTAAAGTCTTTGGTATGACCAGACCAGGCATATATATTGGGTGGGCATAAAAAATGGGCCGTACTTTGATGCTGCATTGCTCCATTATGCATTGCTCAAACCCTTTCAAACTTTAGACATTCAAATGGCATAATTTTGTTAATATACTGACAAATTTTCAAGGTCATAGCTTAAGGTTTTTGTACACACAGTTAAAATGAAAACAATGCCTCAAAAGGGTTCCGGTGATCCACATTGCATCACCTGTCAGGTGTCATGAGTAAAGCGCGCTGCACCTGTGTGACACGTGTCAATTAAGTGTTGTCTGGAAAAATTGTCTGGCTCTAGTGTCAAAGAAACCCTTCTGCCAGATAGGCACAGGTTTTGCTCAATCGAAATGGTTTTTCCTGCGGCGGACAAGGAATTGATCACCTTTTCAAGTAAAACAAGGCAGAATATCATTTTGAAATGTCCGGAACTTTTGTTTTTGATTTTGGTCCCATGAATAGAAATCTTAAAGGCTGAAATTGAAATCTGATCCGTTGACTTAGGACATAATGGCTTTTGAGTGTGTTAATTTTTAGAAGCTGACGTAAGAGGGTTTCGGAGATACGGAGTGTCAAAATACAGCCCATTTTTTTTATACCCACCCGATATATGCTATAAATACTGATAATTCCTGTGGGAATGGAGATAAAACTATCGACCGGCAAAGAAAGGTAAGAGCATTAGATCCATTAGTCTCACATTTCATTCCCCGAATATCTAAATTAACCAACTACAATAAACAAGATACAAGTTCACACAGAAAAACGCCAATATAAATTACAACAAAAACCACAAAACATAATCCATGATAAAATGTCAGCATATATATTTTGTTCTTACTTACACAGCACTTGTATTTATAAAATAATGAATGAATGGATTCCGGCCTTGAGAAGATCAAACAGATTGAGTCACGGTAGGTCTAAAATAGTTTTAGAGTCGCTGACAAGTTAGATGATCGTGTAAAAATCTCCCACAAATATCACAGACAATGCCCCAACATATATTTGCAGCTTCACAGTTCTAGAAGACTCTCCAGCATGGTTTTGCCATTGATGAGCGATGTAGTGGCCACCAGAAATCTGTAACCTGTCAAAGAAGAATGTGTCATAAACATATGGATATCAGTGACCGGATTCGTGAAACACTCCCGTAGTGCTTACGCGCAGGTAACTTACAGCCTTGGCAACAAGTTCTGTTGGCGTTACGTCGCCATGGCAGCCACCTGCTCGAAAGGCTATTATGTAAGACACCCGGAAGATAGAAACCACGTGATCGCACTAGCGTGGACTGGAACAAAATAATCAGCCTATGTCTAAGCATGGGGGAAAAACATACTCCTTTCAGCGCATGTTTCACTCCCTAGATCATTGCAGCCACTAAAAAATTTTGTACAGAAATCTTAAACAACGCCGAGGTCACTGGGGTCACGGTGATGAGGCATGAAAAGAAGTCACAAAACAATCCGTCTCAACCTTTGTTTCTAATAATATTCTCCTTATCTAAAGTACCTACAACATGATTCCAACCAACATGTGAAACAACTTTATTGCTGAATGCTGATTAAATAGTTCAGCGCGAGGACATTCATGACGTGGCTAAGCCTAATCAAGACTTCCTGCGTCACTCAGGCTCCAAAGGTCAAGCTTGTCTAGTGGTGGCAATTATGCTATAACATTAAGGGGGACATTTTTTTCTTGCCCACGCCGCCTGTTGTTCAGAAAATCATGTGGTCTCTAGCATCCGGGCTGTCTTACAGAATCGCAGCTTCTTGAATCCAGCTACTCGAGATTTGAGTTATTCTCCTTGAAGACTCCAAAGCAGTAAAGATTTTCATATTTCTTGAGCTTTCCTAATGAATAGTCACATCCAAAAAGGAGCAAGTCTATGAAACAACGAGGGGGGAGTAATATAGAACCTCCCTGTAAACATACAGATGGACAGAACCTACCTCCAAGCCAAGCTTTCAGCCTTTACACAACCACACCTAGCCTACAACTGACGTTTACGGAGTAACTGATTTACATTAGGTCATATAGGTCTGAATTACAAATAACAGTTAAAAAAAAAAACAGGAGTAATATAAAGATATGTACATGATCTTGAGTCTATATATATTTTTAAGTACCTTTCTGTCTGCCAAGGAAACGAAGAGCAGCAATCTCGGAAAACGTACAGCCTCCCAGGAAGTACACCAGGACAACCCTGGAGGCTGAAGATTTAGTAGCTGGCATAGGACTTCCCTTACCTGGAGTAAGAACATGTCAGGTTTAAATGACGATGTACATACATACAGCAATCTGATTTAAGCATGCACGCACCATCTGGTACGACTCTTTGTTTGCCACTGAATGCAAGGGAGGACATTAAAATAGGCTCCTATAATCTCCGGGTATGATACAATAAATTTAGAAATATGTCTGCCAGTAAGCGGTGGACTTGGGCTACTACCAGACTCTGCCCGGTTTCATCCCACCATAATGCTGGCCGCTGTCATATAAGAAAAATATACTTGAATATGACATATACACCAATCAAATAAATCAATTTAGGAACAATACATGCAGAACATTTACAATCGGAAATTTTTATACTTTTTATTTCTTTGTTTTTGAATTTTCAATACCCTGTTTTGCAACATTCAGCACAGAAAAAGTTGGCCTTACGTCTTTCATGAATGATACTACGGTTCGCCTACAAATATTCTTTAAGACTGAGTTTGTTTATTGCAAGGTGTCAAAGTTTATTCACAGCTGTTTTATTTATTGATTAAACTGGTGATTACAATATAGATGCAACATCTGCACATAGGAAAGTATATGTAAGCAAATATGTGTACTGATGAAATATGACCGGAAGACCGGACATGCCAACAAACCAGCAAATTACACTTATCAACAATGGAGTACACCCTCCACCCCGGACATTTTCCATTTTCCCCTCCCCTCCGTACATTTTTCCCCCCTCTAGACATTTTCAATTCCTGGACATTCTCCCCTCCGGACAATTTCCCCTCCCTACATGTATATGTGAATACATCTGATAAAATCCTTTGTGGTCCGTCCTCTATTATTCCAAGTCAGAGTGGATCTTAATCATTAAAACATTTAAAAACATTTAACTGGAAAGTTTTGGCAAAAACGTGCAGCAGTTTTTTCCATGTCTGGCATTCAGTTCAATTAAACCATCACTTTCGTTAGACGATCTGTCGATACAATGTAGGTCTTATAAGGGAAAAGGACAGTAGACAAGATAAACGGAAAGCTTACTCATGACAAATACATGTTTTATTATTTGCAACAACAGGCTGAGCACAAGTTTATTGTTTCTCATTTTCTCAGTGAAATACATTATAGTACATAGTTCATGTGTTACGGTCAGATTCATATGATTCAGCTTCCTTTCATATGATGACACCCAGCATTAGTATGGGGAGTTCCACTTCGATTATCAACATAATATCTTTACCATATTTTAGACAACTACCTGAATTTGGTGAATATATAAAAATAAAAAACCGACTGTTTGACCCCCTAACAGGCTACAGAGGCCTTAAAATCTTCACCATATGAAGACAAATACATGAATTTTGTGAATATGCAAAAAAAAAATTGCTTATTTTGACCCCCCGGGCTATTTATTACAAGACACCTCACTTGGAAGATCATATTTATATTTCCCACTGATAATATATATATGTAGATATATTGGGAGGGGAAAATGTCCGGAGGGGAAAATGTCCAGGAGTGGAAACTATCCAGAGGGGGAAATGTCCTACATTCATAAACAATACCTATGTACCTCTTAAACACAGACCTGAACGCTGAAGCCCACACACTAGCAAAATACACCTATAAACAATACACATGTACCCCTTTACTTTACATCGTACACAAGAATATTTCACTTGTATGACGATAGCCAGCAGTATTATTATTATCATTACACTACTGGAAACAATGACCTTTCACCGTTTTGAATCATACCCTGCTTCATAGATATTTCAAGATGAAAGCTGTTGATATGAGTAATAAATTGAATATTATATTGCACAGTGAGGGCTGACTCCCTGTGATGGGTAAAAATGATCATGTATTTGACGCTTCAAATGGTTTGTTCTCCACCTTTCACCTGAGTGATTGTCAAATGTTGTTCAAATATACTTTTTATATACTTAAAAAGCATTGCACAAGCCCCATGGGGTTTTCTGCAACCTTGCCCGGGAAATTGGACTACATGTATTATTAATTAAATAATTAAACTGAAATGCATGTACATATCTCTCATATTAACTTATTATACCTAGGATATATGAGTATATACAGGCCTCATATATACGAACATACAAGCACTAGAAAATACCACACACACGTGTTTACCCCCTTGAACATAGGCAGCAAGACATTACATAGGCAGTGAAATGATACATTCCTATTTTGAAAGCCAGAAAAGCACATCTGTTTTATGGAGGTTTCCAGGGAGAGAAAAACAGATTGGAGCCCTATAATTATTTACCACTGGGAGAGTCAGTCCATTTTCCCAGTCAGCTTACATGCAATGTTGCCAGACGAAGCCATGATGGACGATGTTCATTTCTCAAATGTTATCCTGATATTCTCTCAGTGGCATTACAGCAATGTAAATCAATCATTGATGCATTCTTCACTTATCATCCGGACAATATGATTCTTTGAAGGGTTACAGAAAGGATGGGTACATGCTTGGAATGGAGGCAATTAGGCCACAACCATCGTGTTTTATAACACACATTACAGGACCAAAGAGCAAATCCCGAATGACCCATTTCAAATAAAATGACACGGAATGCAATTAGTGTTATTGCATTTTATACAATAATTCAATTTTCATCAGCTTAATAAAGTACTTGCGATATGAAGGTTGGGCACCGCGGTCTCCAAGGCCAATGCTTTTATGTTATGCATAAAAATTGAAATCCTGCATGTGTGTGTTGCATTTGAATATTTTAAAGTCCTTTCTGGTTCAAAGATAATCAGCTCCTTGCGCTCACTCAGTTCTCCAAGGCATCGCTCTCGCAAAAGCATGTAAAGACTTCATGCCCCTGGTGGTCTGAGCTAACACAGAACTCTTTCAGCTACCAACACATGTAGAGTAAAGCAATGTGTACACCTGGGATTCATTTCACAATATTTTTGACTTTGATCAATATTTGGTTTCTATCAATATTTGGATTTTGATCAATATTTTGATTTAAAGGAGGAGAAAATGTGGAAAACGTGAAACAGAATATTACTAAGTGTTTTGATATGGAAAATGGAAAACATCTCAGAAATGTGTGGGTTTTTTTTAATGGATCAATTACAGAAAACAACAAAGCATTATATAATGAAACAAGCAAAAAATGAGCTTTCTCACAATTTAAATACATCAATCAACATGTATAATGACAGAGGCAAATCAGAGACAGAATGGCCATGTATGGGCTACCTTATGAAGCAAATTTTTAGGGTCATCTCTAAAAGGTTTTCTATTACTGCAGATTTTGTGAAACATGAGGAAAAGCAGACTAAGGCAGTGCACCATGACAAGTTCCATGCAAAGTGGTTATTGAGACTTATTTTTTTATTTGATTGGGGTTTTACGCCATACTCAAATATATTTCACATATGGGACGTTGGCCAGCATTATGGTGGGAGGAAACCGAGTCGTGGGGAAACCTATGACCATTCGCATATTGCTGGCAGACTTTCCCATGAATGACCTGATAGGAAGTCAGCAAGAGATGGACCTGTCCATGTAAGGCCTACTAAACTAGTAAGCTACAGATGTAAAAACAAGTTCCATGTTAAGAGTTTGAAGATAACACGAAACTACGTGTATATTTTAAGATATCCTGACAACATCTAGAGAGGCATAAAATAATTACACCGAAAGTCTACCATACAATGTAAACCATTACATGTAACTGCAATTTTGTCTGAAAAAAAAAAATGAATCATAAAAAAATACCAAATCTCTTTTAGATACATTTTCCCACTGTCTTTCTGATGACGGACACTCTGAATTCATTTTTCTTTGTTTTCTTGTCCATTAAATTCCGATCACCACATGATGCCTGTATAAACTTGACTTCCCTCCCAAAACTCACCTTTCCCTGATGGATTTCTCACGCTGGCAAAAGTCCCTCCAGGTAAACTCCTCGTGGTCTCTTCCAAACCAGCAAAACCTTCACGAGTCAGTACCTACAGAGTTAATACACATACTCATGTTTACTGACTTGAAGAAACTAAGGTGTTTATAATTGAGCTGGTATGATTAAATTTAACAAATGGCTCTAATCTCCAACGTACTCCAAACCAAGTGTGCGATAATTAAATGTCTTCAAACTGAATGAATTCACAACCTGAAATACAATATTTTCCTTGGCAAATAAAACTTATTAATTTACCCATCATTTTCAAAGATACATATATCTAACACGCAGATTTATTTATCTGAAGCTGGGCTTTAAGGAAATACCAGGTGGGCATTTTGGACCATATTGACAACATTAGTTCCCACAAGACACAAGTTGTTTCCCCTTTTCATGTTTCACTTGATCTACAGACATGTATTCTCTTTCTTTTATAATTGTTACCTTTATACATCTGTACTACCTGTTTCTGTTAATTAACTTTACATACAATTTTGCTACTGAGCCAATGATAGCACTCTGTTGGATTGTGACATATATATATATAAACATAAATAAGATGCCTGTGAAATCATCAGACTTGACTCAGTTTATGGAATTTTTCATCAACTGCCATAGTGCTGAATTAAACTGGCGAAAAATCATGTAAAAACTTCTGTCATTTACAGTAAAACACAAAGAACTTCATAAACTCACTGTTCACCCTTCTGTCATATATGTACTACAGTTTTTAGAGCCAGGTAATTGGTGAAAAAAATCCATGAAATAATAGATCATTTACTGTACTTACATGTAGATATTTTTTAAAAAAAGAGGTTTTGTACATATTTCATAGATATTCTCTGTATTTTATCGTTTTACATGTGGCTATCATTTTATTAAAAAAAACATAATTACATTTTCCAAATACACTTTTGAATGGTTACACAGATATACATGTACATGTAAAAGATTAATGGTTCTCAACTTCTGGGTGAAATTAAATTTAATTTCCTTTAACACATGTGTAAAATAATTTACTTGTTGAATTATTTTGCAGCAGATGTATCACATTAGTCCATCTAGATGGGCTCAGTGTGCTATTTTAAAAATCTGACATTCATCTGACAAAATCTGACATTAATCTGACAAAGCCTGACAAATCTGAGTTCATCGCTACCTCTCAAAAAAATCGCCGCATACTTGCACACTCCAACTTGATGGGGACGATTTCAATGAACTCTTCTCTGACAGCACCCAAACTTACATGCACTAAAAATACATGCTCTTTTTATGCCCTTTTGGTTTGAATTACGCAGACTGAAGCTGTTCTTGCAAACGGCAATGGAAATATAATAGTTCTCTCGAGGATTTCCATGTCAAAACTCAGTTGCATTTCAAACACAGAAGTAGGTCCTGTGATACTTCAAAAGGGGTGTCAACGGCGACACACTTGGTACCGCCGAAGCTCCAGCAGTCAGTGTGACCACAAGGCAGCAAGTGAATTAGTTCCATTGGTGTGGATAGTAAATTAAGAGGATAGCATTAGAGATTCCACCGGAAAATTACATATAAATGCACTGTAGAAGTTAGTCGAACTGCCATAAGTTGGGAGATGTTTTTGTGAGGTGGCGATGAATGTCAGAATTTTAAAAATAGCACACTGAGTCCATCTAGATGGACTAGTATCACGTGTTCTGTGTGACATGACTTTGTTAAAAAACTAGTCACTGTGATCTAATAGCCCCATAATTCATTAACATTTATTTATTTATTCAATTAGATTACAGCGGCCAGCATTATGGTGGGAGAAAACCGGGCAGAGCCCAGGGGAAACCCATGACCAGCGGCTAGCATAAGCTGGACTTGAACTCACAGCGACCACATTGGTGAGAGGCTCCTGGGTCATTATGCTGCGCCAACATATCGGAGGCTCTAATTTATTAATAATTTTCATTCCCAAATCAATCAACGTCTGGGAACATTATGAATTCCCTTTGTGCAAGAAAATTTGGAAAACTAGATCACATGAAAGCAATAATATTGATTTATTTCTTTGTTTCGTCATTAACTTCATGAATTTACAAGTAACCTATCCCTACATCATCTACCAGCAGTTATTTCTCAGCACATAACTAGTAAAAGCTCTCTGCCGATTTAATCAATCAATGTAGTGCGATTTTTTGCTTTGAGTTGTTTGGGATATGTTAGGAACAAAACTTGCAAAAACATTTTCAAAGACGAAACAAGTTGAAAGCTGGCAGATGTCGACTGATTAAATCTTGATTGCAAGCTCAAGTCAAGCTCTTGCTTGACACAGAGGCTTTACATCAGGAAGTGTTCGGGAAGGGGCAGCTTTTAATCTGGTCTTCTTTATCCTAAAACCTGATGGCCACTGTGTAAGTGAAACATTCTTGAGTTAGTTGAACTCTGTTCCAATCGAATAAATATCTCAAGTTTCACGTTCCCGGATCATAAAATGATCTTAGACTTAAGCCGAAGTTTTAATCATTAAATTTGGTGTGTTCCTTTCTGCTATTTTAGGAGAAATTTGTTGTACAATATCTTACCCAAATTTTACGCTGTCAAGCTATATTTTGACCTTGTTAAATCAGAAGTAACAATTTCAAAGTGTACACATGTATGCTCAGGGTTTAGTGTCGCATGTAACAATTTTTCATTCATATGACGATGAAGAGTCATTAGGTGTGTTTAAATATATTGTCATCTTGAGCCAGGGCAAATCCATGCCGCTAAAGTGCTGCCCCTACTAAAGTATCATGTCAAAGACACCAGACATGACACCCCAGCCAGTCACATTATACTGACACCGTTCAAACTAGTCCTGTTTCCTTGTTCTAACCTCTCAGTACTAAGTACCATTCGTGGCAGCAGCAAGTAACATTTTTAAAGTTTTTGGTATCGCCAAACCCGGGTTTGATCCAAGGGTCTCCAGACTTGGATGCGGACGCTCTTACCATTAGGTACCCAAAGCAGTCTCAATTTTGAAGTGAGTTTTGACTTAAGTCTAAGATCGCTTTGTGATCCCTGGGACAGAACCTTCGGACCCATCATGGCAAAATGAATAACAGGCAATGCAATTAGGCTTGGTGTTCATGATTACATACACACGACTGACCTATTTCAAACTCTGGACTGACCTATTTCAAACTCTGGACTGACCTATTTCAAACTCTGGACTGACCTATTTCAAACCCTGGACTGACCTGTTTCAAACTTATGACACATGAACATCACAAAAAAGGTATACAGGTATAACTCCTGTAAACTTAGGCATATTTGTAACTAGGCTTTAATAGGCTTCAGTTTCGCTCCAGTGCTAGAGACGAAAAGTAAACAAGTTCTGTAGCTCTATGCATGGTGGTTCTATAGATACAGTGATAACACCAAGAAATTTATGGACAAACAAAAGGACAGACAAACACTTGACCCAATACCAAAATTTTATTTATTTATTTGATTGGTGTTTTACGCCGTACTCAAGAATATTTCACTTCTACGACGGCGGCCAGCATTATGGTGGGAACAAACCGGGCAGAGCCCTGGGGAAACCCCGGCCATCCTCAGGTTTCTGACAGACCTTCCCACTTACAGCCGGAGGGGAAGCCAGCATGAGCTGGACTTGAAGTCACAATGACCGCATTGGTGAGAGACTCCTGGGTCATTACGCATCACTAGCGCGCTAACCAAATGAGCCATGGAGGCCCCCCAATACCAAAACATGACCCATAACATTAACCCATGCAGTATGTGGCCATCCTGTGCCAATGCGTGCTTACCTGTTCTACCAATTTGCAAGACAATGGGGTAAAAGCTCCGCTGAACACATACGACATATCAACTGGGCTCTTCAGATTTATGTCCTCCATCCGTGGTATCTGTAAATATACTGGTAATATAAACTTTGCATTTATAAACATACCAACTTTGTATCTATAAACAAAAAAAGTTGGTACATGTATCTGTCAGTCTAGTTTGAAGCCATAATAATCCATGATATAAACTCAATAATTTGGTATCTACAAATATAATAAACATAGTCTTAAGCCACTGTCATTTATTGTATAATCATAATAATGCTGTATCTACAAACATAATGAATTGGTACATGTATCTATACCTAACAATACCCTACACCATGCTGACAGTTGTGTCATCGGTTGGTTACAGAGCAATCACAGTTGGTTACCGTGCAATCGACACTTCAAATATAGTCCGATTTTGATAGAATTTTGCGTGCAGATTAATTTTGTGGCCCCTCAACTTTATTTTGTAGCCCTTCAAATTAATTTTATGGCCCCTTAACTTTATTTTGTAGCCCTTCAAATTACTTTTGTTGCCCCTCAAATTTATTTTGTAGCCCCTCAGATTCATAGTAACCCTTCAGATTAATGTTTGCCCCCTCAGATTATTTAATAGCCCTTCAGATAAATTTTGTGGCCTGCTGTTTGCATAACACACATGAGATCATACACACTGTATTTATCTGTGGCATAGGGTATAACTTAGTGTCCTCAATACATCACTATTCTCAAGAACAGACAAAAACAATAAATACTTGTGCTTGTTGCCAAAAAATTGGGTGACCATGACAAATTGGTTTGTACATTCAAACACAGTACATTCACTTATTATTAAATATATCTAATATACAATACAATAATATAATATACAATTAATGTATTTACTACCCATACTATAAATTTGTGAGGCTTATTTGCCAACGGCAGCCTCGGCAGCAACTCACCAAGTTTAATTTCTTGCTGACAGCCTGGAAGACACTGCGTTTGCCCATAGAAGAGGCCATCTTCCCTAAGGGCATTCCCCCAGAGGGTCCCACTTCCTGCTCACAGAGCAAACCCAGCTTCTTCAAGTTGAAAAAATTTAACAGGTGCTCAAAACCATGGCTCTGAAAACAAGAGAGAAATTTAAATATTTGTGTAATCAAATTATGTGCTATAAAATTCATTTGGTTACATTTATATTTATTTATTAATTTATTTGATTGAAGTTTTACGCCATGATGAAGAATATTTCACTTATATGATGACGGCCATCATTATGGCCGGAGGAAACCGAGCAGAGCCAGGGAAAACCCACGACCATCTGCAGGTTGCTGATAGATCTTTCCATGTACGACTGGTGAGGAAGTCAGCATGAGCTGGACTTGAACTCACAGCTATCTCATTGGTGAGAGGCTCTTGGGTCCTTGGCATGCTAACCCCCTTGGACATGGACGCCCCCGATTACATTTATAAAGAACATACATGTAAATATAAAAATAAGTATAACTAAGCCATTTGTGTAATCATTATAACAAGGCGTGTCAGAGTCTCTTTCAAGTTAGAAGGCAGAGTTGAAGACTAGAAAGCTGTTTTTTTCCCTCTCCACCTATCTCCCTCTGCCCAGACATCCAATCACCACCCCCACCCCTAACCAGCGACCCCACCCACCCCCACCCATCAAAAATAAAATGCCATTTCAAAGCACAAGCTGGCCTGGCCTATTCAATTTTTGCTTGGCTGGCTGGAAATCCATTTACTTATGTGACTGGAGTTTAAACTGTACACAACAATATTTCACTGATACAAGGAAAGCCAGCATTATGGTGTAGCTGGAAAATTAAGACCTGGGCCTGTACTTATAAGGCAACTTATTACTTAAGTCATAAATTGCAAGATCTTAAAAAGCCAAATTGAGAGCAGGAAGCCACCCAAATTGTGGTTAGTACATTGTTCTGCATTAAAGAACAAGTGCACAAATTTTAAATTTTCTAGAGCAAAGCATTTTATTTGTAGCTGTGTTGGAATTTTTGACTTGAGTCTTAAATACTGGCCCAGATTAATTTTGTTTGTAACATTTCTTACTCTTTTTCTATCAGTCAAAACAGACTAAATGAAAAATACAAGACAATCAGGCTCTTACAGCATGTTCCAATAACAGACTAAGGTACGCCACTCTCCTCCTCCCCCAATGTGGGGGTGTTTGGTTGATGGAACAGCCAATGTCAATGGTTAATCAAATGTGGTTTAGTGATATGTACAAATACATGTATATTAACAGCATTCATAATGTTACCATAGGCCAACAGATACAGCCCAAGCTACATGTATACCTGCTTTCAACAGTTACACATATGCCTACTTAATACAATACAAGATCTTTCGCACAGAACTACAAACAGCAGTGCCAGTTATGTACAGGCTTGTTTATCTGCATTTATTTAAACTGCATATTCACAATCAGACATTCTGGTAGTTACCTACAAATGACCAGATGAAATGTTGAGACAGCTGCTGTGGGCTATCCCCAAGACAATACCCCACACCATGCTGACAGTTGTGTGATCTTACATGAAGGAACTGAGCTCTCAGTACAAATGACCAGAGGTATTGATGAGATAGCTGCTGTGGGCTATCCCTAAAAGAATACTGCATACGGTGCTGACAGTTGTGTGATCTTAAATGAAGGAACTGGGCTCTCAGTACAAATAACCAGATGTATTGCTGAGACAGCTGCTGTGGGCTATCCCCAAAACAACACCCAACATCATGCTGACAGTTGTGTGTCTTACATGAAGGAACGGTCTGCCAGCAACCTGCGGATGGCCCTGGGTTTTACCCGCTTTCTTCCAACTATAATGCTGGTTGCCGCCGTCGTGTAAAATATTCTTGAGTACGGCATAAAACACCAATCAAATAAATAAATAAATACATGTAGGAGCTGGGCTCTCAGTACAAATGACCAGATGTATTGCTGAGACAGCTGCAGTGGGCTAACCCCAAAACAACACCCCACACCATGCTGACAGTTGTGTGACCTTACATGAAGGAACTGGGCTCTCAGTGACTTGTAGTCTTTGGGCAGAAGTCCACCCTGGGTTTGAGACAGCAAACAGAGCAGTCGCAGTATGGAAAGAGCATTCATCTGAAATGACAGAAAACATGTGCTGTAATTCTTCAACATTTTTCACATGTTTGCAGGGTGTTTATTCAATCATAATCTGGAGGCATTATTCCATGTTGATTATTCCATGTTGATAAAATCATACTTTTTGCGAAGCCCTGGAACTGGCCAATCCAACCAACGTAGATTTGTCTCCAAAATCGAATCAAAAATGTGCATAAATTGCACTGAAACTTCCTACTTCACATGCGGAAAGGTTGAGGAATTAAGGTACAGCAAACAGAGTTGTCAAGATAAGTACCCAAAGCAATCATCCAAAATGGAGGTGTACATGTACAGTAAACATGAGCCAGTGCATTCATCCGAATTGGAATTTGGAATTAATAATAACGGCACAAAAAATATTATTATTAACTTACTGCACAGAAACCAACAACCAATCAGAATCAAGGAAATTCTTAAATATGCAAACTTTTGCATACACTGATCTGGCTCATTTCTGAACTTAAGCCGAGGTTACAATATTAACCTGCACATAAAATCTTATTAACATTGGACAATAATTGGGGCAGTTAGAAAACTAATGACCCAGGATTATGGGATTCAATAAATATACAAATCTTATGTTTATGATTGCAATGGTTTTTGAACTTGATGTGAATTACGTTCCACAAATAAATGAACTTAGCTAAACACTAAAGTTTATCAAAATCGGACGATATCTGGTGCATTTATTGCACAAAAATGAAAGACACATGGACGGATGGATGGACAGAACCAAGTTGTTGTCCCCTGCTTTCGATGAAATGTGAGATAAAAAGAGATGTTAACCTCACTGTTGAGACAGTTACATCCATAAAACATATTTCCTCATTCAATTTTAATCCTTCAATAGGTTAAGGCAATAACCTCATTGTTGAGACAGGTACATTCATAAAACATATTTCCTCATTCAATCTTAATCCTTCAATAGGTTAAGGCAATATCACTCAGTGAGGGATGTTTCTGACACATGAGGAATACTGTATGCATGGTATATGTCTATATGAACATGTCTGATTTCATAAGTGTGCTCTTTTCCGAACAAAACAAAACAAAACAAACAGACCATTTAAAACATTGGTAGGATAACTACATCTGATCTACCAACTCGATGGTGTGACATACCTGTCTATTTATGCATTCCTCAATGTAGTTGATATTTTCCCTTATATCAGATCCCTCCAGCAAGCCTGTAAGTAAACCTTCTTTATATACCTTTTTCCATTAAAGAAAAAACAAAACATGCTGGAGTCTACATGTGGCCTACATAAGTTTGACATTACATCAGCAGATTTGCCTGATAGGCCTACCTATCGATGAATGGTTGTGTTTTTCTATGGCATGCACATGTAAGCAGGCTCTGCCATGTTTCCTGTACCCATGATCACGATAAAGCTGACTATAGTCCCTTACATGAAATATGTACAATTTAATTTATTTATTTAATGCCAAGTGGAGTGCCAAGTTTTAGGATCACCCAAACTGACCTGTTTTAAATACCTGTCCACCAATCAACAGCAGACAACACAGCTTAGGCCCAAAATACATTATGTGAGAAATGTCCCCACTGTAGTTTTACACAATACTCAAATATGTGTCACTTTACCATTGCAGTCAGTTTTAAGGGTGGAGAAAACAGAATTGCCAGATATTTCAGTTATTTAATGCAATTACCCAAGTTCACCACTTCACATGAAAAATTATGTTAATGCTATTTGTTGTTTAAAAATAGACTTAGCCGTGCCTTGACAGTTTAATAAATGAACAGTGAGCCAGAGTGAACAATAATGTATAAGAATTAAATCAATTTAAAAGTTTATAGTGAAATGAATTTAACAAGAAAAACATAGAGAAGATCATATTCTAAAGGGCTCTGATCCACCTACATGTATATGCACAGGTACTGCAGCAAGAAATCTTTCTACACACATTGTAATTCACATCAATTTTCAATGTAAGAAGCAAACTAAACAATAACAACAAACTCTTTTGCATTTGTACCATCTGCTGTCACAGGGATCTGAGAGATATATTAACAATATGTCTTACAATGTTCTGTCCTCAGATAGTCCTCAAAATCTCCTTTGGTCTTCTTGTTCATGATTATTTCACAAGCTCCTATGTCTGTAAGACAACAAAAATGTAAATTATTTTGTGTACATGAGTAAAGCAATATGCATTCCATAAGAGGTCTTTGTGTCTTTGTCTGTACAAGTTAAAAGCATTTGCTGGTACTGTCAGACACATTTATAAATGTCTGTTTATTTGTGTTAAACATTTGCACCTGCTAAATGTATTTATAAATGAGAAACAATATGCTATGCTTAATAATGTTTCTGCAATCTAATAATAAAAAACTTGATGCATCAGTCAAGACTATTTGATTTACTGGGTTGTATTAGTGGTCACGGTACTTGTGAGGGGAAGAAGCCAAGCAGCACTGGGTGAAACTACCATACTTTGTCAGGTAACTGACAATATCTCTCACAGCTAGAGCTGGATTTGAACCCATGACTTTAGAAATCAAGCACTTGGGGACATTGAAGGAAATACATTGACAAATATTTCTCAAATTCATTAGTAAACACCACTGAAAGTCATATGGCATACAGGTAAGTAGTATGGAAAAACAGATAATACTATCAGAAGATTACTTTGTGAAAATATAAAACATGTTTTATTGTATATGCTAGTACGTATGATTTTTTTGACAAGCTGGGACTTAAAACTACAGCCAAACAATGTCAAGTTCTGACACAAATGTTACGTACCTGACAAGCCATCACTTTTAAGAAATCTTTAGAAAAAGATCCTAAATATTTAATATAAATTAAAAGCTACTTACGATAAACCAAATGTTTATGTTTCTGTTTAAGCCCCTTCAACTCATTTGCTACATAGGTTTTCATGTCTCCCACAGACTTTAGATCATGACGTTTCTGAATGGAGAATAAAAAAAACAAAACATTTACTGATCGATGTTTCTAAATGGACAAAATACCACCATTTACTGTTTCACTACGTGTAGTATGAAGAGAGCAATTAATAGTCCTACCACCACTGAGGTACCCAAATTGTATACAGAGAAGGCGTGCGGGACATATAAGCACACCTGCAACAGTTGATCGATTGATTTTCATTGACATGAGTACTGGTATTTTATTTATGTGCGCGAAGATGAAGAAACTGCCAGTCTTCGGCAAGTAAATGACTAACTATACAACTGCAGAGGTACATGTTCTTGTACACTAATCCTGAGAACAGCGGACACCAAAGGTATCTGAAATTTTCTCATTCAACACTGGCTGTCAGCTAGATCATAAACAATGTTATGATTTTAATCTATAAGTTTTAATTAAAAAAAACCAGTCTGGCAAGGATTTAATACAAAAATCTAATTGAACTCTCCTAAATTTTCTTAAACCTGCCTAAAGTTCTTACAGAATGGACTATTTAGTATTTCAGGCAGTTGTGTCTAAATACACATTAATAAGTGAGAATTAGAGAAGGTATACATGTATCTCCTTGTGTTATGGAAAGTTGCAATAAAAGCATGAAAAGATTTCATGATCCAATTTAGACAGAAGACTCCCACTATGGGAGTATCGGGGCAAACAAAAACTTACGTCATATCCAGTTTGGACTTCTTTAGCTTTCGAACTCAGGAAACCAAAGACATTTGAGAAATGCCTATCTCTGACTTCATTGTAAAGCTGTAACACAGATAAAAAAATCCGTAACACAGTAGCACAGTAGAATGACCTTTGAGCCTCTCAGCCATGTGATTGCTGCGAGTTGAAGCTCATGCTGGTTTCCTACCCTGGTCAAATGTGCCAAGGTCTCCAAACAACCATCTGATGGTCGTGGATATTGGTTTACCCTCCCACCATGATGCTGGGCACCACTGTATAAGTGAAATAATATTGTTGAGTACGGCACAAAAGTCTAATCATTAAAAACAAAAATAAACAAACAAATCCATGAAATGGTTATTAAACTTCAACCATTATTATTTACTTATTTATTTGGTGTTTTACACCGTACTCAAGAATATTTCACTTATACGACGGCGGCCAGCATTATGGTGGGTGGAAACTGGGCAGAGCCCAGGGGAAACCCACGACCATCCGCAGGTTGCTGACCGACCTTCCCACTTACGGCCGAAGAGGAAGCCAGCAAGAGGTGGACTTGAACTCACAGCGACTGCATTGGTGAGAGACTCCTGGGTCATTATGCTGCGCTAGCGTGCTAACCAACTGAGCCACTGAGGCCCTTAAACTTCAACAAGCTATAAATCAAAAACCTGTTTAAGGTAAATCAAATATATTCTACTACTGGTCCCCCTTCTAACAAGACAAATACTAGCTTTACTGAGTCTATAATATATACCTCATCATGGCTTGTCAACAGAAGTTTCACAGGCTGGTCTTTTCCTGTCACAGCTCGGTCAAACTCAATAAATCCTGCAGTAAACAAATAACTTATTTATTTATTTGATTGGTGTTACAAATACAATTATGATGCAATCCTCACAGATCTACCTTTCTGGCCGTACATAGGAAGGTCTTCTAGCAACCTGCCCGGTTTCCTCCCACCATAATGCTGGCCGCCGTCGTATAAGTGAAATATTCTTGAGTACGGCATAAAACACCAACCAAATAAATAAATCAAATCACACATCTAAAGTTGTAGTCACATTGTGGTACACTGTTTGACATTTTTTCACATGACAAAATCTGAAAGCTCTGTAAACATACCACTGTGTATGCCAAATGTTTCATCTAGAAGTCCCTCATAAGTCAGTTGAGAGCACAGAGGCGTCACAAAATCCACATCTGTCAAGAACAATATATTTAATAAGTAAAGATGTAGGAAGGCTTCATCGACATGACTGATACACTGTAAAAAGGACACAGAAACAGTGCCGATTGTCTCACGTGAAAGATAAGGTTATACCCAGACTATAACACTATAGTCTAAGCATTTATTCAAACGTGATTCAAAAAGCTGCAGAGTTTAACCCTGGAATTCCTATTTCCACAGTCAGCCAATCAGTGTCAATTCTTTATCCCTGGCATATAACCAAATTATTTTTGTAAATGCTGGCAAGCAACAGTAAATTCTACTGGTCTCAATGAAAGCTAATCAATGTCAAATTTTTACGCTTAACCCGACACAGAGGTATACTATGTTAAGCACATGTACTAAGATTGTCAATTCAAACTTTTTTATGTTGACACCAAATGTGCACATACGACAGTCATTCAAAAGAAAAATTTTAATCCTAAACAGACTCCTGAGGCACATGTACCAAGATAAACGATTTCCTGCTTTAATGCCTGAAATTAGTCCTGAGGCACGATCTGTACCAAGATTGTTGATTTCAAACTTTTACGCCAGAACTGACTCCTGAGGCACATGAACCAAGATTGCTGATTTCAAACTTTTAGGCCTGAACTGACTCCTGAGGCACATGTACCAGGATTGGTAAATTCAAAGTTGTAAGTGTTAAAGCCTGACTTTACTCAGAAATACAGAAATTTTACACTTCAAAGTTTTTGGCAAGCCAGAACATAACCGAGGTTTCATGTTTTATGGAATGGATAATATTATAACTACAATGCTGTAGTGGTGGTGAGCTCTGAACCCCAAAACCTGCTCTAATGACTATCAACAAGGCAGACAAATGCTGTGGCCTTTACCTCTGTCAATCAGCACCATGGAATCAATCTCATTGCGGGGGAGGGATGGCTCCGTCATACTAGACAGCATTGTCTTTACCAGTTCATTTACCATCTGAAATACATGTATAAATACACATTCGGACAATACAAAAGTTTAAGTAAACTTTAAAAAATTAACAACTCATCATTTTACTCGACATCATTACTCTAATTACATCTGCACAATTGTACATATATACATGTAGGTACATGTGGTCAACTTTTGTAAGTAAAATATTCCGGAGTACGATGTAAAACACCAATCAAAATGCATGTAGCAGTGAGCACAAATACATGCATGTACTGTGCTTTCCTAAAATTTGGCATTTTTTCAAGTGACACATATTGCTAGATTCTGATTGAACAAAGAGTTTTTTGTTTGATTAATTGATTATAAGAAAAAAATGTAAGTGTTGGCATCATTTTAAAGTGAAAGGCAGAACCTGACTAATGTTTATATCCACTGAAAAACTACCATTCAGAGTATCTTAAACAGGCATTACAAATTTTTTTAGATTTTTTTTTCAACCTAGTAAAAGTTTGGTGAAACTTCGTCTTGACACAGCTTCAGGGCGTTTCCATTATCAACAGCAAAGCGACATCACATGTACTCTAGCTCTCTATCGTCAACGTTATCTCTGCATTATAGTCAAAGCAGTAGCCTATGGCAGAAAAAAGTTGTGGACTTTGGCAATGAAGATCCAAGAGCTTTCTCAGAAACCGGACACACGGGAAGGAACTGATACAGTAAGCCCGTTATATCATGTTCAGCTAAAGTAGCCTGTAGACGCACTGCCGGGATATTCCTGGTTCAGGTCGTAGCCTCCGGAGGGGTCATGCTGGTGATTTTGATCCCTATTAGATGTTTACAAAATTACAATAGGATTGTTGTACAACTAGATTCACGCTCAACTCTGAAACAAATGGAAATAAATCTAAGCACCACTGAGGCTGATCTAGGCACTGGACTGTCACTGGATTTTATGCTTCAGTTTTATGGTGGTGGCTTCTAAGATGAGAGCAGTGCTGACCTTGTTATCACAGCGTAAGAGAAAGCACCTCAGTTTGAACACAGCGTTTCCATAATTTGGCTTTAGTTAATAAAAGAAACCAGGAAAAAAATTATCCCTTGTATGCAAGAAAGACAAAGGAGCAAAATTTAAATTCTTCAATTCTAAAATATTTAGAGAAAAAAAAATATATCATAAGAATTAATTAATTTTAAGGAAAGTCCGGTGAGATGCCATTCTCATTCCCATAAACCTTTGGCATCCTTAATGAATTTTGCACTGACTGATATTTGTTATTTAGAAACTGCTGACTAAATGCTACAATGAAAAACAAAAAATGTATTTGTATAATTTGAACAGCGTGTCTAAAGTAGGCCTAGGGTCTACTAGGGAGATGAATGCGGCTTTCAGGTCAAGACGGTGTGATATTGTAGTACATAACTTGTGATACCGTTAATGAATATTACACACTATTGTAAATCAACTAAGTTTAAGTCAGTGGTGGTCTGTAAATGATACACACCTATCCCACAAAACTGTGTGAAATGGCCATTAGGCTACACTTAACTAAATCATTGTAAACGATTTCAAAATGATGTCTTATGCAGTAGTTCTGTGTTATCATATGTCACTTCATGGAGTGAATGGGTAAAGGCTATGTCACAGCTTAGGCTGCGCAATCTGATAGCGAAGTGTTTGATTGGATAAAATTTCTATAGATGGCTGCCTAACTCACAACAGCCATTTGTGCAGAACTGTCATTTTGTTCTACATGTTTTCAGGTGAAATCTCATTAAAATAACAAAGTATGATACATTTCAGAAAGCTTGAGAATCCTGCTTTTGACTGAAATATGATTTAGCTAGGTGCTGTCTTGTCCTTTAAGGTGTTTACATGTATGTCCTTCTGAATAGTCAACAGCCATTTGTGCAGAACTGTCATTTTGTTCTACATGTTATTTGGTGAAATCTCATTAAAATAACAAAGTATGATACATTTCAGAAAGCTCGAGAATCCTGCTTTTGACTGAAATATGATATAGCTAGGTGCTGTCTTGTCCTTTAAGGTGTTTACATGTTTGTCCTTCTGAACAGTCAACAGCCATTTGTGCAGAACTGTCATTTTGTTCTACATGTTATTCAGTGAAATCTCATTAAAATAACAAAGTATGATACATTTCAGAAAGCTTGAGAATCCTGCTTTTGACTGAAATATGATATAGCTAGGTGCTGTCTTGTCCTTTAAGGTGTTTACATGTATGTCCTTTAAGGTGTTTACATGTATGTCCTTTAAGGTGTTTACATGTATGTCCTTCTGAACAGTCAACAGCCATTTGGGCAGAACTGTCATTTTGTTCTACATGTTATTTGGTGAAATCTCATTAAAATAACAAAGTATGATACATTTCAGAAAGCTTGAGAATCCTGCTTTTGACTGAAATATGATTTAGCTAGGTGCTGTCTTGTCCTTTAAGGTGTTCACATGTATGTCCTTTAAGGTGTTTACATGTATGTCCTTTAAGGTGTTTACATGTATGTCCTTTAAGGTGTTTACATGTATGTCCTTTAAGGTGTTTACATATATGTCCTTCTGAATAGTCTTCTGAACTATTACTTACCACCTATTGGTGAAATACAGTCATTGAATATTTGAGAAGATATAAAATCATATCCAGGTTCATCTTTATCAACCAAAAAATATGGAAACAATATACATTATTTCATGCGAATTAGAATTCTGAAATCTTCTTCATAATTTTAAGAACTTACCCTTGAACCTTTACCAATGGCATATACATTAGGTATGACACCGTACAGTGACTGTAGGTTGACTAGGGACTGGGCTACAGAATGTAAACTACCCTGGTCTCCATCCTGGAAAGAGTTGTTAATTAATCAGTTAGCTTTGAATTGTATGATATCCATGCCAGATTCTCTTTGGCTCTTTGTTACATCTGAAATATCACATCTATATACATGTATATACAGTGTACTTATATCTTCGGCAACCAGGTACATTTTCCATGAATCTTGTTTTTCACAAATACATGCTGTCTGTGTTTTTTTTAAACAAATTTTACCAATTAATGTCATTTATGCATAAAAATCTTGATGTTAAGGTTTTTTAAAACTGGCCATCGATAATTGACTTTTCAAAGCTACCACCTTTTATTTCAAGTCTGAATGAAAATCATCATGATAGGAATACATCAATATTAAAGCTTGAACAAAGTTGTTCAGAGGTCAGTTTAACAAAAAATTCATTCAACAAAATCTTTGACAGTTCTGCAGTTCGCATCTGATCAATGGTATGTACTGACCATATAAAATGTGCGAAGAAACTCTGGCAACTCCATTGAGAGGAGGTCAACATCTAAAGGGATCAGATCTAAAGGGAAGCAATCCAGACTGACATATCCCAGGACCCCTTCTGTTTCCAGGATCATTTCACACACATGCATCTTGAACGATAAAGAAAATAAAAAAAGCAATGGTAGTACACGGACTAAGCAATGGTTTATACGTATCAAACACAAGACATTACAAGTAAATAAAGAGCCTTGCACAAAGAATTACAACGTGCTGTGAATCTTATTGCAGGCATCTTTAAGGTATTTGTATTTCTTAATTTCCAGAATAAGTAAAGTACACGACTTGCATATATAATTATCAGAGAAAAAACTGAGCAGGATTTCAACGAAAAACCTATTTTTAATGACATTATTGCAAATTGCTCATGCTGACATACTGGTGGCAGAAAAAAGGTCTTCAACACATAAACCGTAATTCTTTAAGCTTTTTGCATGTTTGCAAGGTATTTATTCAAGGATATTCTTAAGGCATTATTCTGTGCAGACTGTTAAAAAATGTACTTTTAGTGAATACCTGAAATTGGCCAAATCAGCCAATATAGTCTCCAAAATCAAATTTAAAATGTGCATAAATTGCACTGAAAATTGCTCTTTCATGTGTGAAAAGGTTGAGGAATTTGGGTATAGTCACATGTACATGTATGCCTATGAAACTTGCTCCACAAGCACCAACAACTGTTTCTTCTTGGGAACAAGGCCCCGTGAACAAAGGAAGAGGGGAAATCTAAACTGGGATTGAACACACACCTTATGTACCACCAGTTTGTTGAGGTCACAAGCCTTTCTGAGCTTTGTTTGGAAGGTTAGATGATACCCTACTCTGGAAATGTAAATTTCGGCTCCAAAAGTAATATTTATTTGACATTTATTTGCCTTTAAAAATGTGATTTTTGGTCAGCTTTAGGTCATGTACCACTGATCCCCCTTCAGTAGAAAGTAAACAAAGAAAGTCCTGTTGTCTGCAGCAATGACAAAGTACATATACTTTGTATGGTACATACAATTATCCTTTTGACTGGATGTCAGGATGTACATGTGTGTTGCATGTAGCTGTCATACCTTTTTGGGGACGAACAAGATCTTGTAAGATCTTCTTTCATGTTTTTCTCTTTCACACAGAACGTGATTTGCAATGTACTTCATAGTCGTCATTTGTGGACGCACTAAATATAGACGCCTGAAAACATCAAAATTCATCTTAGCATACATGCTAATATCCATTCACATGAGTGCACATGTTCTCATATCATAGCAAACTACAAATGCATGAAACAGGATCTGGCTACTTTTTAACAAGCAGAACATTCAATATATATGTAGCCTATACTATTTTTCCTTTTGAAAAACGCTTTAACTATCACAGTGAGGAAAACCTCTTTAGCAAAACTGAAAAAACAAAAAGGCACAAAGAATCAAAAGTTTGTCCTCTCTTCAGGAAAATTCTTCAACAGATTATTCTTTCTATGAAACTAACTGATATTTCTCACGTGTGTGAAAATGAATGAAAGATTGTTTTTAACATGACTATAAATTTATTTAGTACTGCAAAATGAGAAATGCTACCAAACAAAGACTTTAGCACCTGGGTTGATGCCACTGTAAGCAATTCTGCAAGTAAGTCAGACTTAAACATATGGTCAAAATACATCAAAGCTTACTATTCCCAAAGCTCACAGCAAGTGTAATACATTTCTCTAATTTTCATTATATGTTTCATCCAAAAATAAACCTAGAAATCAGATTTAACTTCCAACAAAAATTGAAAATGACTAAGACCAGAGGAGTACTGGAGGTGCCTGGTGACTTCAGCAATAACTTTGTAAACTCACTGTTCACATCCTGACAATGCTCTCTGAGACGGATCAAGCTTGAAGATTTTCTCCACACCATGTTCCTACAAACAGATCAGGCAACAGATACAACAATTACAACTATACAGCACATGCAGACATGCTTGATTTACATGTGCAAGAATGCAGCACTAATGTCCATTTTTGTATATCATGGTGTTCGTTGCAATATTGTGAGCTTTAGCTAAAAAACTATGAATGTCCTAGAAATCTTGGCTGTGTAACTAATTTTTTTGACCAAATATTTAATCAATGCATGACAGTTAAAGTCTATTCAAAGGACTGGCAGAAAATAAAAGGTTAAGATCTCTGTATGTTTTTGTCCCATATTTAAAGTGCTTGATAATTTGTAATAGTAAGCGAGCAGCTGGAAAACCACTGACTTTTGGCAAGGAAATTCAAGAATTCTGAACCTAAATATATGTCTGCCATGGCAGAGTGTACACCAAAATATACAGGATAGTCTTATTTCAAACTCTGTTCTTAAAACATGGTACAGTATTGACATGTGAAACCCATACATCCCCAAAGGGGGCATAACTCTGTAAAGATAAGACCAATGTGACAAGGTCCCATTGATTTGATGCAAATATTTGGGTTGTATTAAGTTTTATGTTAACGTTCAAACTATATTCTTCTTTGTATAATTAGGCAGAAATTTTCCATCATGTGCTCAGGTATACAATGATATAGTTTATAAAATAACACTACTGGTTGATGTCTCAATTTATAATAGTGTAAAACTACCATCACTACATTCTAGACTTAATAATCAGTGATATATATGTGTGGGGGTGGGGATACGAATGTGTATATTGTCCCCTGGTAAATGTTAGCAAGTATATCGCACTTGATTTAAATTCTGCTGAATTTTGATCAGTTGATCAATTCCAAATTATATACTCTGGCTATGAGGGCTATACAAATGGATAAAAATAAAAAAAGAAAGAAGGTCCCAACAGGCTTCTGATCTGTTGGTCAAAATATGAACAAATTTTGTAACTTTGTGCCAGGTGGTTGAAACCAGTGGTCTCTGTCATCAGAATTTCTGTCTCATAAACAGACATTTTAGCGATGGGAAGAGGGGACATCTGGCCGAGATGAGCATTTCGGTCAACTACGAGTACAGACAGACACTCTTTATCTGCCCCAACATGGATGTGTGAAGGACAGCATATAGATATGGTTATATGACAGGTAGCATTGTGGGCATCACGGCCGTTATCCTTTAAGATGAAGAGATCGCTTGTCAGAGCTAGGTTCCTGGATGACTATGTTCGACAGTTTATATCTGGACTGGCGCCTGCATAGCCTTGGCTGGCTGCCATCCACCCTTGTAGGATACTTCATGAAGTTTAACTTTAGGAAAACAGCTTCCAACTTTTAAATGACTTTTAATGAATTTACCTTCAGCAAAGATGCTCCTGCTACCCTGTCCAAAGGCCTCATGAGTTCTGGCTCTATTACCAAGTCTTTCTTCCCTGGTACCTGAAATGTGCAAAAAGCCACTCTAACATAAATAATAATAAATGACCCACATGTTGAGTTTTATTACTTGGTCTTCCAGCAACCTGGGGAAGGTCGTGGGTTTCCCCCGGGCTGTGCCCGGTTTCCACCCACCATAATGCTGGCCGCCGTCGTATAAGTGAAATATTCTTGAGTACGGAGTAAAACACCAATCAAATAAATAAATAAACAAATCAAATGTTACTTGATTCAAACAGTCACTCTCAGCCAGGGGAGATAACTTTCACCTGTGTCCTATCGTCACACACACACGCCTTCCAAAATCATTTTCGTTTTCACTTTTCTAAACCTTTTTCGTAGCACGCATCCTTTTTCCTTCAATTAAATCCACGCAGCCCAACACAGCAAGGAATACTCACGGATTCCAGCAAGTGAACCAACTGATCTTTGGCTAATTGCCGGAGCATCTGAACGTCGGGAAACATAGTACCCGCCATCTTTCATCCCGAATCTGAGATCGAAATCTCTGCTGAACGCACTATGTAGGTGTTCAGAGCGCACTGATATCAGCCGACCGCATCACATTTACCATGAAATTGAGAATTTGCTTTATCATTTGTGCTTACATGCCAGACTTAGTTTGTTGCTTTTAAAGAAGTAATTGTCATTTCTCAGAAAACAAGAAAAGGCAGTCACGATCCCAGTTTATGCGAATTCTATGCGCATGGCATATATAAATGGCTTTTTGTGTGGTAGAGGATATCAATATATCCCTCTCAGGGCAGGAGCTCCGATTGTAAGACGCACTCACGTTCCTCTAAGGGAAGTAATTCTTGTCGCTTCCGGTGTATACGTTTCTAACAACAACATCGATCGGTGCCTCTCCTTCACGAAATTGTTTTCCGTGTATAGTTAGCAAGATATTTCAGATCGATGCATGGTAGGTGTTGCTCTGAAACTCTGGCAATATTTTGCTGAATTAACTGAAGAATCAACGTGGAAGGCAAGCGATTTATTTGCAACGTTTGAAATACAACAACAACAACGTATGAAATCCTTGCAGGCTGGGTAAAGTCATTCAAGAAGGTAATTCCAAGGCATACAGTGTATACATGGCGTTGACATTGGATGTTGCGGATACTGATGATTTCTGTCAATCAGATCCTCTGAACTTAGAGGAGATTAACTTCTCGTGCGTCACTGGTGGTAATGAAGTTGATGATGACGAATTTGACTGTGGAGACAACATATTTCAAAAAGTTGAAGAGCCTGTACAGGGAAATGTCATCAGCGAAAAGAACAAGTGTGTCTTGAATCCAAA
This sequence comes from Liolophura sinensis, assembly GCF_032854445.1. Classification (NCBI taxonomy): domain Eukaryota; kingdom Metazoa; phylum Mollusca; class Polyplacophora; order Chitonida; family Chitonidae; genus Liolophura; species Liolophura sinensis. The sequence continues at coordinate 22,071,565 of NC_088302.1, forward strand.
TTGTCAGATCGATCCAGTGGGTGAGAGACTGTACACAGAACTCCAGCCTGAAGAGGGAAAAGCCGATGTGCATTGTGAACAGATTGTCAATCCAAGAAAAGATATCATTGCAGGAGAACATAGAATTATCGACGAAACTCAGAGCACTGATGTTGATCAGGTAGGTGTAGATTTTGGGTCACATAATGGTGATGACAGCCAACCTGATTGTGTTCCATCTGAGTTGATCGCTGCCCAAGCAGAGTGGGACCAAGTACAGTGTATAGAAGCTGGTTATGCTGACCCATCTCATCCAGGACAGACCAAGGAAATCAACACATCAGCGATAACATTTAGTGAAGCCTTACAACATTTTCAGACATCTGACTTAAATCATCTGAAACCTGAGATCACAACCTCAGTCCATCGAACAGGGTTTAGTGCGTTGCGTCATTTCTTGTTCGGACCACCTGCTCTGAACAAAGAGTTGTTAACTGAGAAAGAAATGGCATTTTGTATAGCGGCTTCAGAATTTGACAATAAGAGTGATGTTCACACAAGAGTTTTGCAGACAATATACCGGACTTTAACAGGCTCCAAGTTTGACTGCCCTCGATATGGCAGCCATTTTGAAGAAATTGGTTTCCAAGGGAACGATCCTGCCACTGATCTTCGAGGCGGGGGATTTCTGGGATTAATGCACATCCTTCATCTTTTGACTGACCAGCAAACTTTGCCCTTGGCTCGAAACATATACAAACTGTCAATGGATGAAACACAAAACTTTCCTTTCTGTTTGATGGGAATTAACATATCTAGGATAACACTGCAGGCAGCAAGGGAAGGGTGCCTGAATAAGGAATGCAACCGACGAAAGCAGGTAGTTGCAGTTATGAATGATTTTTATGTGGGAACCTATCTACATTTGTACGAGATTTGGAAATATCAGCACAAAACCATAGGAGATTCTGGATTTGTTCTAAAGGACGTGGAATTCTTTGCCAAGAAAAACCCTAAGTGTATACTGAAGAAGCTGGACACATACTTAGCTAAACAGAAACAAAACTCTGGTGCGTCATCAAGTTTTACAGGGAGTGGTGATAAAGTGGCGATAGATAAGCTGACATAAAATTGGGAATCCACTTGTGATATAAAATAAAGTCCGTGATTTGTTGTAACTTACACTTGATTGAATTAGATGTGAATGTAGTACTGTACCTTCTCAATAATTTCAGACTTATTTTCAGAAAATGTATGCCACGAAGCCTTGCAAGGGCTGTTGTCTTAAGTCTATACTCTCTGTGGGGAGTAGGGGATTACTGGTAGTCAGTCAGTGACAGCTGTCCTTGCCTGTGCCACTCCTCAGTGAGCCTCGCCAGCTTGGCAAGACAGGGAGAGAAGAGACAGGCTGCCAGGTTTTTTTAAGGTTCACTTTTCGTGCAATTGAGAGGTTGTAAGAGGCAGAGATGGACTCAATGTTGCTATGAATGTCAAGATGTACAAAAAAAAAAATAAAAACACCGAGTCCATGTAGATGGCGTGTATAAGCTGCTGGGATTGGCTAGCTTTACACATCTTAGCCCGGTCAGGCCTATACTCCAGCCAGTATGCTGATAGCACCTGCTGTGGGGCGCCTCATGGGAGAGGCCTGTGATTGACCCCCTTACTCTCAATGTATCTCAGTTAGCCAGAGTCTGTGATTAATGAGATGGTGTGGTAATAGATATTATATTTATTTGTAAAGCTGGCTGTATTCTTAAAAAGAGAGTGAATCTGATGAAAATGAAATCCTGAATGCATTGTCATTAGAAACTAAGTTAGGATTTGCTTTAGTGTCATGGTGCCATGGTTTGAAAGTAAGAAAAAAAAACTCTAGACCTGCTGAAATATGACGTCTTTGCTGAAAATTACATGTAGCAGTGGTATTACCCTTAAACAAATTGGTGTATACGAAGGCTGCATGCAGTTTTTTGTAGGCTGAGCAGTCCACATCATTTCACATCATACTGCTTCAGTTCACAACCTCCTTGATTTGAAACTGCTCCAGTTTATTGCCTAAGTTCAAACACTTTGCCCTTCACCTCACCACTGTTGACTAATCGGGTGACATACACTGTATGTTTCAGTCCAGCTAGTTAGACTGCAGCTTGTGGTCAGAAGGCTTTTCATGTTAGTCGGTTAAACTGAGGACATCAGAATTGTCTGAACAACTCCAAGATGTATTTTGCTTCAGCTTTTGTACACCCATGTGTGATCACCATACAAGTGAAATTTTTTTGAATACAGTATTAATAACTGTGGATCAAGTTTACTAAAAGAAATGAATTCAGGTGCATGTGTGAGTGTACTGTATATTCTTGTTACAGCAGAGAAAACATACAATACACTGGCAGTAAATGGGGTTATATGAGCTGCATTATCATGAAGTTTAACCATTTTTAATGAGAAATACAAGTACCCATGGTGCCCTTGTTTCCCTATATCTTTTTTTATTGACATTCTTATTGCATTCCCCATAGGGGTTTCCATGATGAAGTACACCATAGAATTGAACTGCAAATTACATTTTTGTAAAAATAGTGATGTTTAGAGACAGTCCTCTTTCTAAATTTAATGATGCCCATCATCATGTAATTGTATATTCACATATACTAGAGTGTATTAACAGTGATGTTGTTAATTTGAGTGAATGATTGTAAATACACATTTGTGTAATATCATAACAGTAGTGGTGTTAATAAGTCAATTCTGGGCTTTGTACACATTCATCTATCCAGATTCCTCAACCTTTTTTTGTATATGAAAGAGAAACTTTCAGCACAACTTATTCACATTTATACATTGATTTTAGAGATAGTTGCATTGGCGAATTTCAGAGCTTCACAAAAGGTACAATTTTGTCAGCGAACCCAGAATAATGCGTCCAGAGCATGTCTAAATAAACACCTTGCAAACATGCGAGAAGGTTGAAGAATTACAGAATGAATAATGGTGTTGCTAAATCATGTACACATGCATGTACACATTATGTGTACGATAGGCTAGATAGATGGTGTCAATGCCCCTTCATATACACATTTATGTAATAATAGCCCCCATACAGAGTTATTTGTGTTATAGTGGTGTCCAGTTGGTTTGACCATTTTCTCAATACAATCGTGTTTGAATAGAGTTTGTTTACACTTGCATGTACACATTATGTGTACGATAGACTAGATAGATGGTGTTAATGCACCTTCATATACACATTTATGTAATAATACCCCCCTGACAGAGTTATTTGTGTTATAGTGGTGCCCATTTGGTTTGACCGTTTTCTTAATACAACCATGTTTGGATAGAGTTTGTTTAATAAGTTCTGTTAAGTTTATTGTATGTATACATAATGTTAATACGTTAACGGTTTGATTAATTTGATTCTGTATACAGATTTGCGAATTAGAAATGTTCTTAACACAACAATGCATGTACATATTTGTTAAGTTGTATAACAGTGAATGGCGGTGTTGTTAATTAGATAATGCATACACATGTGTGTAGCATACTCCTTTTTAAACCAGGTAGTGTAGACTTCACTTATAATTCTAAAGGCGATAGTATTATTACTTACCATACCAAATGTACATCTTGTGGGTAACATTATTTGGCCTGATCATTTCTATTTTGCGAACGTAAACACTACAAACATATAATAATGTGAGACATGTATTATGAAAACAAAAATTCATTATTAAAAAAAAAGAAAAGCATATATACATGTACATATATCTGGGCTTAATGTGGCCATTCTGCCTAACACTTCAGTACAACCTTCTCTTCTGTTAGATCACAATACTGACAGTTGTAACAGCCACCAACATGATAAAGAATATATATAATATATGTATTTGTGTTTTAGCTTAATATGATGACAGACCATCATAGACCCACCACGTTATCTGCCTGATCATGGAATGGCAACAGTTACATTTCGTCACTCAAATAAAATCATTGCAGAAAGCCTGTTAAGGCCAAAAAAAAAACCATTACATGTATATGCTTTTCGCTAGTATTTTTCACCAGATACTGTGCTTTGATATTATGAAACCCATATCAGTTGCCCTTTGAGAGAAAGCTGATTAACTATTTTTACGGTGTAATATGCATTTGACATAAAGGTGCAATTAAAAAAACTAATGTCCATTAAACATGTTTAAACATTTTCATTGTAGTTATGAAAAAAAGTGGGAAAATCAAGTACCAGTTCTTGTATTGGTATTTTAGACCAAAATGTCAACATATGAGCCATCAGCACCACTCTAGTGGTTTTTAAATGTGTGCAATCTGGTTTGTTTGACTACTTTTACCAGCAGTGCTTTTGTGGAGTGAGATTTTTATTAATAATTAATATCAACAACAAATAACCAATTCATGGCATTTGTTCTCACATGTAACATAAGGAAAAAGCAAGGATAAGCTTGTAAAGTGGTAGTGGGCAGTCTGCATATAGGTATATAAATGTTTGCATATTTATTTGTGTCTGTTAAAAAAAAAAAAATTCCCCCATTCTGTATGCATGTGGATCTGAGCATTTCATTTAAGCTTGTATGTTTATGTTTATGTTTATGTTTATCCATCAGTCCATGTCTGTAGATTTTTGCATGACCGGCCATGTATACAGATGTTTGCCCGTCCTGTCATATGTTTTGTATGTGTGCATGTCCATCCACATATTTATGGGATGTACTCATATTGTAGTTAGACGTACATGTACTGTGTAGATTTATTCATTTCCATCCACATATTTATGGGATGTACGCATATTGTAGTTAGGCGTACATGTACTGTGTAGATTTATTCATGTCCAACATCATATTTATGGGATGTACGCATATTATAGTTAGGCGTACATGTACTGTGTAGATTTATTCATGTCCAACAACATATTTATGGATGTACGCATATTGTAGTTAGGCGTACATGTACTGTGTAGATTTATTCATGTCCAACAACATATTTATTGGATGTACGCATATTGTAGTTAGGCGTACATGCACTGTGTAGATTTATTCATGTCCACCCACATAATTATGGGATGTACGCATGTTGTAGTTAGACGTACATGTACTGTGTAGATTTATTCACGTCCGTCCATTCATGTACTGTAATTCTTCAAGCTTTTCGCATGTTTGTAAGGTGTTTTTATTCAAGGATATTCAGAAGGCATTATTCTGTGTAGATTGATAAAATTATACTTTTAGTGAAGCCCTGAAATTGGCCAATCCAACCTACGTAGTTTTGTCTCCGAAATCAAATCAAAAATGTGCAGAAAGTGCACTGAAAGTTGATATTTCACATGGGAAAGGCGTGAGGAATTAGGGTAGATGTACTCCTGTATGTCCCGTTGATACACGTGCATTCATGAAGGCCCAAGTTTCCAGAGTACGCCTGCATGTGTGACTCCAACGCATGAGGATCTTTGCAAACAAATGCGTAGATAGCCATCCAAGTTTCTAGACTTACGCCTATATTCATAACATGTATACTTGTCCGTCCGTCCATGTAATTGATGTCATCCTGTACAGAACCATCCACGTAGGGGTATGATATGCTCATTGCTAGTTCTTCATATTTCAAGTTTCATCATACAAATAAGTAATTAACATGTATGCAGAAGTGGGTTGTAAAATGAAAGTTATACTTTTTGTTGTTGATACTTGTATACTGTTGCCAGTCTGTGTTATCTTCCTGTATGCCAAATAGTTATACATATACCCGTGTTCGTTGTTTGTTAATCAGTTTTATAAATGGTTACATACGTGTATGTAAGTGTGGCGTTATGTTCGTTTGTTCATGCTAGCCGTATGCCAAAGTGTAGGGTGTTTGTTTATAAACATGATCTCGTGGTTAGAGGCGCTTGCGTTTCATTTGTAGGACAACGGGGCCGGGGTTCAAACCCAGACTTGAACTGGTAATTTGTAGGTTTCCCTTTTCTCACTACTTGTGGGGCCTTAATTACAATAAGCGGTGCACAAACGTTCCTTTTTGAACAGCCTATAGTTCGTTGAAGACCGTTTGTCTTCCTTCACATTGTGGTTTCTTTGGCCTGAAGAGCAGACCGCCGCCGTATAAGTGATAATATCTTGAGATTGGCGTTAAGCGTCAATGAAATAAATTAAATAATATATATGTCTACGAAGCCTGTAATTTTAAACTGAGTAGTAAACAATAAATGCTGCAGCAGTTGTCCCTTATACTGGTGGCAAATGTTCGTAAAAAACTAAACGTCCACAATTGCCCTCATTTTGTTAACGGTGAAGAAACCGTGAACACATGCTGATTGACACACGGCAGGTTTCAATTCATTTCGATGTGAGGAAAACATGCGCAAACTAGCAATGACAACACAAGCTATACGACATCCTGAAAGAAATCATTTGTCTTACAATCATGCAGATCCCTTTGTTAAATGAATGGCCTAGACTACAGAATAAAATGTTAGAATTAAGGATGTCTACGGTGGCCACTATCATAGAGCTGCTTTATGCAGCTAAAAATGTCCGAAAAACTACAGTTAGGTTGACAGACAGACACGCTAAAAAAGTAATTATCCCGTTCTTCCCAAGCCATGCAGCTTTATAAGAAAGATTGTTGTCCCGCTACAGATAACAGTGTTACTTCAAGGTCATAAAACCGGCCCCGATAGCACAGTTGGTAGAGCGCCCGCCTCGGAAGGCGGTAGATCCAGGGCAACCCTGGGATCGGGGGTCCACACGTAAGACCTTAAAAGGGGAAGATGTTATTCCTCACCTTGCGTTCAGCATGAAGAGGATAGTGCAACGACTGGTTGACCGTATCAGCATAATGGCCCAGGCGCGCCAGTGCCTTCGGTAAGTCGTCTCAGTGAAGGACCAGATACATTCGGAGTTGTCAAGTTATGAATGTGTTAGCAGAGAACTGTGGCAGAATTTTGCTCTTGATCTGGATCCCGGAGTACAAATATCCATCTATATAATTCTGCCTTGGAATCTGGCCTGGATTTATGTATTTGAATCATCCTTAACCTGTATTGTATGATAACTATCTAAGGTGCTTGAATATAAAATACCAGAACATGTAGAGGGTTAAAAACGAGAGCGGCAAACCGTCACACGTAACAGGTGAAATGCGGTTACACAAATAATACACGAGTGCATGTAATAGATATATATATGGCTACATAAATTTTGTATTTAGATATCACCGTAATCTTTCCTAAATGGTCCCATTTTTCATACTAGTTTATCAAATCCACAGTAGTTGCAGCTTGGTATTTGACGTGCTCATTTGCCATGCAGGTGTCCATTGAGTACCACGAGAGAAACAGTTTGGACAATGACAGAACTGTTAAAGGATTCATCTGATTTATTTCTTGGACCATTTCTCGATCTCCTCGATGGTTTGAGGCAGTTCTTTGTCTTTTGTCTCCGGTAGGAAGAGCACCAAACCGCAAACTACCAGGGATAGACTTCCAAATACAGTACCTGGTACCCCACGGGTAGTACTTCATCTGAAATGGGCACAAATTATAACAGTTTAGAGAAAAAGCTTGAGGCATCATCGACGTGGAATACTATAAAAATTTCAATGAATTAATTGCTATCATTGAAAAATTTAAAATATAGATAGGGTGTGTTAGATTTCATACTGTCCTTTCCTTCGACTGTTCCCTTTATGAAAAGTTCTGAGTAGTTTTCATCTACGATGGTCAACTCTGTTTGGCTTGGGAGGAATGCCGGGTTGACAAGTTGGGTTGTTGGGAGGCGGGGTGTGGGTGGGGGTGGGGGGTGGCGGTTTCTGGTCTCCCTGACATTGACGATAGATTGTATTTTTAAATGCGCAGGCGTGGTACCTTCTAATTACACATCTGAACACTATATATATGGCTTCTGACTTACCACGAGGAGCGAGAAAGGGGCGATCATGCCACCAATACGTGCTGATGCAGAGGAGATGCCTAACCCCAGACTCCTGAAACACGACATACGGCTACATATTTATAAGGCAAATAGTTGTCACATAAATACAGCCGCATCATTCAACAAACCACAATGCCAATCTTGATTTTAGATGCATTTTCGTCTGTTTTTCTTTTCTCTTTTTATGTCACAAACTTATCAGACTATCTTGAACCAAACCCAGAGCTCACCAAGGATACTGAGCTCCCATATTTATCATACCATTGCCAATATGGTACGTTTGAACATTCATACATCGATTCAGCTAAAGTATGCCACTTCAATAAACCCATGGCATGCTTGGTACGGTCACCTAGATATCCATGACGCATGCGTGTGGACACTTTGTTTATGACTAATGCCTGAATTACTCCGCTTGCGCAAGTTTTGAGCTATGTTGTTTGTGGAAATGAAAAAAGGAGAATAATTGGTACTTTGGGGACATGAGACTACTTCGCCCTGTCTTTAAAGCGTAAACTATTAAACCACTTGGCTTTTACAAGCGGCTCTGGTTCATTGTCCCTTTCAGGACCGACTCATCCTTACACAGGCTATAGCAGATTTTCACACATCAATCAACATAAATCCAGTTAAATCCTCGTTTGTGCACGTGTTATCGTTGGAAATCGGTAATCAAAATATAAATCTATAAAGAAGGTAGCATTATAACTTTTTCAAACAGTACGATCATTTTAACATTATAAATAATATAAATGCGAATACAGAAAATTTCATTAGATTAGCGAATACCTTTCTTTATTGGCCAACAATCCCCGGTACATAGCTTCTTTCCCTGCTTTACATTAAATACTAAAACAGCTAGATGTAGCGTCGGTCATGACAATCACCAAAAGATGCTGAATGGGCAAACTAACGGCTTTGGCGCAGTTCCCAAGCCCTTATTCTGTATATGAGGTTACAAATTCAAATCCAACTTATTGTGATTCGGCTGCTCCGAGTCAGCAGGTTTGTATATCACCTGAATGGTGTCGTGTAAGTGAAATGTTAATTACTATACGGCGTTAAAACACTTAAAACTATGTACATGTAAATAATTAATTATAATACAAAATAAACCAGGTCAAGAAATCTTGTTAAGAAGTTTGGAAGTCAATACCTGAGGTTTGTAGGGTACAGCTCTTGTGTGTATGTGAAGAGAGACCCAAACGCGGCCGAGGCTCCAAACTTACCAGTTATGGACAGAGCAGTGACGACGAGACCGTTCCCTGCAAGTAATTCGTACATTTATAAAGCTATACACCCTATACAGAGTTGGTTTGAAATAGCCACTCATTTAGTGTATTGTAGAATAAGAGAAGATGATTAAATCAAAGGCAGCGGCGAGTCTGTGGGCTTCAATCTACCAATGCATAGGTAGTAGTTTGAAACTCACCTATATAGCCAGTCTACAGTTGGACAGTAAACGATCCTCTATATACACACACTGGAATGTTGAACATAGTACAGGAGTAGTATAACTCGAAGGAAAGTAATGATGTCTCGATGTATTACTTAGTGTCGAAATAAAGCGCCAAAATGTCGAGGTAACATATATTCTTTGTGCGCAACATGTACTTTGCAATGACATGCTTCTCATGCCCATATCTTAGCAACATATATGTCACAACAGGTTTTCTCCTTGCCTGTCTGAGTTACAAACGTTAATGTTTTATCAAAGAACTGCAAAAAAATGGATGTATAATATTGTCCATATATGATTGGTGCACCTAACAGCGTAGGTGTCATTGGGCATACGCCGTACTCAAGAATATTTCACTTGTACGACGGCGGCCAGCATTATGGTGGGAGGAAACCCGGGCACAGCTCGGTGGGGGAGGGGGGGGGGGACCCACGACTATTCGCAGGTTGCTGTCAGACCTTCCCACTTACGGCCGGAGAGGAAGCCAGCATGAGCTGGACTTGAACTCACATCGACCGCATTGATGAGAGACTCCTGGGTCATTACGCAGTGCTAGCGCACTAACCAACCATATATTACGAAGCATGTGGTATTTTTCGTTACATGTCTGTATATAGACCACGGCGTATATACCCATCTATGTCAAACAAGTTGTGGTTTTTGTGAAAACTTGGCTTAAAATATATAATGTGTTCGGATGATTAATTGTACATGACAGGTAAAAATGACTTTACTTGAGTGGAAGACATCCGAGAGCTTGCAGTAAAAATTAGAAACCATGGGTTTAAAAGGGTTCTGGATTTGTGCAGTGCAGGTACAGGATTATAAGGTATTTGTCGCACGAATGTGGGTCAACTGACCTAACGATGCACTGACGTACCAAGCAGTACTGAGCCCCACTGGCTAGTGATATCAAGCGGTAGACCCAATGGCTTTGTGACCATCGGCTGCAAAACATTAGGGTTTCAACGATGCTATTGTTAGATTTTTAGGACCTACATTCATGGTGTGCTGTAAGCGGGTGAAATGACTATTCTTTTGACTCAGGCGAGAACAAACCTGTAATACTGAGCCTAATTTCGGTAAATTGAAGCAGTGCAGTGGTTTGTGTTTGGCACTAATTGTCCCCAAGTGAAGGAAATTCTCACATTTACCAGCAACAAAAGTTGTTTAAGCATGTTCCGATTGAATCACTGGAAATACAACCATTCTGTATCATGTAGCTCAAGAGTGCGAGCAAACATCAATACCCTAAATTCGACAGGTGTTTTATGAACTAAATATTGTGCTTCACAATAACGATGCTCTGGGCAGGTTTACATACCCAAATAGATGAAAGACTTACGGGGATGCTAAAACACACTGCGGCAGAACCCTCTAAAACTGGAATTCCTTCTGTAAATTGGTGACAATTATCACCGCCTCAGAAATGCCAGAAATGCTCAAAAATCACCTCTCCAGAGACCTTACCATACACCTCTTTCAACGCAACAGCAGCAATGAGAGCCGTTCCAGCGATGCCATCAAAGATGAATATTGTAGCTTTCCTTCCAAACCTGTATTAAAAGACATGTGAATGAACGAAAAACTGCCAGACAATATCCAACAGGCAATTTTCACAGTTACATGTTGTGTATCACACACCCTGTCATTAAATACATAAGCAAAACCATTGCAAGCTGTTAATAATCTGGCATGGTAAGTACCTGCCCCACTTCAGATATTTTTTAATTTATTTATTTATTTGATTGGTGTTTTACGCCGTGCTCAAGAATATTTCACTTATACGACGAAGGAGGAAACCGGGCAGAGCCCAGGGGAAACCCACGACCATCCGCAGATTGCTGTCAGACCTTCCCACATACGGCCAGAGAGGAAGCCAGCATCAGCTGGACTTGAACTCACAGCGACTGCATAGGTGAGAGACTCCTGGGTCATTATGCTGCGCTAGCGCGCTAACCAACTGAGCCACGGAGGCCCCCCAGATATTTTTCAGGTACTACCAGACTATTCAATATCAACAGTATACATGTTTAACCTATGAAAACCAGCCCTTGCTTTCGAATGAAAAATAACTTACTCTTTCGAAAATATTCAGAACTGAGAGTACGTGTGTATATATACGCGTTTAGCCAATGAAAATGAGCCCTTAAGTTCGATTTGATTTGTACTCACCCATAAGGTGTAATGTCATCTACTTGTAAGTACTCTCCTTATAGGATAACACATCAGATTCAAGTTAAAGTAAATTTATTTTAGACTGACTCAGGCTAACGATCACAAAATCATTCGATTTCAATAAATCATCCATAATTTCATGGAATTCCTCGTGCTGTAGCACAGAAAGTTAAAAATGCTTGGCGAAAAATGATAAAAAGTTATCAGTTTTTCAAAATTCTGGGTGATTTACGTTAAGTCATTTTTTATAACAATGTTGGCAAGTATTGCCATGATGCTGGTAAGATAAAGGCAAACAATAATTTAACAGGAAGCCGAATTCCTGATGTATTTATTTATTGAATGTCTACCGCATGTATAACTCCGTGGAACACGCGTGCTGACGTCGAGCATTGTATGTGAATAGACTTAGTGTACAAATGCCCAATGACACCTACGCTGGTAGGTGGTTATGGCAAACTGTGACCAAAACAATCGCACATAATCGTCGTAAATCTTGGAATGGTCGTATCATATGAGGGGGGATCTTGGCAAATCTGTATGAATCTGCTTATTTATCACCGGTTGTACTGATTGTAAGGAATTTCGTTTACGATCTACATTTACAACATATTAACTACTCATAATCGATGAGCTTTTTTTTGAACAAGCTGAGAACATCTTAGACAATCTCGTTATGTGTATGACCGGGTTTGTCCATTTTATTACTTACAACAACATAACTAACGTGGATAAGTATGAGTTCTGCAACAATCATTGAGTCAGTTCAGATGTCTTGAGAACAATTTCTTGAGTTTAGGTCGGGAAAAAACGGTCGCGATTGACCATGACCAAAAATTCACCACGAATCGCAGATGTCGCAGGCATTCGAAGATTCTAGTCAGTATCATGAGCTATTTTGAAGCACCAACTTTTTTTGCAATTTTCATATTATGTTTAGAAGGCATGACTTACCCTAACGGCTGCTGTACGAATGTTTGTTTTGATTCCTATAGATTAGCCCAGTTTATATTTGTTCCATATTATTTTTAACATATTGAAGTTTCACCTCCGTTTTGATTTAGCTCAAGCACGGTAAATATTTATCGACCTAATACTGAGAAAACAATGTAATGAGATATGATTCTCTAACAACGAATCAAGACAGAGGTACTCTGCAATTGTTCAGATAGCGTTACAGCTTATCAACGTAAACTGTCTTCAGAAATAACAAAAATGTATATGCGTTCCTGCAAATACTAAATGTGGATTGTCACCATACCGTTGCATTGTTAGATAAGAGATAATGCCAGAGGGGAGCTCCACAGCTGCCATAAGAGCAAAGTTGACGAAGCGATCTCCAGCCAGTTTAGACGAGGCCAATGTCAGACAAAATACACCAGACTATTCACAATCCTGAAAAATGGTGTCCAATCTGTTATATAGAATAATGTGTTTTCGTAGGCAGCAATTAAACACTGTTCCTATTAACCCATGTGCTTCTGCATGCTAAGCGTAACATTTTTTTGTAAAATTGCCTATCGAATGCACTGAAGGCACACTGCATCACTGACCTTTCAATTGTAAAGACCATATATACAAATATATCCTGTACGGATCACTCACTCTTTTTTAATTCTCTTGGTATTTTAACATTGATAAAGCCAAATTTAGGGTCCACAAATTTAATGCGGAATTTTCTCATCTCATTAACATTATTATTGCACACATTTATTTGTGATATGAATTTCGTCAAAGAAAGTTAAAAGAAGGTCTGTATTTGTAGATGATTTGACATAGGGATTTACCTACCATCCGAGGCATGTGACGGAAGCTGTCAATAATAACCCGCCTACTTCTAACCGCGTCAAGAACTGTGTACTTCTTTGTGGGAGGAGCAACAAGTTTGTCATCAAGTAACAATTCATCGCATTCCTCTGACGTTGTCCTAGGGCTGGAAGCTTTAATATCTCCCCCTTGATCCGGAACAAACCCCATTACGCTGGGTTTCGAATCTTCGTGAAAACCTCCCGTTGTTGCCCAAAACTTCCCCTGTTTTCGCCGACGCAGTAACCTGTGAATCCGCAGGCGTACACTTTTCCCTGACGGCTGTCGGTTCGTTGTTATAAAGACTGCTTGTGGCTGATATGTTGGATAGGGATTCTTTCGGAGTAGATTTATTATCTAGCGCATTATCATGTTTTTGTGTGACTGGATGTGAAGTCACAGGTTTTAAGGCAACCTCATTTGCATCGACTTGTTATCGCCGTAATCCAGACATGTTTTGCAGAACTGTGTTGATATCTGCCTTATTTTTGCGGATAGCCTTTTGAATGATTTGTGCTGCTCTCTTGCCTTTGTTGTTTGCGTACAACCAGCGGAGGATTCATCTAGAAGACTGAGACAGTGACATAAAGATGGTAACAATTATGGAAGAATCAATGACAGAGTTAACGAATGACATCTATCTACAAGTACAAATACTTTGAGAACAAAGTTCCATTGATTTCGCTCCTTAAATAATGAATTTATAACAGCTAAGAAAGTTTGAAATTTACGAAGGGATAGCACGATGGCCAGAACGTGGAATAACTCAAGGTGAGCTAATTAAGGGCCACTATGTACAAAGAGTTGTGAATTGGTTATCTAAATAGCTATTCTTTTCAGCTGGAATGTAACCATACATTACTAATACACACATGTGAACTGCACTGTGCATTGGAAGCAATTCCGAAAAGCGTGTGCGGCTTTAAAGCATGCCCCAAAAGTTCTTTTACAACCAATTCAGTACCTTAAGTAGGAACACTGTCCAATATAAAATTTGGAAGATTCCCTGATTTTGGAAACTATGTAAATCTCTTTACGACGTTCATTTGAAAGATAATGCCTTCACGTTGTGGGCACAAGGTCCCTGTAATGACATATTAAATATGTAACAGTATTGCTGGTACGGATTATACTCACAATGTGTGGAGAAGGACCATAAGAGATGCACTACTAAAAGCCAGCTGGAGATACCGCCAGTTGTGCTCCTGGAAGAGGTAACCAAGGCCACTCATAAGGGCCAGTTTATGCTCAGGTTCCTGTACCGAGCAGGTGCACGATGGCCCTCTTCTCTACCGGGATTATCTCTAGTGGCAGAACGCTCCCTGTCATGACGATACCCTAGAAAAGTGAACGGAAGCATACAATAACCCAAAACAGCAGTGATGCAAGCATACAAGACAATAAGAGAACAGTGGTGCAAGGATGCAATAAAGCTGTAATGCAAGCATTCAGCGTGCATGTCATGTAGAGTACAAATATATCTATAGCACTATGTATAGCACTACCAAATTATGAATATGCGATATTGCGACTGGTTTTGAGACGTTTAATTTTACCTGCTGAAAAGCTCCTGTAGGAAATCGGAGGATAGAAAAAACGAGAATACTGGGAGAAAAACGCCGTCCTACTCCAATAGCGACATAGCCCATTGGCTAATGACGCAGACCCACTTTCGGCCGTAGCGGTCAGCTAAATATGGTCATCACAGTGGCTCCTAAAGCTTGGCCGGCAACAAAGATTGTCTGTGTCAGCTGCATCTGATATTCCTTTTCACAAACCAAGTCCCACTGCAAAATTGATATATTACGTACTGAACACTACAAAACAGAACCACGGCATGGAGAGTAAAATGATAGCAACGACAGCAGTGTGACAGTTGGTAAATATTCACAAGTAATTTACTTCAGCCATGGTTTCATTTTAATTGTTCAAGCTTAAATAGTAGAAACTGATACAAGCCCTGGCACCATTACCCACGCGGAAGGTACAGGAATGCAGTGATGTTAATTTCAGTTTGTTAGATGTCACTGATCTAGAATTACCCAATGCTATATTGTCTTTGACATGAAATGAATAAACGTCTCAGAATTAACAATTTTCACATTTTTCTTACCTCAGTCACGATGGTGGCCGTCTCCAGTGGCGCATCATACCAGTAGCCATGGTGACATGGTGACGTCACGTTTGTCCAAGTATTCCTCACTTTACAATCGCCTTCCTGAACGTAATGTGTAACATTGTGTTCTAACAGCCCAGTCGTGTTGTCGACAACAAAACAGGAAAAGGGTGGCTCGTAACCTGGAAACATTATTATTTCTACATAACAGTGTACAAGCAGTCTGTTTAATGAACATAAAATTCTGAAAGTCTTCTAGTTTTTAGGATAGATATTAGTTGTGCTGAATGTAAAAGACACATTTCTCTCACAGTTCATTTTTGTGGAAAAAATAAACACATGTTTAAGCTTTTCCTTTGATAGATCCTGTGAGAAAAGAGAAACTGTGTACTCTTGTTATAATTACATGTATATTGGCTAAAAGGAGCAGACCAGACGTCCCAAAAATTAGAAGAATTACAATATTTATTAACACTGTGAGTCAGTGACATTATTATTTGTCTATTTATGTTTCTTAAGCCGTTCTCAATAACGTTTTACTTACAGTTTGGTGGGCAGTTTTATCAGAGGATGAAACCGGATGCTCGTTGAAAATCTTCACCCGCACGGCAAATTACAACAGGATTATTACCAACATGCCTTACCAGAGAAAGACAAATGATGCAGCGGACTTTGTGAAACCCCACTTAAACCACCATATTGTTGATCTTTCACGGATCGTAATTATATGGAAACTTCGGCATAAAGTCCCAAATTCCATGTTCTTAAAAACCACAATCAGAACAGGAAATAGCTTAAATTGTGGCTGGTACATTGTTTTGCAGTAAAGAATCAGTGTGTGCATATTTCAAACTTCACCAAAACATGTTAATTGTATAAATGTGTTTCAAATTTTGAATTAAATCTTAAGACCTCTGATGGACGTGAACCCTGACGAGGGATCTGCGTGATTACCTGTACCTGTACTTAATGACCGAAAGACATGCACCTTAATCACTCTGCTATGACCCACAGTGGGACGTACATACCGCAGTTTCGGTTAAAAGGGACCATCCAGTGCCAACAGACACACACCTACATGTCACTATATAAAGATTTAGAATATAACGGTTAGTATCAGACATTCGAATAGTAGTCATCAACCATAACAGAAGTCCCAGGTCTCATACTATTTTGTAAAACAGCGCTCAATAAAAACTAGCGAAAGAGTTAAGGATGAGTGGAAAGTAAGAATTAAGACGGAGCTATATAAAGAGAAACGGTAAACATGTCTCAAGGTCATAATGTCAGTCAAAATACATGTTATCAGCATCCAAATTGTGTAGAATGCTAGTTTATAAACTATCCATGAAAAATATATCTCTCAAGTGCTTTGATTGAAACTGTTCATATGCAAGGTAAAATTCACAAATGGTCACACAGTAAAATCTTTCCTCTTGTAAGATTATCTCGGGAACATTTTTATTCTTAGCTTGTGACTGCTTGAAAAGCAGTAAACTTGCACGTCCATTGGAACCATGGTAACCAATACGTTCAAGAAACAAATCTGGCTGAAAAAGTAGTTTACTGTTAAAGAAATTACCTATTTGATACCGTTACAGTCTTACCCAGGAACACGATGGCCAGTAAATGAAAGTCAGGGGCTATATACTGTAGCTGAATGAGTATTAGCTGAAAGATCTGCCATCTTCCCCACGTTCCCAAGGACCTGAACACAGAATCAACATCCGGGTATGTTGTCATCTGAGAGCTTGGACCGGACATGACTGAACAGTTTTTAAAATCACCTCGGTTGGCAACACTTTCTGTGTAAAGCTTTGGATAAGCTCTATATAATATATATAAAATATGACACAGGCGATCGTGGTATTGAGGCCGACCGTCTTCTGAGCAAGATAATACGATCTCTTGACCACAGGAAAAATATCCTTCACACTCCTATTTCTAGTCACGTACATGTCGTGATTCTGCAAGTATTAACATCCAAGCTGCTGACTAATTAAATGTTTATCTTCGTTGACTTGATTTCGAGTTGAGGTTTGTCTCATCTATACGAAAGTCTTCTAGAAGAAGATATCTATCACCAGTACAGTATTAATATTATTTATATATCTATATAAGGAGCGATATCATCACCCGGGTTCACGATATCCAGTAGTTATACCGCTGAAATTAAAGTGAAAGAAAGCTAAAATATGCAGCAAGGTAAATCATAAAGACAACTGAAAACTATGCGTAAAAATACATTCACTTCTTTTTTCAGGGTGCCTCCGTGGCTCAGTTGGTTAGCGCGCTAGCGCAGCGTAATGACCCAGGAGTCTCTTACCAATGCGGTTGCTGTGAGTTCAAGTCCAGCTCATGCTAGCTTCTTCTCTGGCTCTGCCCGGTTTCCACCCACCATAATGCTGGCCGCCGTCGTATAATTGAAATGTCCATGAGTACAGCGTAAAACACCAATCAAATAAATAAATAAATAAATAAATAAATATTTTTTCAGATTTGTTTTGAGAGTGTTGAAAGACATTCCAATATTTGAAAATTATGGAGGGCTTTATGAATCACACTGACGGTATCTATAAACTATGACGACTCATTACCTTTTTTCCTGATGTTCACCAGATCGAAGGAATTTTTGGGGTAGAGACGACATTGGACCTTGGGGTAGCTACGGTAGCTCAGAAAAAAACTCTTGGATGGTATCGGCCTACACCCTCTTTGTTGTTTGGTAGCTATACCCACTTGTTTTTCTCTGCCATTGAGATTGATTCATAGATAAGTGTATATAGTATACTGTTTGTGTATACTTGTATATAAGGGTGAAGTCCGACATTCCGGGCAGACAATGAATATTCCAGGCATGAATTCCATATCAAAGTTAAAATTCGTAGTCCGCGAATGAGTTCCATGTCAAATAATAATTAAACAAGTATCTCAGTTGCGCTTTAATTGCAACTGCTTATAAAGGCATCATGCTGGTGTAATGAGCATGGCTACTCTTACGGCCCCTAGCCCCAGGTTAAGCGGTATTAAATACAGTTTGAAAATGACGAGCGTTACAGACCCTAACCGATCAGATTGTGATTCAAAAGTAACGGACGATTACGTCTTTCCCGTTAATATGTAAAGATCTCATGCTACAAGAGGCGCCATCTATGATGTTACACATGATATACAAGATAGACGGTTCACTGGGCAACCAGCGCCATCTATGTTGTTAAATACCTTGTACGTAATAGATATGTACACAGGGATAACAGCGAAGTCCATGTGGTTGATCACAATGCAGATAGCCAGAGATTCTGAACACTCAGTCTATACCTGCCAACGAGAGTGTTATACTCATTGTAAAATTTGAGAAACTCAGAATGAAGGCGTTTGATGGAGTATCCTTGACAAACTAGTTTTTGAACTAGCAACGTGTGACGCAGATTAAAGCCATCACAATTAACGCAACATCTGACAAATGCTACAAGGCGAGATATGTATACACCATATGCAGGACCCTTTGGTATACTGCTATCTAAATAAAGATAATTTACAATATCAAAATTGAAATTATCCCTTTTGTCGTAAAGGCGGCGTGAAAGGAGACCTTGTTCGTCGTTATACAGATATAGATCCAAATAAGATGTACCATCAGGACTACCTGTTGTCTCCTTTAAATCCAATGAAGGCGGATAGATTTCCTTCACCGCTTCAGTAATATGGGGATTATTTAACGCCAGTAGATCATCAATATAACGCTTGGTAAATGAAAAGGATCGAACTTTAAAGATATTACTTTTAAGTAATTTCTGCATATAGTCGTATTCATATGAAAACAGGTATAGGTCTACCAATAGAGGCGCACAATTGGTACCCATTGGAATACCTATGCACTGTTGGTAAATGGTATCTCCGAATTTCACATAGATGTTATTGATGAGAAATTCAAGTAATTCAATAAATAATCTAACATCCCATGAGTGGTAACTTTTATAAAGAGTAGAACTAAAGAAAGCCTTATTGTTTCTGACGTTAATGTAACGGTGACCTGTTTTAGTAAATACCGAGACAATTAACGACGATATTCTTTCAACAAGAGGAATCGTAGTATTCCCATGTGGATAGGTCTTTGTACGGTATATCCATATGAGCATCAAGTTCTTCTGTAAGACGTTTGGAGTTGTTAAGAATCCACATGCAGTTGACACCTGAATTTTTTGTTATGGCACAACAGTACTTATTCCAAAATGACTTTACTTCTTGTAACGCTCTCGAAAGTAGGGTTGACAAGAGTTTGGTAGTACAGCTTCTTGAACCCGCAATAAATCGAGCCTTGTATGGGGATTTATGCATTTTAGGAATCCATTAAAGTTGTGGTATTTCTGTATGACGGGTAGGTATATTTATGCGCCTTTCTTTAAGAAAAGTTTGCGTTTGTTAAATAGTTCCTCCAGAGTACATGTAGTAGCAGAATACGTGGATGTCGTTGCAGAAGCACATAGCTTTTGAACAAGAATTTGATAATAATAATTCTTGCAAATAAAGATGGCATTATTAGGAACCTTGTCTGCTACAGTGATGACAAATTTACTATGAAGGTCAGCAAGTGTTTCTTGCACAATGGGATCCTTCAGAACCTGTTTAACTTTAGGTAGAGCATCAATGTCTAGACGGTGTATAGTTAAACTAACCTTCTTTTTGACAATCTCAAGCCAATCCTTAAGTATTGAAGAATCCACTTTGTCCCGTTTTGACTATTTTTTAACATACTCCTCAAGTGCCGAGATGATAAGTTTTTTGTTTGATCGAATGTTGACATTTCTCTTTTCTCTATACTTAGGATCCCTCACGAGATTCCTTAGATCATGATTCTTAATAATATTAAGGTCACCAGTCAACACATGTTTACATTTGTCGTAGGTGAAAACTGAGGATTCACAATCACAGTTATAGCTGCCAGAAGTATACGTCGCCAAATCGAACTCCTTGATGGCCTGGGAATAATTGAAAATTTTGGAAGCGATAGGCGTTGTATACTCATAGGATATGCAAGGTGGCTCTTGGATATTAAAATAATTAGCCTAGACACAACACTACGAACATCAGGTTCACTATGATTCAGCGTGTACCAGCCTCAAAGCTAAACTTGACTCTATCCAGTGCGCCGCACTACGTATTTGTACTGGAGGCTTACGCTCCACTCCTCAGCGTATTGCAAGTCTTTTGTAACACTTACGTCGTCGGTTGCGTGTTCTAAAGTTTACTTTCAGGCTAAAGTCTGCCATTAGTAATTCTGCAACATCTGTACTTAAACCCTCATATTATGATCAGTTATATGGTAAAAACTGTAAGAAAGCCTTGCCATTTAATTTACGGTCGAACGAAATTTCTTCTTTCAGGCCAGGGATATTTCTACTCAGCCTGGTTGTGTTCCTCATTTTCCTCCCTGGAAGTTATCGAGCCCATTTGTCTCTGTGAAATTACATTCTAAAGTCAAAACGACGGATAACAGTAATGTATCGTTGTTATGTGTCAAGGACCATATTAAATCAAACTGGAACGAGCACTTACAAGTATTTACCGACGCTTCCAAATGCCCCCACAGTAACAAAGGGGGCGCATCAGTGTGTATTCCAGAAATGAGGTATGAAAAATCTTTCCGCTTGCCTGATTATGTTTCCGTGTTCACGGCAGAGCTTGCCGCAATCTTGTGTGCTCTTAACTATCTACTCGAGTTAAGGCCGATTAGGGCTGTTATTTTCACAGACTCCTTACGTTCTTTATGGGCACTTGGTAACTTTATTTGGAATAAGTCGGCTGCGCTTGTGTATGAAATACTGTGTATCTGTACCACATTGGGCTACCAAGTTGTATCTGTGGAGTTTGAAAGGGTGCCGGCCCACATTGGTGTTGAAGGAAATGAGTTAGCAGATAAACTGACCAAAAAGGCCCTTGATCTACCCAATATATCCCACACCATCTCATTTTCCGTACAAGAAGCTATTAGTTATGTCAAGCCGAAATTTATACCAGTATGGCAAAATGGATGGGATAACTCTGTTACAGGAAGATTCTTTTATTCTCATAACCCTCAAATCTCTGTAAGCTACAATCTCTCCCTCAACTGTCTCTGTGACAAAATACTCGTATTTAGACTCTTGTCTGATCACAATAAAACAAACAGCTGTTTGCATAAATTCAATCTCCATGACACGGGTCTTTGTGAGGAATGTTTAGTAGAAGATACTGTTACGCATGTTCTTTATCGTTGGAGACGTCATATTGACGCCAGGCTCGTATTTTACGCACAATTAACTCGTGCTGGTGTCAGGAACCCGTCAGAAGACACGGTTTTAAAACCGGTGAGAAATCACAATAAAGTTTTTCAGGCTGTTGCCAATTTTCTCACTCGCTGCTACAGATCCTAACACTTAAAATGTTTACTTAACGGTGTACCCAAGCATGTCTTGAATTGTTATCTATCGTTGCTTGAACATGCGTAATTTGTCAGGGGTCAAAGTCTGACATTTTCTGTGGACTCAATGTGTTAACATTCCCCCTCTTTACTGTCTACGTGTGTATCCTTATACCATCTGTATTCTTTACGATAGCTGTGTAAAGGCTTAGTTCTCTTGGGTACTGGACATTTATGTAAAGCAGCCCCAATTGGCAGTTTACTTGGGAAAACAATTTATTCAACGTTTCGTTATTGGCGTGCATCATTCGACTTGGATGGGGAAACGCCATTACAAACTAATCTCTCTTCACCCCCCTCCTCCCCACCCCCATTAACTATATTTCAGTAATCTTTCACTTGTGGATAAAAAGAGTTACTCTAACATTCAGTGTCCTGATTAGATTTGGATAGTTCCTATTTTCTGATAGTATGGTCTATCAAGCCAACATGAGAAGTCGAATGTTTGAACACCTTTAACTATTTTCACAAAAATCTAAAAAAATAAATGAAACTGTATTCATGCACAATTTGAATTGCTCTACTTAGTGATACCTACGTCGATGTTTAGAGCTCTATTCCTTTAAGAGCTAGGCTGTAAGAGAACTGGGGCCTGTACAACAAAGCCATATCTGACTTCAACTAAACTTTAAAATCTCGTCACAATGCTTAATTTTGGGTACTTAAATTTGAAATTTCGACACCTTGACATTAATCTTGACTTTTTCAGGTGGCCAAACTTCTTCTAGTACCTGAAATAGCTTCTACAATCCTATTTGAAATGTTGACATTAGTCAGAAATGGCTTTGTGAATTGGGCGGCTGGGACAGTTATCAACTGCTAGCCTCCAGTAGATATATCCAGTCAATTTTGTCATCTGTTAGTTTTCGAATAGTATTAATAGAACTGACACAGGTTATATAGTTTGCTGAGAATCATTTGCTTTCCATCTACATGTCATTCATGTTGCCATACATCTGGGAAGCTCCTCACGTATACTTGAGAAGGATTGGTGGTTTTTCGAGGGCACGCAGGGTACAGCTGTATGTATAAACTTGCTCGGCGCTGTTTTGAGAGAAATATTCAATAGCACAGCAGTCATCAATCAATTAATCAGTCAGTATGCCACCTGAGGGCCTCATAGCTATTTCTATTTATTTCTTTTGGTTGGTGTCTTACTTATAAATATTAAACTTATATACGACGCCGTTATTTTTTACACATATTGGCCGTGTGTTACATGTAGGTTTAAATAAAGGGTTTCCTCTCATCATATTGCTGGCCGTCGTAGTATAGGTGAAGTATTCTTGATTACTCCAATCAAGTAAATAAACAAATACATAAATAGCATTGCCGGATATCTGATACGTATAAATACTGATTTTTCTACAGGTGTGTATATTGATACACTGATCCAACCACTTCTTAAGTTCCCTTAGTTCGAGCATATAGAGCAATGATTGATAGCTGATGGGTTTCAGGGTTTCCTTTCTTGGGCTTAAAGTGAAATACTTTCATTGATCTTTATAGAATTTATAAGGGGAGCTAATCGCATTAAAATGTTTGTATTTCACGGTGTCTTTATGAACCTAATAGGCGATGTTTAGGCACTCTGAAAAAGAAGATATTCCCATTTCAAACACAGTTTTAAATGTTGGAGTCTGAGTCAAAGATTACTTTAATAAAGATAACTTAAAATTCGCCTCTTTGTGCATATAAAGATAAAATAAAGTTATATCTATATATAGAACCCATCTTAGAATTCAAACTCTTAAAATTCCATTTAAAGAGGCGTAACAGTTTGTGGTCGAAAAGTAATGAAGTTAACAACTACTACGGAGAATTTTTCTTAACAAACACTGTATTCTCTTGAATACGCGTGCGTTCTGTAAAAACAGAAAGAAATAAAATAGCATTAATGATTGTATCACAAATGATCAAACTGATGAAATAAACACTATGTCAGTGTACTACACAATCTTAATACAAACACATTAACACCAACAACATCGGTAACGTTCGGTAAGTAAAATTACAAACATGTACCGTTTTCTCTTATATAATATAAAAGACTACAATACAAGACTACTTATACCATTCCAACTTTGTAGACATGCTAACCCAGGTCTACAGATTTCTCATAAATTCAGCGCAGCATATTTTTCCACAGCAAAATTCATGAAATCATTTATTAACAAACATCAAATAGATCAGCTTATTCATATTCATGAGCGCGGAGTGACGTCATGATCTACAACGGAGATTTTGAAGGCTTTAATTTTCCACAGTTATCAAAGAAATAACAAGACCAATGGTCAATCTAACTAATGGGAACCAAAAAAAAAAAAAACATATTTATAGGGTACACTTCAGTAAATGCTTTGTTTACATTTATATCAGATAAATGCCTTATATGAGTACAGTTTGTGACTTCGTCCTGTGTTACTGTGTGACCTGATTTGCAAGTGCCTGTCTGGTTACGTCGCGCTGAAAAATGATCAAGCAACACTAAATGCACATGTATCAAAGTATCCATAATCTTGTGCGTCAATAAGAAAAAAAAGTGTATGTCACTTCACCTGAAGAGTGGATCTCCGTACTCTCAAAACAAGTTTTACGCAGCGAAACTGGCTCTTCATCACCGCGTTCGTAGCTATCGCTTCCCTATCGTCTGGTTGCTGTGACGTCAGGTCGCGGGCAGTAACTGGGTGCGTGTGGGGACAGTTTAGTGCTTGGGTGATGTCAGGGAGCGATCCTTGCTTGCATCTGACGTACTTTCTCAACAGTTGTAGTAAATACAGCCGTCCTTTTATTAATGTTTTATTTAACTTAACATCCTTAATATCACGGTGTCCCCCTATATCATCCCTATCCTCACTGGGACGCCATGCTTAAGATACCGGACACCACACCCTGTCACAGCAAACGTACACATTTCATTTAAGTTGTAGTCCTATGCCTTAATTCTCGATATTGTACCAGGCATACTCCAGTGACCGGGTACATGCTTATATAGCCGGGCGATTTCCTTTTCAGAACTGAACGCTCCAGTGATTCCAGTTTTCAGCCAGGTAACAAGAATAGTGAGTGACATTCCCCTATCAGAGATACCAATAAAAGCACTCAAGACTGAAGTTAACAAGGCTAACGATCTATAAGTAGCCCGTTTAGTGTATACCAGCCAAAACAGTCACTATGCAGTGATGCTATTTACACACCAACGTGTACGGAATATGTGTACGCATTTATCATGTTGATAACTGAATTTTATTTTTAAAAATGAGATCAGTACATGTATCTTCAATAGCCATTACACGTACGCAGTGTAACGAATTCGTGATGTTGGAGGTTGGATCTGTTGGATGGGGAGGGAACAGGATGTAGGCCATACTGTTGGATCTGTTGGATTGTACTGTTGTCGTCAGTAAACCATGTAGGGTGATCGGGTGAGTATAAAAGTAAATAACACGAGCTCATTTCCAATTTCATTTAACCAGATTGAAGTACATATCCTGCTAATCACCTGTCCGGTGTGATTGATATAGGTGTTTATCATGCTACCTCGCTCACAACGCAAGGGTACTCTTTTTTTCATGCCATTGACACAATCGCCTAACTGAGAATTAAACCGTACACGCGAGAAATGTCAACACTAACTGGAATGGAATTTCCTCATAAATACTTATAGATATATAGACTTTTTGGAATAGTATCATTATATAGACAATTTTCTGCACTGTTTTTGTTTCAGATAAAAGTATGTGTATATGGTTACAGCAGTGGGTATCATGTCCGTTGATCACATCTTACCAACATCTGAAAGTCCTCCAAAGAAAGCTTTGCCAGGGTGGAAAAAACTCGCAGTAGGTGAGACTGGGGGTAGTAAGTAGGTGTTGTTCTATCGATGCATGTTTCCTGCCTTTCTTCCGATAGTGACCGGTGTTATGCGCTGTACAATGCATGGTTTGAATTCAGACCTATGTTAAGACCATCTCCGCGTTGAGCTTGGTGGAGTTATTTAGCATGCGAGTCGAAAGTTGCCTCCATTAAAGCATGGTTTCCAGTATGTTATTGACAAACCGATTTCTTCGTACATCCTATATAGTCACACTTACTTGACACAGTTGGGGTCAGTCAGTTGAACCTGCACATATCGGTGATTTTTACCTAAAAATCAACAAACAGTAGAAATGTATTTAACAGTTTTATCCTGTGAACATATAATTTGCCGGGTTCATATTTTAACTTGTGTCAAATACATAGGGTTACAAAAAGCCACTCTTCCCAATGTACACGAATTTCCCAGCATATATTATATCTCTAAGCTGGTACAGATCACTACTTTACAAATAATTTAAAAGCCTTTTCTTTCTGTTTAAGGAAAGATTAATTTTTGGTTTTAGGATTTGTAATCTTGACGGTCACTGTTGGAGGGTGTATCATTTCGTTACCAAGGCGTCTTCTGCGACAGGACGTCATCACCAACACAAAGGCAATGGAGATGCAAAACATCACAGCTTCACACTGCTCTGTACCTCGGCGAGTTATACATGTCAACCTATCCAGCCCCGACACAACGACAGCGTGTCCAAGTCGGCTGTGCTGCCGTTTCATGGGACGCCTTGGCAACCAAATGTTTCAGTTTGCATCTCTTGTGGGCATAAGCCGTTCCAAGGGGATGCTCCCAGTCATCCGGAAGTCCCACAGACTGCACAAGATTTTCACTCTGAACGGAATAACGTCCATGTCGTACGATCTATGTCGGCATGTCAGAGTTCACCAAGATAAACGCTCATGTGCCTTTGACCCACAGTCTATCGCGTTCTCCAACACAAAAGACATCGGTTTGTTCGGGTACTTCCAGTCTTGGAAATATTTCGCCAACAGCAGTAATGAAATCCGGCGACTTCTGACGATACAATCAACTGTTTTGCACTCGGCAAATCATACACTGAATAGTTTCATTCAAGACCAACATGGGATTGTTTCCATGGGTAAAGTCCTCGTCGGTATGCACATAAGGCGCGGAGACATCGCTAGGTCAAAGAAGAATCAAATGCACGGCTACGTCCTGGCATCCAAAGACTACCTTCTGCAGGCAATGACGTATTACAGACAAAAGTACGGGAAAGTCTTATTCGTGGTGTGTTCTGACAGCAAACTGTGGCCATTTCTGCATATACCACACAACGACACAGTGTTTATCAGTGGCCAAATGCCTGAATTAGATATGGCCATTCTTTCTCTATGTGACCATAGTATCATCACTGTGGGCTCCTTCGGCTGGTGGTCGGCATGGTTAGCTAACGGTAATACGGTATACCCAAAACATCAGTATCACCCAGGTTCCAGGCTAGAGAGACAGTTCAATCTTACGGATTATTTTCCGCCTGAGTGGATAGGAATGTAAAATTTGACAAGAGATTCAGTATATTATCTCATTGGAAAATATACGATGGTAAGCGGCATGGTAGCTCATGGTATGGTACTATTCATTCTTACGGTAAATCCCACATTCACAATGCCAATCTGTTCGAGTTCAGCTCATGTTGGTTTCGTCTCCGGTCGTACGTGGGAAGAATCTTGCGGAAATGTGCGGATGGTCGTGCGTTTCGCCCGGGCTCTGTACGGTTTCCTCCTGTACTATGATGCTGGTCGGCGTTATATCATTAACATTCTCGTGAGTACAGTGTAAAAATTCAATAAACAAATGCACAGATATCAAAGGTTTGCACCGGCCCTGATGGCTCAGTTGGTTGAGCGTGCGCTTGGGGGCGTCAGATCCAGGGTTAATCTTCGGTCGAATCACACCTAAGACCTTGAAAGAGGACGCAACTTACTCGCTTGGCATTTAAGAGGGTAGTGCAACGACTGGTTGACACATATTAGAATAATGGCTTGGGTTGGTCGGCTTACTTGCCTTTAGTAAGTCGATTCAGTGAAGATACTAGATAAAAGAGCGGTGGAAATCCGTCCTGCAACAGGGAGGCACGTTATATGCACTCTAAGGAATCGTTCATCGTCACATCACTGAAGAATTTTTATGTACGACGTTATATCCTAAGCACTCACTCACTCACTAAAACAGAGCAAGAAAAACAGGTTTAGGTAATGGCTAATCTAGACGCTTTACTCGATTGTAATAAAAGATAAAGTCTAATTCACCGCCAAGGCGTGTTGTATGTTTCAATGTAGATTCACATCATGCCGAGAAAACCAGACATGACACTCCACCCATTCACATCATGCCGAGAACACCACACATGACACTCCACCCAGTCACTTCATGCCGAGAACACCACACATGACACTCCACTCAGTCACATCATGCCAAGAACACAAGACATGACACTCTACCGGATAACATTATACTGACACGGCGCCAGTTATGTTTCCTTGCCCTCACCTCTTAGTGCTGAACGCCAAACAAGGCAGCAACAAGTACCATTTTTAAAGCCTTAAATCGTGTCGTCATTGGCTGGTAATAAGTCTTTATTTAAATCACGTAAGCATCTCTTTTTTTTTGTTCTTTATATTTTGTTATGTTCGTACATGAATGTCTCAGAGTCCTGGAATACATGAAAACCATTAAGCGTACTATACTGTTATGTGCATGCAAGCATGTAACTCTTGTTGATATGTTCGCAGACAATTCACATTATAAACCAAAACAAAACCACATAGGAAATGCCCTGATATGACCCTCCAGGATATCCGTATATTTGTGTAAGTTCCAGCATTAGAGCCACCTCACCCTCTGACTGATCCGACCTGACCTTTATCCTTAAGAGACGAAGTAAAAGTCTGTCATCAATGAACAAAGCACCGAAAAATACGGAAATTCTAACAAAATCAAAGAACCCTCCATGCACGCGAAAGCAACATACACCCTTCTTAGCATATATAGGTATTGTGGTACTCCTGTCATATTTATGAGTGCAGAAAACCAACGCCTGTCGCCACCTTATTGACGTAAGGCCCCTGACTAAGCGGCACTTGCTAGTTTTGAACCTGTGCTCTCGATCAGCCCGAAATCCTTGTCACACAGATTGCCACATTTTCCAACAGAAAGCGTTAATAGAGGGCGTTACAAAGTATATAAAGAACAATTGAATTTTTGTTTTGAATTGAATGTTTATTTACCATATGTAAATATATGTATAATTACATATCTCGTAAATGGTGGGAATAAAGTTCGAGGGACTTGTTCTATCCCTGACTCAATATTATCAAATAATAATAATACATGCTTGGAGCGATAATTATTGAACAATTGTATTAACGAAAAACACATTTACTTGGGAAAAAACTCGCACAGAAATGTAACACTACAAAAACCTAAGTTAATTATTCAATAGCGTGGATATTTTTTGTGTGACACCCTCTGCTTCGTAGATTGCATGACTAATGTGGATCAAATATTGTTAATTAAAAGATCTTTTAACCTGGTATTGAAAGAAGACGTGAGACTGATTACTTTGAGGCTTGGAGGAAGCCTATTCCAGTCCCTTGGGGCTGATGATCTGATGGAATGTGTGGATAGATTTGAAGTTAGAAAACGTACTTGGAGATTGAAAGAATAGGATTCTGTTGGGTAACTGTGAAAGTCAGATTGCCTTTTGAACAGCTGTTGAAATTTGTTAGGAAGAGAAGGTGATTAGTGAGTGAATTTATGTGCGAGTGCCAAGGATGAGTATCTGTATATTTGTGCAAGTGGGAGGATTTTGAGGTTCTTAAATATTAGAGCTGCATGATCCAGTCTTAATAATCCAGTGAGAAAGTGATGAGGAAGATGATGCGTTTCTGAAGAATTACTAAGGGATGGAGATGACCCATGTATGTGCTACGCCATAAAACATTTTCATAGGAAAGATAAAGGAATATCAGGGCAGTATAAAATAAGCAGTGTTTTTTGTTGACATTTGCTCGAATGTGTTTGATGATGCCAATATTACTGGATATATTCTCACTAATAAAGTTAATGTAAGATGTCCCAGACAGCCTTGAATTAAAATGAACTCACAAGAACTTGTGTTTTCTCCGAGTTATATGTAATAAAAAAATTTCCGTGTCATGTAATTATTAATTTTCAAACTAAAACATTCCCGCGTAACCTCCGACCTTCTTTAAAATTCCCACCGGCCCGGATAGCACAGTTGGTAGACCGTCCTCTTCGGGACCGGTAGATCCAGGATCAATCCTTGATCGAGTCACACCTAAGACTTTGTAAGAGGAAGTTGTATCTTCCTCGCTTGGCGTTCAGCATGAAGGGGATAGTGCAAAGCTGGTTGACCCGTATCAGTATAATGGCTCGGGTGGGGCGCCTTACTTGCCTTCGGTAAGTCGGCTCAGTGACGCAGCACTAGATAAAAGAGCGGTGGAAATCCGTCCTGCTACAAGGAGGCACACTACACGTACATGCACCCTAAGGATTCCTTCGTCATATGACTGAAAAATTTTTGAGTACGACGCTAGCACTCACTCACTTACTCTTTAGAATTCCCTGCTCCTTCCCTCAGTCTGCCACTGGTATTCACAAGCATTGCAAACAGTATATTACAATTCGTATGTACTCATATATACATCATACAATTTGTGTTTTCTTTATTGTTTTATTTCTGAGTGTGGCAATGAAATATACCATTTCCGCTAGTTTTAATTCAGTTTATCCACATGGCATAATGTCTATATGTGATATAGACATTATGGGATGCACTCGCCTGGTGAAACGATTAATTGTTATTCTACAAGTATAAACCCCGGCCGTAAGTGGGAAGGTCTGCCAGCAACCTGCGGATGGTCGTGTGTTTTCCCCGGGCTGTGCCCGGTTTCCACCCACCATAATGCTGGCCGCCGTCGTATAAGTGAAATATTCTTGAGTACGGCGTAAAACACCAATGACTTGGTGTTTTTACGACCATCCGCAGGTTGCTGAAAGACCTTCCCACTTACGGACGGAGAGGAAGTCAGCATGAACAGGACTTGAACTCACAGCCACCGCATTGGTGAGAGACTCCTGGGTCATTACGCTGCGCTAGCGCGCTAACCAACTGAGCCACGGAGGCCCCAGTTTGAATTATGGGGGTACATGCAGAACAACAGTTGCCCAAAGTATAGTATCATAAGTCGATTCCCTAGAAATATGCAACTTCCCTTCAGCGGGGCATCGACGGTTCAGTACAGTACGTTACCTCATATGTAGAAGCTCACAGCACCTGGTAGAGAAATACACCGACCTCTTGGGTGGAAAATCGTGAACTGAATCATGAAAAATCTAACTGTAAACGGCTGCTGCAAGAACTGGCCACACCGTGAAACCGAATCTCCGTATTTAAAACTACGATTTCGCTGATCATTGTTGCTACGCAACTAAGAACCCATTGACTATTTTTATATTTCCACGCAACTTTAAAACAATTACTATCAAAGACATTATTGTCATTTTACAAAACTTTCCGTTGTCCTAATTTGTTTAGGCTTACTTCTAGGTAACACATCACAACCCTAGTCAGAACCGTTGTCTGTCTATAATCTAGGTTTCTTTCATTCCATGTAACCACGTCCAGCCAGGAGCAAGTCAGGTCAGTTCAAGTCGGTTCGGACGTGTGATTTGGCGGGCTCAAATAGGGTCCTCGAGGCCCTGTAAAAAGGGAAGCAAATCTTGTAACTGATAAAACACCAGTGCCCTCTACCTACTTAAATAACAATACCACTGATTTCAATACCAACACCAGTAAACATGAATAATATAAGCTGACATTGTTATTCAAATAGATAGAGGGCCCTTGTGTTCTATCAGTTACAAGATTTGCTTCGCTTTGTAGAAGGCTGGCGAACCCCATTGTCCGGCAGTCCGGTGCCCAATCAGTATCGAACCGCACATACACTGTTGACCATAAAGTTGGAATAAATTAATTCGACGACTGAATTCGGAGTTATTCTAATTGTACGCGGTATTGAATGCTTGATTATGGCGTAGATATCAGCATAACACCATATGTTGGTTTTTTCTACACCTATCAGCCTATTGTAATCTTTAATGGATCGATTATAGGCTGTAGAACGGCGTAAAAACAAAAACTGGCATTTCAAGACGAAAGGATTGAAGGCTTTACTGCAATGTCTCCATATCACAAACATAAACGTATTTGTTCCCTTCGTATTATAAGTTACAGACAATACAGTTTGTAAGAGAAACAGTCATTAATATCTCGTATGACCACCCCTGACGCGAATCAATGCGTCAAGACGTCGTTGCATGCTGTCGACCAGATTGTTAATGAATTCAATGGGCAGAACGTTCCACTCATTGATCAGAGCCTGTGCCAGTTCTTGCAGATTTTCAGCAATATTGTCACGTGCGTTGATGGCTCGCCCTAACTTGTCCCAGGCATGTTCTATTGGGTTTATATCAAGGGAACACGATGGCCAAGGTAACTGCTCCACCCCTTGTGCCCGAAGAAATTCTCGTGTTGCAGCGGCCCTGTGTGGTGTAGCGTTGTCGTCTTGCAAACGAAAATTGTCTCCATAAACCCTTCGTGCGTATGGAAGGCAATGGTTTTCAAGGATATCAATGTACACGACGGCGTTGACGTTTTCGTCGGGCACCACCAACGGCGTTTTTCCACCATAGTGAATACCGGCCCAAACCATTACTGAACCGCCACCCCCTTGATTGTTTTCCTGCACACAGTTATCTCGAAGGCTTTTTCGTCGCAAACGACGAACCCTTTGCCTTCCGTCCACAGGTTTCAGGAAGAAGCGACTCTCATCCGTAAAGAGCACATGTCGCCAATGCCCTAACCGCAATTGTCTGTGCTCCCTAGCCCAGCGAAGCCTTTGGACTCTATGTTGGGCGGTTAGGCGGGGACATTTGGTCATACGTCTTGCTCGATAACCATGCTGAAGTAATCTGCGATTCACCGTTGTTCGGGAAACATTCATTCCGTAATGCCTCCGCCATAAACGGCGAAGATGGTTCGCAGACATTTTCCGGTTTGTACGAGAGAGATTGAGCAGTCGGCGGTCATCCCGTCTCGTAGTCTGTCGTGGTCGTCCTGGAGTTTGACGTGGCCGCAAATGACCCACGTCTCGATGACGTCTGATGATTTTGCTGACTGTACTTTGCGATATGCCTACAAAATCGGCAACATCGGACTGTTTGTAGCCTTCTTGATGGAGGGCAATCACTCTCCGGCGTATTGGCATTGGAGTAGCACGAGGCATAGCCGGAATCCCCGCTACACTACTTTTTGTTACATGCGAAACCGAGAACTCCGTCATGCGCGAGGTAATTTGACCTCTCTCTGAATGAAGATCACTGGAGAAGCACCAGGCACAGGGCTTTTTATCACTACCATCAGAGCCTCTTATGTAATTCTCATATTAGCATAGAATAAAACATTTTTGTACACGTAGTAGAGAGAGATTATGCATCAATTCGTGTCGGCTTATATTATTTTTGAGGCGAAAAATAATATTAAACTTCTGGGATTGTGGATAAAATATTTTATTCCAACTTTATGGTCAACAGTGTAATAAAGGCTATACCTGGGCAAGCGTTCTGCATTTATTCAGATTCCTTCCAATAATAAGGTAAGGGTAGTTATACATGTACATGTATTTTGTTTATATAAATAAATGTGACACTAATACAAATTTTTCACCTGATTGTGTAATATAAATTACGTGCATTTAATGCAATGTATAATAGGAATATTGTTGTAAAAGCTTGTACTATATACAGAAAGTGCATGTCGTGGTATGGAATATCAAGATTTGTTAGCCAGAGAGAAGCTATGGTCAACGAGCGGACATCGTTATACATCATGTCCCTCAAGTTTTACGGAATAGTGTCACATGACCGTCTGGTACGCGATGGGAAACAATAATCACTCTATGTGGTGTAATGACCTGAGATCTTAGTTATGGTTTTTCAGAACTGATCGATCGACAACGAAGAGTTAACCATGCTTGGCGGCTAGTTAGCCATGCATGTCCATATGAGTGTCGCAATGCACAAAAGCTTTGGGTTTAACGTCGTAGTTTACAAGTTTTTGACTGTATGACTACGAGGAGCCACTGGGTGTGTGTACATATACTGTGTCTCCTTGTGACAGAGCGAGTCCTTGCCGTCAAAGTGCTGTCGCCACTAAAGACATCAGACATGACATCCCACCCAGTCACATTATACTGACACCGGGCCAAAAAGTCTTATAGGCACGGTTAGTTGGCAAGAACTACCAGCTAAGATTTCTTCCTCGTTTTTGCCTCTTCCTTCAATATTGCACGGAACACAGTGACGACTCTCTTCAAGGAGTTTTACTGAAAATACATCAAATTAAGTAACTCAAACGAAAATTTCAATCATTTGTACCAAAACTGAGAACAAAACGTCACTTTAAAGCTGATGCACTTGACTTTTAAACTTGTCGCCAAGGGGACATCCTTACTCAACTCGGGGAACACAACTTGTTTAGATTTAACTATATGTAGCTCTGAAATTAGCCCTGGGTTTGTTTTGTATGTTGATAATGAGGCCCCTTGTGCAAGCGATCACTTCCCAGTGCACGCTGTATTTGGTTGGTCTGCTCGTGCTACCTCAACGTCTTGTCCACCTAGGTGGAAACTGAAGCAAGTTGACTGGAATTCCTTTTCGGTCCTGTGTAACCATGTGTTTACTGAAGAATTAGTTGATGATGATGTTGACATCTTTTATACTAATGTTGGAACAGCTATTAATACTGCTTGCCTTTAAGTCTATTCCCGCTCCTCGGGCAGACCATGCATCAAGAAGTCTGCTCTATGGTGGTCGGTAGAATGTGATGAGGCCATTAAGGAAAGGATGAGAGCTAACAATAGGACGAATAGAACTATGCTTTATGGTGATATTGAGCAATTTAAACTAAGACAAGGGCTTAAAGGGTAATAGATTTGCTCAAAAACTGCATTGGCGTAAGTATTGCTCCTGTATTAATGGGAGAACACCTATTAAGAAAGTGTGGAATAAAGTTAGAGCTATTAAAGGATCCAGGTCGGCTATTCTGATTCCTTCCCTTGAGATAAATGGTAATGTGCTTTTGGATGATGAGGACAAGGCAGATGTTCTAGCGCACGGATTATCTTACGTCAGCAGCAATGAAAACTATGATACTTTCTTTCTTCTTCACAAGAAAGAAGTGGAAACTGCAACTGATTTTAGTAACATACTGTAGCAGTTCAATTGTTGTATTTGTCTTATGTGCTTTTGTTTCTTATGGTGTTTTGTCAAGTATGCAGGTACCTATGAGTGCGACACTATTCACTCACTTTAATCCTAATCGATATTTAACCTGCCGAGTGAAGCGTGTGAAATGAATAAACCAATCAGGATTCCTTCCCCTGAACTTGGAGACACTGCTACTAATTGGATCCGATTTCATAACATTTCCTGAACTCGTTCTGTTATCCAGTATAACTTTCGAAAGTCACATGAGGTTCGAAATTCATATACGAAAAGAAAGTTCTCCAACAACAGATTTTCAGTGAATCAGTTAATGAATATTAATTATGACAAAGGAGGAACCAGCAGTTGACACAAGTACTAAACAGTTGAGTGTCATATGGGACAGAGTCCCAGTTGAGTGTCATATGAGACAGGGTCCCAGTTGAGTGTCATATGGGACAGAAAGTCTCATGAGACTCTTGTTTCAAATTATGGTACCAAAGTTCATTTGATATATTCTGGTATATAGATCTCTGTGCTCCACTTTTGATATCTCAGATAATTTCTACTTGCATGACACTGGAGCTGGATTCTCAGGTCTCGTGAGACTGGAGAGTGCCAGAAGTTTGGGACTGGAAAAAGTCTCATGAAATTTTTTTTTATTGGTGTTTTACGCCGTATTCAAGAATATTTCACTTATACGACGGCGGCCAGCATTATGGTGGGTGGAAACCGGATACAGCCCGGGGAAACCCACGACCATCCGCAGGTTGCTGTCAGACCTTCCCACTTACGGCCGGAGAGAAAGCCAGGATGAGCTGGACTTGAACTCACAGCGACCGCATTGGTGAGAGGCTCCTGGGTCATTACGCTGCGCTAGCGCGCTAACCGACTGAGCCACGGAGGCCCAAGTCTCATGAGACCCGTCTCAAATGATAGTACCAAAGTTCAGGTGATTTATTCTGGTATATAGTCTTTGTGGTCCACTTTTGATATCTCAGGCACGTTCCCCTTGTTTGAGACTGGAGCTGGATTCTCAGGTATCATGAGACTGAAGAATCCGAGAAGTTTGGAACAGGGAAAATTTCCAGATTTTTGACACTTCTTGGGACTAGTTCCCACCAAGTATCAACTATCTCTGAATTTTAAAACTGGATCACAGACCACTATTCCCGATACTGGGGCTGTTTCCCAATTCACGGTACAAGAAATTTTTCCACTCTTAATAAAATAGCTACTTACTGAGAATGCTTACCAGCAATTTGGTGTCAACTCTCGGCAGATTCCAAGGCCATCTGAAAAATCAGCTGATTTAAAGATTTCCACATGGTGTGGGCGGAGCAGTGAACCAAATCAGGAGACTCTAATTGGACAGAAGAGCAATTTTTGACAGTTTGTAAACACAGATGACACGATGATGTCAGCACGATCGCAAACGGCGGCAACACAAACGTCTGCTTTCGAGGTTGAACTGAGGACAATAAATTTCATGTTTCCTGTGTGAAACAAGAACGAAAATAGAAGGTAAAAGTTTTCCAGATAAGACAAGGACATAGAATTTCGTAATTTCTACATTATCATCACTACACTGCTGAAAAATACTTATAATTATCAAAAATATGTAGAAACGTCGATACAACAGCAACAACATCACTCGTCCATGAAACAGATAAACGTAAGTTTAAAACTTCCTACGAGAATAAATAAACGCTATATTGGCAAATATTGACTTCGTAAATTAACTAGTATGGCTTCAGGAAACGATCTTAACAAAACTTCTGGGAAAATTCATTAAAACATGAATATATGAAACTTCCCGACGTTAAATTTATTTCTTAGATCCTACTACATTAAATCCCGCTACAATATCTTCAGCGTTCGATGAAATAAATTAAATAATACATACATCCACGAAGCCTGTATATTTTAAACTGAGTAGTAAACGATAAATGCTGCAACAGTTGTCCTTTATACTGGTGGCAAATGTTCGTAAAAAATAAACGGCCACAATTGCCCTCATTTTGTTAACGGTGAAGAAACCGTGAACACATGCTGACTGACACATGGCAGGTTTCAATTCATTTCGATGTGAGGAAAACATGCGCAAATAAGCAATGACAACACAAGCTATACGACACCCTGAAAGAAATCATTGTCTTACAATCACGCAGGCCCCTTGTTAACTGAATGGCCTAGAATATAGAATAAAATGTTAGAATTGAGGATGTCTACAGTGTCACTATCATAGAGCTGCTTTACGCAGCTAAAAATGTCTGAAAAACCACAGTTAGGTTGACAGACAGACACGCTAAAAAAGTAATTGTCCCGTTCTTAGCAAGCTATGCAGCCATATAAGAAAGATTGTTGTGCCGCTAGAGAAAGCAGTGTTACTTCAAGGTCATAAAACCGTCCCCGACCACACAGTTGGTAGAACGTCCGCATCGGGAGGCGGTAGATCCAGGGCCAATCCTGGGGTCGGGTCACACGTAAGACCTTAAAATGGAAGCTTGAATCTTGCGTTCAGCATGAAGAGGATAGTGCAAGGGCTGGTTGACCCGTATCAGTATAATGGCCCAGGCGCGCCATTGCCATCGATAAGTCGTCTCAGTGAAACACCAGATAAATTCGGAGTTGTCAAGTTATGAATGTGTTAGCAGAGAATTGTGGCAGAATTTTGCTCTCGATCTGGATCCTTGAGTACAAATATCCACCTATATAATTCTGCCTTGCGATGGAATCTGGCCTGGTATGATAACTATCTAAGGTGCTTGAATATAAAATACCGGAACATGTAGAGGGTAAAAAAAAAATAGAGCGGCGAGGGCAGTGTGATTGTTGGCAAACAGTCACA
Organism: Liolophura sinensis; assembly: GCF_032854445.1. Classification (NCBI taxonomy): domain Eukaryota; kingdom Metazoa; phylum Mollusca; class Polyplacophora; order Chitonida; family Chitonidae; genus Liolophura; species Liolophura sinensis. Next base: position 22,109,534 of record NC_088302.1, read on the forward strand.
CGCAACCAGAGAAATGCGGTTCACAAATAACACACAAGTGCATGTAATAGATATAGATGGCTACGTATATTTTGTATTCAGATATCACAGTAATCTTCCTAAATGGCCCCATTTTCCATACGAGCTTATCAAATCCGAGAATATCTATGTTCAGAGAATGCAAAAACAAAAAAATAACAAACAAAAATCGAAAATATCCAAAGCACGGCCATCATAACAATTCTTAAAAATATTTTGATGAATCATTTCTATAATCTTAGCCGACGGTAGTAGCTGGATTCAGATAAGCTATTAGAAAATCCCCTGAGTGAAAGCCGCAGCCACAGCCGCAGTAGCTGCAGCTTGGTATTTGCCATGTAGGTGTCCACTGAGTACCACAACGAAGCAGTTTGGACAATGACAGAACTGTTAAAGGGTTTATCTGATCTATTTCTTGGACCATTTCTCGATCTCCTCGATGGTTTGAGGCAGTTCTTTGTCTTTTGTCTCCGGTAGGAAGAGCACCAAACCGCAAACTACTAGGGATAGACTTCCAAATACAGTACCTGGTACCCACGGGTAGTACTTCATCTGAAATGTGCACAAATTAGAACAGTTTAAAGAAAAAGGAAAAGTTCGAGACGTCATCGACGTGGAACACTGTAATAATTTTAATGAATTAATTACAATCACTGAAAAATTTAAAACATAGATAAGGTGTGTTAGATTTCATGCTGTCCTTTCCTTCGACTGTTCCCTTGATGAAAAGCTCTGAGTGCTTTTCATCTGCGATGGTCAACTCTGTTTGGCTTGGGAAGAGTGCCGGGTTGAAAAGTTGGGTTGTTGGAGGGGGGGGGGGGGGAGAGTTTTCTGGTCTCCCTGACATTGACGATAGATTGTATTTTTAAATACGCAGGCGTGGTAGCTTCTGATTACACATCTGAACACTATATATATGGCTTCTGACTTACCACGAGGAGCGAGAAAGGGGCGATCATGCCACCAATACGGGCTGATGCAGAGGAGATGCCTAACCCCAGACTCCTGAAACACGACATAAGGCTACATATTTATAAGGCAAATAGTTGTCACATAAATAGAACTGCATCATTCAACAAAAATCTATGCCAGTCTTCAATTTATGTGCATTTTTGTCTGTTTTTCTTTTCTCTATATATGTCACAAACTTATCAGACTATCTGGATCCAAACCCAGAGCTCACCAAGGATATTGAGCTCCCATATTGATCATATCATTGCCAAATTGGTACGTTTGAACAATCATACATCGATTAAGCTAAAGTATGCCTCTTCAATAAACCCACGGCATGCTTAGTACGTTCATCTAGATATCCATGGTGCATGCGTGTGGACACTTTGTTTATGACTAATGCCTTAATTACTCCGCTTGCGCAAGTTTGAGCTATGTTGTTTGTGGAAATGAAAAAAGGAGAATAATTGGTATTTTGGGGACATGAGACTATTTCGCTCTGTCTTTAAAGCTTAAACTATTAAACCACTTGGCTTTTACAACCGGCCCTGGTTCATTGTCCCTTTCAGGACCGACCCATCCTTACACTGGCTATAGCAGATTTTCACATATCAATCAACGTAAATCCAGTTAAATCCGCGTCTGTGCACGTGTTATCGTCGGAAATCGGTAATCGAAATATAAATCTATATAGAAGGTAGCATTATAACTTTTTCAAACCGTACGATTATTTTAACATTATAAAAATATAAATGCGAGTCTGATATTTATGACAATTATTTGAGCTGTCTTGGCGAATAAAGAAAATGTTATTTGATTAGCGAATACGTTTTTTAATTTGCCAACAATCCCCGGTACATAGCTTCTTTATCTGGTTTAAATTAAATACTAAAACAGCTAGATGTAGCGTCGGTCATGACAATCACCAAAAGATGCTGAATGGGCAAACTAACGGCTTTGGCGCAGTTCCCAAGCCCTTTTTCTGTATATGAGGTTACATATAACCCCTTCTTCTGTATATTCGAATCCACCTTGTGATTTGGCCGGCTGCTCCGAGTCAGCAGGTTTGTATATCACCTGAATGGTGTCGTGTAAGTGAAATATTAATTACTATACGGCGTTAAAACACTTAAAACTATGTACATGTAAATAATTAATTATAATACAAAATAAAATAGGTCAAAAAATCTTGTACAGCAGTTTGCAAGTCCATACCTGAGGTTTGTAGGGTACAGCTCTGGTGTGTATGTGAAGAGAGACCCAAACGCGGCTGAGGCTCCAAACTTGCCAGTTATGGACAGAGCAGTGACAGCAAGACCGTTCCCTGCAAATAACTCGTACATTTATAGCCACTCATTTAGTATATTGTAGAATAAGAAAAGGTGATTAAATCAAAGGCAGCGGTGAGTCTGTGGGCTTCAATCTACCAATGCATAGGTAGTAGTTTGAAACTCACCTATATAGTCAGTCTACTGTTGGACAGCAAACGATCCTCTGTATACACACACTGGAATGTTTAACATAGTACAGGAGTAGTGTAACTCTAAGGAAAGTAATGATGTCTCGATGTATTACAAAGTGTCGAAATAAAGCGACAAAATGTCGAGGTAACATAGATGTTTGTTGCACACAATTTTGAGGAAACATATATTCTTTGTGTGCAACATGTACTTTGTAATGACATGCTTCTCATGCCCATATCTTAGCAACATATATGTCACAACAGGTTCTCTCCATGCCGGTCTGAGTTGCAAACGGTAACTTTTGATCAATAAACTGCAAATAAACGTATAATATTGTCCATATGTTACAAAGCATATGCTATGTTTCGTTAATGTCTCTGTATAGACCACGACGTATAAAACATTAGAGTTTCAACGATGCTATTGTGAGATTCTTAGGACCTACATTCATGGTGTGAAGATGAATGGGCTGTAATCGGGTGAAATGAATATTCTTTTGACTCAGGCGAGAACAAACCTGTAATACGGAGCCTAATTTCGGTAAATTGAAGCAGTGCAGTGGTTTGTGTTTGGCACTGTTTGTCCCCAAGAGAAGGAAATTATCACATTTACCGAAAACAAAAAAATGGGTCGGCCCGAATTTAGCGACGTTACCATTTTTTTTAAGCATGTTCCGACAGAATAACTGGAAATACAACCGTTTTGTATCATGTAGCTCAAGAGAGCGAGGAAACATCAATACCCTAAATTCGACAGGTGTTTTATGAACTAAGTATTGTGCTTCATAATAACGATGCTCTGGGCAGGTTTACATACCCAAATAGAAGAAAAAATTACGGGGATGCTAAAACACATTGCGACAGAACACTCTGAAGCCGGAGTTGCTTCAGAAATGCCCAAGATCCCAAAAATCAAAACCCGATCTTTCTCAGAAAACTGAAAAACTTCCTATACGGACTATACGAACTTACGTGTCAAGGACTGATCTTTGGGCAAAGGCCTGATAATCGCCGTGAGGTAGCCCCCTTAGCCACCTGAGCCTAATGACCAGCTGAATTTATTTCTGGTTTACAAGCATCACCTCTAGAGACCTTACCATACACCTCTTTCAACGCAACAGCAGCAATGAGAGCCGTTCCAGCGATGCCATCAAAGATGAATATTGTAGCTTTCCTTCCAAATCTGTATTAAAAGACATGTGAATGAATGAAAAACTGCCCGACAATATCCAAAAGGCAATTTTCAGTGTCATATTCTGTGTCACACACCCATAACCATTGCAAGCTGTTCATAATCTGGCATGGTAAGTACCTGACCCACATCAGATATTTTTTCAGGTGCTGCGAGACTATTCAGTATCAACAGTATGCATGTTTAACCTATGAAAACTAGCCCTTGCTTTCGAATGAAAAATAAGTGACTCGTTGCAAAATATTGAGAATTGAGAGTACGTTAATATATATACGCGTTTAGCCAATGAAAATGAGCCCTTGAGTTCGATTTGATTTGTACTAACCCATAACGTGTAATGTCATCTACTTGTAAGTACTCTCCTTATAGGATAACATATCAGATTCAAGTTAAAGTAAATTTATTTTAGGTTGATTCAGGCTAACGATCACAAAATCATTCGATTTCAATAAAGCATCCGTAATTTCATGGAATTTGTAGCGCTGTAGCACAGAAAGTTAATAATGCTTGGCGAAAAATGATAAAAGTTATCAGTTTTTGAAAATTCTGGGTGATTTACAGTAAGTCATTGTTTATAACCATTTTGGCAAGTACTGCCATGAAGGTGGTAAGATAAAGGCAAACAATAATTTAACAGGAGCCCGAATTCCTGATGTATTTATTTATTGAATGTCTACCTCATGTATAACTCCGTGGAACACGCGTGCTGACGTCGAGCATTGTATGTGAATAGACTTAGTGTATAAATGCCCAATGGCACCTACGCCGGTAGGTGGTTATGGCAAACTCTGACCAAAAGAAAAAATCGCGCATAATCGTCGTAAATCTTGGAATGATCGTATCAGAGAAGGGGGGATCTTAACAAATCTGTATGAATCTGAAAATATATAACCAGCGATCGCAAGGCGGTTGTACTGGTCGCAGGTGATTTTTGTGCGTTCACAAACTAGCTGTCATGGTTTACGATCTACATTTACATAATATTGACTACTCTTAATCGATAAGGTTTTGTCGTACGAGCTAAGTACATCTCAGACAATCTGAATTAAGTGTATGGCCAGGTTTGTCCGAGTGCCTTTGATTTCTTTCCACAACATAACTATGTTTAGATTTATTTATTTATTGTTTTACGCCGTACTCAAGAATATTTCACTTATACGACGGCGGCCAGGATTATGGTGGGTGGAAAGCGGGCATAGCCCGGGGGAAACCCACGACCATCCGCAGGTTGCTGTCAGACCTTCCCACATACGGCCGGAGAGGAAGCCAGCATGAGCTGGACTTGAACTCACATCGACTGCATTGGTGAGAGACTCCTGGGTCATTACGCTGCGTTAGTACGCTAACCAACAGAGCCACGGAGGCCCCACTATGTTTAGAGGGCATGACTTAACGACTTAACGGCTGGTATATGAATGTCTGTTTTGATTCCTATGGATTAGCCCAATTCATATTTAATTCATATTATTTTTTAAGATATTGAAGTTACGCATCAGTTTTAATTTAGTTCAAGCATGGTAAATATGTATCGACCTAATACTGAGATAACAATGTAATGAGATATGATTATAACAACAAATCAAGATAGTGGTACTCTACAGTTGATGAGACATAGCGTTCACAGTGATATATATGTATGCGTTCATGCAAACACCAGATGTGTAATGTCACCATACCGTTGCATTGTTAGATAAGAGATAATGCCAGAGGGAAGCTCCACAGCTGCGATTAGAGCAAAGTTGACGAAGCGATCTCCGGCCAGTTTAGATGAGGCCAATGTCAGGCCAAAATACACCAGGCTATTCACAATCCTGAAAAAGGGGGTATAATCTGTTATATACATTGATGTGTTTTCGTAAGCAGCATTTAAACACTGTTCATATTAACCCCATGTGCTTCTGCATGCTAAGCGTGACATTTTCTTGTGAAATCCCCTATCAATTGCACTGCATCAAGGATTTTTCATATGTAAAGACCATTATTAGTGGGGTTGCTATACCTCTCGTACATATATGCAACCGATCCTATACAGATCACTGACATTTTTTAAATTCTCTTGGTATTTTAACATTGGTAATACCAAATTTAGGATCCACAAATTTAATACGGAATTTTCTCATCCCATTAACTTTTTATTGCACACATTTATTTCTGATGTGATATTCGCCAGAGAAAGTTAAAAAAGGCCTGTATTTGTGGATGATTTGACATAAGGATTTACCTACCATCCGAGGCATGTGACGGAAGCTGTCAATAATAACCGCCTACTTCTAATCACGTCAAGAACTGTGTACTTCTTTGCGGGAGGAGCAACAAGTTTGTCATCAAGTAACAATTCATCGGATTCCTTTGACGTTGTCCTAGGGCTGGAAGCTTTAATATCTCCCTCTTGATCCGGAACAAACCCCATTACGCTGGTTTTCGAATCTTCGTGAAACCTCCCGTTGTTGCCCAAAACTTCCTCTGATTTCGCGGAAGCAGTAACCTGTGAATCCGCAGGCGTAGACTTTTCCAGACAGCCGGTCGGTTCGTTGTCATAAAGACTGCTTGCGGCTGATATGTTGGATAGGGATTCTTTCGGAGTAGATTTATTATCTAGCGCATTATCATGGTATTGTGTGACTGGATGTAAAGTCACAGGTTTTAAGGCAACCTTCATTTGCATCGACTTGTTATCGCCGTAATCCAGACATGCTTGCAGAACTGTGTTGATATCTGCCTTATTTTTGCGGATAGCCTTTTGAATGATTTGTGCTGCTCTCTTGCCTTTGTTGTTTGCGTACAACCAGCGGAGGGATTCATCTAGAAGACTGAGAACAGTGACATAAAGATGGTAACAATTATGGAAGAATCAATGACAGAGTTAACGAATGACATCTATCCACAAGTATAAATACTTTGAGAACAAAGTTCCATTGATTTCGCTCCTAAAATAATGAATTTATAACAGCTGAGAAAGTTTTGAAATTTACGAAGGGATAGCACGATGGCCAGAACGTGGAATAACTCAAGGTGAGCTAATTAAGGGCCATTATGCACAAAGAGCTGTGAATAGGTTATCTAAATAGCTATTCTTTTCAGCTGGAATGTAACCATACATTACTAATGCACACATGTGAACTGCACTGTGCATTGGAAGCAATGCCCGTGTTAAAAGTGTTCTGAAAAGCGTGTGCGGCTTTAAAGCATGCCCAAAAGTTCTTTCACAACAATTCAGTACCTTAGGAAGGAACACTGTCCAATATAAAATTTGGAAGATTCCCTCATTTTGGAAACTATGTATGTCTCTTTACGACGTTCATTTGAAGATATGCCTTCACGTTGTTGGCCCAAGATCCCTGTAATGACATATTAAATATGTAACAGTATTGCTGGTACGGATTATACTCACAATGTTTGGAGAAGGACCATAAGAGATGCACTGCTAAAAGCCAGCTGGAGATACCGCCAGTTGTGCTCCTGGAAGAGGTAACCAAGGCCACTCATAAGGGCCAGGTTTATGCTCCAGGTTCCTGTACCGATCAGGTGCACGATGGCCCTCTTCTCTACCGGGATTATCTCTAGTGGCAGAACGCTCCCTGTCATGACGATACCCTAGAAAAGTAAACGGAAGCATACAATAACCCGAAACAGCAGTGATGAAAGCATACAAGACAATAAGAGAACAGTGGTGCAAGGATGCAATAAAGCTGTAATGCAAGCATTTAGCGTGCACGTCATGTAGAGTACAAAATATATCTATAGCCGTATTTATAGCACTACCAAATTATGAATATGTGATATTGCGACTGGTTTTGAGACGTTTAATTTTACCTGCTGAAAAGCTCCTGTAGGAAATCGGAGGATGGAGAAAACGAGAATACTGGGAGAAAACGCCGTTCCTACTCCAATAGCGAACATAGCCCATTGGCTAATGATGCAGACCCACTTTCGGCCGTAGCGGTCGGCTAATATGGTCATCACAGTGGCTCCTAAAGCTTGGCCGGCAACAAAGATTGTCTGTGTCAGCTGCATCTGATATTCCTTGTCACAAACCAAGTCCCACTGCAAAATTGATATATTACGTACTAAACACTACAAAACAGAAGCACGGCATGGAGAGTAAAATGATAGCAACGACAACAGTGTGACAGTTGGTAAATATTCACACGTAATTTACGTCAGTCATGGTTTCATTTTAATTGTTCAAGCTTAAATAGTAGAAACTGATACAAGCCCTGGCACCATTACCCACGCGGAAGGTACAGGAATGCAGTGATGTTAATTTCAGTTTGTTAGATGTCACTGATCTAGAATTACCCAATGCTATATTGTCTTCGACATGAAATGAATAAACGTCTCAGAATTAGCAATTTTCACATTTTTCTTACCTCAGTCACGATGGTGGCCGTCTCCAGTGGTGCATCATACCAGTAGCCATGGTGACATGGTGACGTCACATTTGTCCAAGTATCCCTCACTTTACAATCGCCTTCCTGAACGTAATGTGTAACATTGTGTTCTAACAGCTCAGTCGTGTTGTCGACAACAAGACAGGAAAAGGGTGGCTCGTAACCTGGAAACATTATTAGTGCTACATAACAGTGTACAAGCAGTCTGTTTAGTGAACAAAAAATTCTGAAAGTCTTCTAGTTTTTAGGATAGATATTAGTTGTGCTGAATGTAAAAGACACATTTCTCTTACAGTTTTTTGTGGAAACAAACATATGTTTATGCTGTTCGTTAGGTAGATCCTGTGAGAAAAGAGAAACTGTGTACTCCTGTTATGATTACATGTATATGGGCTGAAGGGAGCAGACCAGATGTCCCATAAATTAGAAGAATTACAATATTTATTAACACTGTGAATCAGTGACATTATTATTTATCTATTTATGTTTCTTAAGCCGTTCTGAATAACGTTTTACTTACAGTTTGGTGGACAGTTTTATCAGTGAATGAAACTGGGTGCTCGTTGAAAATCTTCATTTGCACGGTAAATTACAACAGGATTATTACCAACATGCCCTACTAGAGAAAGACAAGTGATGCAGCAGACTTCATGTACTGTATGAACTTAAACCACCATATTGTTGATCTTTTCACGGATCGTAATTATTTGTAAGTCCCAAATTCCATGTGCTTAAAAAACCACAATCAGAACAGGAAATAGCCTCAATTGTGGCTGGTACATTGTTTTGCAGTAAAGAATCAGTGTGTGCATATTTCAAACTTTCACCAAAACATGTTAACTGTATAAATGTGTTTCAAGTTTTGAATTAAATCTTAAGACGTTTGATGGACGTGAACCCTGACGAGGAATCTCCGTGATTACCTGTACCTGTACTTAATGGCCGAAAGACATGCACCTTAATCACTCTGCTATGACCCACAGTGGGACGTACATACCGCAGTTTCGGTTGAAAGGGACCATCTAGTGCCAATAGACACACACCTACATGCCACTAGATAAAGATTTAGAATATAACTGTTAGTATCAGACATTCGAATAGTAGTCATCAACCATAACAGAGGTCCCAGGTCCCAGACTATTTTCTAAAACAGCGCTCAATAAAAACTAGCGAAAGAGTTAAGGATGTGTGGAAAGTAAGAAATGAGGACGGAGCTATATAAAGAGAAACGGTCAACATGTCTCAAGGTCATAATGTCAGTCAAAATACATGTTATCAGCATCCAAATTGTGTACCATGTTACTTTATAAATTATCCATGAAAAAATATGTCTCTCAAGAGCTTTGACTGAAACTGTTCATATCCAAAGTAACAATTTTACTCAACACAATGCATAGTGTCCCAAGTGCAGCGTTGATAAGGGTTGAAGGTGAGTAAACAGAAAAGAAAGAATGACACATGCTGTCTCTTGTATTAAAGTTTAGCATTTCCTTGCAAAATGCCAAGTTCATATCAGTAAAAAACTACCGTATATAAGGAGCAAAACCAGAGAAAAGACGACAGTACAAAAAATTAAAAATTGGTCACATAGTAAAATCTGGCCTCTTGTAAGATTATCTCGGGAACATTTTTATTCTTAGCTTGTGACTGCTTGAAAAGCAGTAAACTTGCTCGTCCATTGGAACCATGGTAACAAAAACGTTCAATAAACAGATCTGATTGAAAAAGTAGTTTACCGTTAAAGAACCCATACATTCCTATATGTAACGGTATTTTTATTCCTTTTTTTTTACCTATTTGATACCGTTATAGTCTTACCCAGGAACACGATGGCCAGTAACTGAAAGGCAGTGGCCATATGTTGTAGATGGATGAGTATTAACTGAACGATCTGCCATCTTCCCCACGTTCCCAAGGACTTGAACACAGAATCAACATCCGGGTACGTTGTCATCTGAGAGCTTGGACCGGACATGACGGAACAGTTTTTAAAATCACCTCGGTTGGCAACACTTTCTGTGTAAGGCTTTGGACAAGCTCTATATAATATATATATAAAATATGACATCGGCGATCGTGGTATTGAGGCCGACCGTCTTCTGAGCAAGATAATACGATCTCTTAACCATAGGAAAAATATCCGTCCAACATACTCCTATTTCTGGTCACGTACATGTCGTGATTCTGCAATGTGTATCCACATTCAAACTGCTGACTAATTAAATCTTTATTATCGTTTACTTACTTTCAAGTTGAGGTTTGTCTCATCTATACGAAAGTCTTCCAGAAGGAGATATCTATCACCAATACAGTATTTATATTATTTATACATGTATATCTATATAAGAAGCGATATCATCACCCGGGTTCACGATATTCAGTAGTTATACTGCATGAATTAAAGTGAAAAAAAGCTAAAATATGAAGTAAGGTTTATCATAAAGACAGCTGAAGACTATGTGTAAAAATACATTCACTTATTTTTTCAGATTTCTTTTTAGAGTGTTGAAAAACATTCTAATATTTGAAAACCATGGGGGGTCGGCTTCATGAATCATACTGACGGTATCTAGGAACTATGACGTCACATTATCTTTTTTCGTGATGTTCACCAGATCGAAGGAATTTTTGGAAACAATATTTCAATAATCTTTCACTCGTGGATAAAAAGAGCTACTCCCACATTCAGTGTCCTGATTAGATTTGGATAGTTCCTAACTTCTGATAGTATGGTCTATCAAGCCAACATGAGAAGTCGAATGTTTGAACACCTTTAACTTTTTTCACAAAAATCTAAAAAAATAAATGAAAGTATATTCATGCATAGTTTGAATTGCTCTACTTAGTGATACCTACGTCGATGTTTAGAGCTCTATTCCTTTAAGAGCTAGGCTGTAAGAGAACTGGGGCCTGTACAACAAAGCCATATCTGACTTCAACTAAACTTTAAAATCTCGTCACAATGCTTAATTTTGGATACTTAAAATTGAAATTTCGACACCATAACGTTGATCTTAAATTTTTCAGGTGGCCAAACATTTGTAGTACCTAAAATAGCTTGCACAATCCTATTTGAAATGTTGACATTAGTCAGAAATGGCTTTGTGGATTGGGCGGCTGGAACAGCCTCAGAGTTATCAACCGCTAGCCTTCAATTGATATATCCAGTCAATTTTATCATCTGTTAGTTTTCGAATAGTATTAATAGAACTTACACGCTTATATAGTTTGCTGAGAATCATTTGCTTTCATGTCATTCACGTTGCCATACATCTGGGAAGCTTCTCACGTATACTTGAGAAGGATTGGTGGTTTCTCGAGAGCACGCATGTATAAAATATGTATACATGCACGCTTTATGTATAAAATTGCTCGGCGCTGTTTTGAGAGAAATATTCAAAAGCACAGCAGTCACCAATCAATTAATCAGTCAGTATGCCACCTGAGGGCCCCATAGCTATTCTATTTATTTATTTTGGTTGGTGTCTTACTTATAAATATTACATATTTACCCGACGCCGTTATTTTTTACACATATTGGCCGTGTGTTACATGTAGGTTTTGAATACATACGTATTTCAGAGTTTCCTACAAGCTCTGTCTGGTTTCGTCAGATCTTACTGCTGGCCGCCATAGTATGGGTGAAGTGTTCTTGATTACGGCGTAAAACTCCAATTAAGAAATAAAAATAAAGAAATAAATAGCATTGTTGGATATCTGATACGTATAAATATTGATTTTTCTACACGTGTATATATTGATACATCTATCCATCCGCTTATTATGTTCCCTTAGTTCAAGAATATAGAGCAATGATTGGTAACTCATCGGTTTAAGGGTTTCCCTTCTTGGGCTTAAAGTGAACGAAAACAAAATTTGAAAGACAGACGACTGAAAAATGTGAGTAAAATACTTTCATTTATCTTTATAGAATTTATTAGGGGAGTTAATCGCATTAAAATGTTTGTATTTCACGGTGGCTTTATGAACCTGATAGGCGATGTTTAGGCACTCTGAAAAAGAAGATATTCCCATTTCAAACACAGTTTTAAAAGTTGGAGTCTGAGTCAAAGATTACTTTAATAAAGATAACTTAAAATTCGCCTCTTTGTGCATATAAAGATAAAATAAAGTTATATCTATATATAGAACCCATCTTAGAATTCAAACTCTTAAAATTCCATTTAAAGAGGTGTATCAGTTTGAGTAAAATTAGGTTGGTATATACGGCCGTCCTTTTATTAATGTTGTATTTAACTTAACATCGGTCATATCACGACGGTGTCTCCTTGTAGCAGGCCTATCCTCATTGGGACGCCATGCTTAAGACATCGGACACCACACTCTATCACAGTAAACTTACACATAACATTTAAGTTGTAGCCCTATACCTTAATTCTGGATATTGTAGCAAGCATGCTCCAATGACCGGGTACATGCTTGTATAGCCAGGCGATTTTCTTTTCAGAACTGAACGATCCAGTGATTCCAGTTTTCGGCCAGGTAACAAGAATAGTGGGTGACATTCCCTTACCAGAGATATCAATGAAAGCACTCAAGACTGAAGTTAACAAGGCTAACGATATATAAGTAGCCCGTTTAGTGTATACCAGCCAAAACAGTCACTATGCAGTGATGCTATTTATACACCAACATGTACGGAATATGTTTACGCATTTATCATGTTGGTAACTGAAGTTTATGAAAACAAATGAGATTAGTACATGTATCTTCAATAGCCATTACACGTACGCAGTGTAACGAATTCGTGATGTTGGATGGGGATCTGTTGGATGGGGAGTGAACGGGATGTAGGCCATACTGTTGGATCTGTTGGATTGTACTGTTGTCGTCAGTAAACCATGCAGGGTGATCGGGTGAGTATAAAAGTAAATAACACGAGCTCATTTCCAATTTCATTTAACCAGATTGAAGTACATATCCTGCTAATCACCTGTCCGGTGTGATTGATATTGGTGATTATCACGCTACTTCGCTCACAACGCAAGGGTACTCTTTTTTTCATCCCATTGACACAATCGCCTAACTGAGAATTAAACCGTACACGCGAGAAATGTCAACACTAACTGGAATGGAATTTCCTCATAAATACTTATAGATATATAGACTTTTTGGAATAGTATCATTATACAGACAATTATCTGCACTGTTTTTGTTTCAGATAAAAGTATGTGTATATGGTTACAGCAGTAGGTATCATGTCCCTTGAGCACCTCTTACCAACATCTGAAAGTCCTCCAAAGAAAGCTTTACCAGGGTGGAAAAAGCTCGCAGTAGGTGAGACTGTGGGTAGTAAGTAGGTGTTGTCCTATCGATGCATGTTTCCTGCCTTTCATCCGATATTGACCGGTGTTATACGTTGTACAATGCATGGTTTGAATTCAGACCTATGTTAAGACAATCTCTGCGTTAAGCTAGGTGGAGTTATTTAGCATGCGAGTCGAAAGTTGCCTCCATTAAAGCATGGTTTCCAGTATGTTACTGACAAACTGATTTCTTCTTACATCCTATATAGTTACACTTACTTGACACAGTTGGGGTCAGTCATTTGAACCTGCACATATCGGTGATTTTTGCCTAAAAGTCAACAAACAATAGAAATGTATTTAACAGTTTTATCCTGTGAACATATAATTTGCCGGGTTCATATTTTAACTTGTGTCAAATACATAGGTTTACAAAAAGCCACTCTTCCGAATGTAGACGAATTTCCCAGCATATATTATATCTCTAAGCTGGCACAGATCACTACTTTACAAATAATTTAAAAGCCTTTTCTTTCTGTTTAAGGAAAGGTTAATTTTTGGTTTTAGGATTTGTAATCTTGGCGGTCACTGTTGGAGGGTGTATCATTTCGTTACCAAGGCGTCTTCTGCGACAGGACGTCATCACCAACACAAAGGCAATGGAGATGCAAAACATCACAGCTTCACACTGCTCTGTACCTCGGCGAGTTATGCATGTCAACCTATCCAGCCCCGACACAACGACAGCGTGTCCAAGTCGGCTGTGCTGCCGTTTCATGGGACGCCTTGGCAACCAAATGTTTCAGTTTGCATCTCTTGTGGGCATAAGCCGTTCCAAGGGGATGCTCCCAGTCATCCGGAAGTCCCACAGACTGCACAAGATTTTCACTATGAACGGAATAACGTCCATGTCGTACGATCTATGTCGGCACCTCAGAGTTCACCAAGATAAACGCTCATGTGCCTTTGACCCACAGTCTATCACGTTCTCCAACACAAAAGACATCGGTTTGTTCGGGTACTTCCAGTCTTGGAAATATTTCGCCAACAGCAGTAATGAAATCCGGCGACTTCTGACGATACAACCAACTGTTTTGCACTCGGCAAATCATACACTGAATAGTTTCATTCAAGACCAACATGGGATTGTTTCCCTGGGTAAAGTCCTCGTCGGTATGCACATAAGGCGCGGAGACATCGCTAGGTTAAAGAAGAATCAAATGCACGGCTACGTCCTGGCATCCAAAGACTACCTTCTGCAGGCAATGACGTATTACAGACAAAAGTACGGGAAAGTCTTATTCGTGGTGTGTTCTGACAGCAAACTGTGGCCATTTCTGCATATACCACACAACGACACAGTGTTTACTTGTGGCCAAATGCCTGAATTAGATATGGCCATTCTTTCTCTATGTGACCATAGTATCATCACTGTGGGCCCCTTCGGCTGGTGGTCGGCATGGTTAGCTAACGGTAATACGGTATACCCAAAGCATCAGTATCGCCCAGGTTCCAGGCTAGAGAGACAGTTCAATCTTACGGATTATTTTCCGCCTGAATGGATAGGAATGTAAAATTTGACGAGAGATTCAGTTTATTTTCTCATTGGAAAATATACGATGGTAAGCGGTATGGTAGCTCATGGTATGGTACTATTCATTCTTACGGTGCCAATAAATCCCACATTCACAATGCCAATCTGTTAGAGTTCAGCTCATGTTGGTTTCGTCTCCGGTCGTACGTGGGAAGAATCTTGCGGAAACGTGCGGATGGTCGTGCGTTTCGCCCGGGCTCTGTACGGTTTCCTTCTGTACTATGATGCTGGTCGGCGTCATATCATTAACATTCTCGTGAGTACAGTGTAAAAATTCAATAAACAAATGCACAGATATCAAAGGTTTGCACCGGCCCTGATGGCTCAGTTGGTTGAGCGTGCGCTTGGGGGAGTCAGATCCAGGGTTAATCTTCGGTCGAATCACACCTAAGACCTTGAAAGAGGACGCAACTTACTCGCTTGGCATTTCAGAGGATAGTGCAACGACTGGTTGACACATATTAGAATAATGGCTTGGGTTGGTGGGCTTACTTGCCTTTAGTAAGTCGTCTCAGTGAAGATACTAGATAAAAGAGCGGTGGAAATCCGTCCTGCAACAGGGAGGCACGTTATATGCACTCTAAGGAATCGTTCATCGTCACATCACTGAAGAATTTTTATGTACGACGTTATACCCTAAGCACTCACTCACTCACTAAAGCAGAGCAAGAAAAACAGGTTTAGGTATAACATCAATGAAAGTAATGGCTAATCTAGACGCTTGACGCGATTGTAATAAAAGATAAAGTCTAATTCACCGCCAAGGCGTGTTGTATGTTTTAATGTAGATTCACATCATGCCGAGAAAACCAGACATGACACTCCACCCATTCACATCATGCCGAGAACACCACACATGACACTCCACCCAGTCACTTCATGCCGAGAACACCACACATGACACTCCACTCAGTCACATCATGCCAAGAACACAAGACATGACACTCTACCGGATAACATTATACTGACACGGCGCCAGTCATGTTTCCTTTGCCCTCACCTCTTAGTGCTGAGCGCCACACAAGGCAGCAACAAGTACCATTTTTAAAGCCTTAAATCGTGTCGTCATTGGCTGGTAATAAGTCTTTATTTAAATCACGTAAGCATCTCTTTCACGCACAAATATCCGTATATTTGTGTAAGTTCCAGCATTAGCTTAGAAGCCGTACATCTGAGAGCCACCTCACCCTCTGACTGATCCGACCTGACCTTTATCCTTAAGAGACGAAGTAAAAGTGTGTCATCAATCAACAAAGCACCGAAAAATACCAAGCCTTACTTGCCTTCGGTAAGTCGTCTCAGTGACGCAGCACTAGAGAAAAGAGCGGTGTAAATCCGTCCTGCTACAAGGAGGCACACTACACGTACATGCACCCTAAGGATTCCTTCGTCATATGACTGAAAAATTTTTGAGTACGACGCTAGCACTCACTCACTTACTCTTTAGAATTCCCTGCTCCTTCCCTCAGTCTGCCACTGGTATTCACAAGCATTGCCAACAGTATATTACAATTCGTATGTACTCATATATACATCATACAATTTGTGTTTTCTTTATTGTTTTATTTCTGAGTGTGCCAGTGAAATATACCATTTCCGCTAGTTTTAATTCAGTTTATCCACATGGCATAATATCTATAAGTGATATAGACATTATGGGATGCACTCGCCTGGTGAAACGATTAATTGTTATTCTACACGTATAAACCCCGGCCGTAAGTGGGAAGGTCTGACAGCAACCTGCGGATGGTCGTGTGTTTTCCCCGGGCTGTGCCCGGTTTCCACCCACCATAATGCTGGCCGCCGTCGTATAAGTGAAATATTCTTGAGTACGGCGTAAAACACCAATGACTTGGTGTTTTTACGACTTTCCCTGCTTATGACCTTCCCACTTACGGACGGAGAGGAAGTCAGCATGAACAGGACTTGAACTCACAGCCACCGCATTGGTGAGAGACTCCTGGGTCATGACGCTGCGCTAGCGCGCTAACCAACTGAGCCACGGAGGCCCCAGTTTGAATTATGGGGGTACATGCAGAACAACAGTTGCCCAAGGTATAGTAACATAAGTCGATTACCTAGAAATATGCAACTTCTCTTCAGCGGGGCATCGACGGTTCAGTACAGTACGTTACCTCATATGTAGAAGCTCACGGCACCTGGTAGAGAAATACACCGACCTCTTGGGTGGAAAATCGTGAACTGAATCATGAAAAATCTAACTGTAAACGGCTGCTGCAAGAACTGGCCACACCGTGAAACCGAATCTCCGTATTTAAAACTACGATTTCGCTGATCATTGTTGCTACGCAACTAAGAACCCATTGACTATTTTTATATTTCCACGCAACTTTAAAACAATTTCTATCAAAGACATTATTGTCATTTTACAAAACTTTCCGTTGTCCTAATTTGTTTAGGCTTACTTCTAGGTAACACATCACAACCCTAGTCAGAACCGTTGTCTGTCTATAATCTAGGTTTCTTTCCTTCCATGTAACCACGTCCAGCCAGGAGCAAGTCAGGTCAGTTCAAGTCGGTTCGGACGTGTGATTTGGCGGGCTCAAATAGGGTCCTCGAGGCCCTGTAAAAAGGGAAGCAAATCTTGTAACTGATAAAACACCAGTGCCCTCTACCTACTTAAATAACAATACCACTGATTTCAATACCAACACCAGTAATCATGAATAATATAAGCTGACATTGTTATTCAAATAGATAGAGGGCCCTTGTGTTCTATCAGTTACAAGATTTGCTTCGCTTTGTAGAAGGCTGGCGAACCCCATTGTCCGGCAGTCCGGTGCCCGATGAGTATCGAACCGCACATAATAAAGGCTATACCTGGGCAAGCGTTCTGCATTTATTCAGATTCCTTCCAATAATAAGGTAAGGATAGTTATACATGTATTTTGTTTATATAAATAAATGTGACACTAATACAAATTTTTCACCTGATTGTGTAATATAAATTACGTGCATTTAATGCAATGTATAATAGGAATATTGTTGTAAAAGCTTGTACTATATACAGAAAGTGCATGTCGTGGTATGGAATATCAAGATTTGTCAGCCTGAGAGAAGCTATGGTCAACGAGCTGACATCGTTATACATCATGTCCCTCAAGTTTTACGGAATAGTGTCACATGACCGTCTGTTACGCGATGGGAAGCAATAATCACTCTATGAGGTATAATGACCTGAGATCTTAGTTGTGGTTTTTCAGAACTGATCGATCGACAACGAAGAGTTAACCATGCTTGGCGGCTAGTTAGCCATGCATGTCCATATGAGTGTCGCAATGCACAAAAGCTTTGGGTTTAACGTCGTAGTTTACAAGTTTTTGACTGTATGACTACGAGGAGCCACTGGGTGTGTGTACATATACTGTGTCTCCTTGTGACAGAGCGAGTCCTTGCCGTCAAAGTACTGTCGCCACTAAAGACACCGGATATAACACCCCACCCAGTCACACTATACTGACACCGGGCCAAAAAGTCTTATTGCCCTCGGCACGGTTAGTTGGCAAGAACTACCAGCTAAGATTTCTTCCTCGTTTTTGCCTCTTCCTTCAATATTGCACGAAACACAGTGACGACTCTCTTCAAGGAGTTTTACTGAAAAATACATCAAATTAAGTAACTCAAACGAAAATTTCAATCATTTGTACCAAAACTGAGAACAAAACGTCACTTTAAAGCTGATGCACTTGAACTTTTAAACTCGGGGTGTCGGTTTTTAAACTTCTGGCCCCAGACTTTTAATCACGGGGCCTCGACTATTTAACTCGTGTTTGTCCCTCCGCCAAATTTGTTCCTGCTGTGTCACATTTAAAACTCCGTAGTTGTCATAACAGAAGGTGTCTGAATTTATTTAAGCATGACAAATATTTACCCATCGACAGCAAACGATGCACAATCATGGAGGCTCTAAGGTACAATTAAGGCTACACGGAAATACCGCCTATTTTATTGCTCTTCCTGAATGGCTAGAGAAATCCTGGGAGGCGCAGATGTCGGCCGGTTAATTGACAGCTTTGGGTAAATAGTAGGCCTATTTGTGTCACTATCGACCTCAGCATAATGAGGACTGTAACCGCCCAAACACGTTATGCGTTATGGCTTATTTGAAATAAGGATGTCGCTAAGGGGACATCCTTACTCTACTCGGGGAACACAATTTATTTAGATTTAACTATATGTAGCTCTGAAATTAGCCCTGAGTTTGTTCAGTATGTTGATAATGAGGCCCCTTCTACAAGCGATCACTTCCCAGTGCGCGCTGTATTTGGTTGGTCTGCTCGTGCTACCTCAACGTCTTGTCCACCTAGGTGGAAACTGAAGCAAGTTGACTGGAATTCCTTTTCGGTTCTGTGTAACCATGTGTTTACTGAAGAATTAGTTGATGATGATGTTGACGTCTTTTATACTAATGTTGTAACAGCTATTAATACTGCTTGCCTCTAAGTCTATTCCCGCTCCTCGGGCAGACCATGCATCAAGAAGTCTGCTCTATGGTGGTCGGTAGAATGTGATGAGGCCATGAAGGAAAGGAAGAGAGCTAACAATAGGGCTAATAGAACTATGCTTTATGGGGATATTGAGCAATTTAAACTAGGACAAGGGCTTAAAGGGTTATAGATCTGCTCCAAAACTGCACTGGCGTAAGTATTGCTCCTGTATTAATGAGACAACACCTATTAAGAAAGTGTGGAATAAAGTCAGAGCTATTAAAGGATCCAGGTCGGCTATTCTGATTCCTTCCCTTAAGATAAATGGTAAATGTACTTTTGGACGATGAGGACAAGGCAGATGTTCTAGCCCACAGATTCTCTTATGTCAGCAGCAATGAAAACTATGATACTTTCTTTCTTCTCCACAAGGAAGAAGTGGAAACTGCAACTGATTTTAGTAACATACTGTAGCAGTTCAATTGTTGTATTTGTCTTATGTGCTTTTGTTTCTTATGGTGTTTTCTCAAGTATGCAGGTACCTATGAGTGCGACACTATTCACGCACTTTAATCCTAATCGATATTTAACCTGCCGAGTGAAGCGTGTGAAATGAATAAACCAATCAGGAATCCTTCCTCTGAACTTGGAGACACTGCTACTACTTGGATCCGATTTCATAACATTTCCTGAACTCGGGCTGTTATCCAGTATAACATTCGAAAGTCACATGAGGTTCGAAATTCATATACGAAAAGAAAGTTCTCCAACAACAGATTTTCAGTGAAACAGATGATGAATATTAATTATGACAAGGGAGGAACCAGCAGTTGACACAAGTACTACAGTTGAGTGTCATATGGGACAGAGTCCCAGTTGAGTGTCATATGAGACAGGGTCCCAGTTGAGTGTCATATGGGACAGAAAGTCTCATGAGACTCTTGTTTCAAATTATGGTACCAAAGTTCATTTGATATATTCTGGTATATAGATCTCTGTGCTCCACTTTCGATATCTCAGATAATTTCTACTTGCATGACACTGGAGCTGGATTCTCAGGTTTCGTGAGACTGAAGAGTGCCAGAAGTTTGGGACTGGAATAAGTCTCATGGGATTTTTTTTTTTTGGATTGGTGTTTTACGCCGTACTCAAGAATATTTCACTTATACGACGGCGGCCAGCATTATGGTGGGTGGAAACCGGGCACAGCCCAGGGGAAACCCACGACCATCCGCAGGTTTCCCACTTACGGCCGGAGAGAAAGCCAACATGAGCTGGACTTGAACTCACAGAGACCGCATTGGTGAGAGGCTCCTGGGTCATTACGCTGCGCTAGAGCGCTAACCGACTGAGCCACGGAGGCCCCAGTCTCATGAGACCCGTCTCAAATGATAGTACCAAAGTTCAGGTGATTTATTCTGGTATATAGTCTCTGTGGTCCACTTTTGATATCTCAGGCAAGTTCCCCTTGTTTGAGACTGAGGCTGGATTCTCAGGTATCATGAGACTGAAGAATCCGAGAAGTTTGGAACAGGGAAAATTTCCAGATTTTTGACACTTCCTGGGACTGGTTGCCACCAAGTGTCAACTGTCTCTGAATTTTAAAACTGGATCACAAACCGCTATTCCCGATACTGGGGCTGTTTCCCAATTCACGGTACAAGAAATTTTTCCACTCTTAATAAAATAGCTACTTACTGAGAATGCTTACCAGCAATTTGGTGTCAACTCTCGGCAGATTCCAAGGCCATCTGAAAAATCAGCTGATTTAAAGATTTCCACATGGTGTGGGCGGAGCAGTCAACCAAATCAGGAGACTGATTGGACAGAAGAGCAATTTTTGACAGTTTGTAAAAACAGATGACACGATAATGTCAACACGATCGCAAACGGCGGCAACACAAACGTCTGCTTTCGAGGTTGAACTGAGGACAATAAATTTCATGTTTCCTGTGTGAAACAAGAACGAAAATAGAAGGTAAAAGTTTTCCAGATAAGACAAGGACGTAGAATTTCGTAATTTCTACATTATCATCACTACACTGCTGAAAAATACTTATAATTATCTAAAATATGTGGAAACGTCGATACAACAGCAACAACATCACTCGTCCATGAAACAGATAAACGTAAGTTTAAAACTTCCTACGAGAATAAATAAACGCTATGTTGGCAAATATTGACTTCGTAAATTAACTAGTATGGCTTCAGGTAACGATCTTAACAAAACTTCTGTGAAAATTCATTAAAACATGAATATATGAAACTTCCCCACGTTAAATTTATTTCTTAGATCCTACTTCATTAAATCCCGCTACAATAACTTCAGCGTTTAACGTCAATGAAATAAATTAAATAATACATACATCCACGAAGCCTGTATATTTTAAACTGAGTAGTAAACGATAAATGCTGCAGCAGTTGTCCCTTATACTGGTGGCAAATGTTCGTAAAAAATAAACGGCCACAATTGCCCTCATTTTGTTAACGATGAAGAAACCGTGAACACATGCTGATTGACACATGGCAGGTTTCAATTCATTTAGATGTGAGGAAAACATGCGCAAATAAGCAATGACAACACAAGCTATACGACATCCTTAAAGAAACCATTGTCTTACAATCACGCAGGCCCCTTGTTAAATGAATGGCCTAGAATATAGAATTAAATGTTAGAATTGAGGATGTCTACAATGCCACTATCATAGAGCTGCTTTGCGCAGTTAAAATGTCTGAAAAACCACAGTTAGGTTGACAGACAGACACGCTAAAAAAGTAATTGTCCCGTTCTTCCCAAGCCATGCAGCCATATAAGAAAGATTGTTGTCCCGCTACAGATAACAGCGTTTCTTCAAGGTCATAAAACCGGCCCCGACAGCACAGTTGGTAGAACGTCAGCATCGGAAGGCGGTAGATCCAGGGCCAATCCTGGGGTCGGGTCACACGTAAGACCTTAAAATGGAAGCTTGAATCTTGCGTTCAGCATGAAGAGGATAGTGCAATGGCTGGTTGACCCGTATCAGTATAATGGCCCAGGTGCGCCATTGCCTTCGATAAGTCGTCTCAGTGAAGCACCAGATAAATTCGGAGTTGTCAAGTTATGAATGTGTTAGCAGAGAATTGTGGCAGAATTTTGCTCTCGATCTGGATCCTGGAGTACAAATATCCACCTATATAATTCTGCCTTGCGATGGAATCTGGCCTGGTATGATAACTATCTAAGGTGCTTGAATATAAAATACCGGAACATGTAGAGGGTAAAAAAAAAATAGAGCGGCGACGGCAGTGTGATTGTTGCAAACCGTCACACGTAACCGGTGAAATGCGGTTCACAAATAACACACAAGTGCATGTAATAGATATAGATGGCTACGTATATTTTGTATTCAGATATCACCGTAATCTTCCTAAATGGCCCCATTTTCCATACGAGCTTATCAAATCCGAGAATATATATGTTCAGAGAATGCAAAAACAAAAACAGAACAAACAAAAATCGAAAATATCCAAAGCACGGCCATCATAACAATTCTTAAAAATATTTCGATGAATCATTTCTACAATCTTAGCCGACAGTAGTAGCTGGATTCAGATAAGCTATTAGAAAATCCCCTGAGTGAAAGCCGCAGCCACAGCCGCAGTAGTTGCAGCTTGGTATTTGCCATGCAGGTGTCCACTGAGTACCACAACGAAGCAGTTTGGACAATGACAGAACTGTTAAAGGGTTTATCTGATCTATTTCTTGGACCATTTCTCTATCTCCTCGATGGTTTGAGGCAGTTCTTTGTCTTTTGTCTCCGGTAGGAAGAGCACCAAACCGCAAACTACCAGGGATAGACTTCCAAATACAGTACCTGGTACCCACGGGTAGTACTTCATCTGAAATGGGCACAAATTAGAACAGTTTAAAGAAAAAGGAAAAGTTCGAGACGTCATCGACTTGGAACATTTCAATGAATTAATTACAATCACTGAAAAATTTAAAACATAGATAAGGTGTGTTATATTTCATGCTGTCCTTTCCTTCGACTGTTCCCTTGATGAAAAGCTCTGAGTGCTTTTCATCTGCGATGGTCAACTCTGTTTGGCTTGGGAAGAGTGCCGGGTTGAAAAGTTGGGTTGTTGGAGGGGGAGGGGAGGGGAGAGTTTTCTGGTCTCCCTGACAATGACGATAGATTTTATTTTTAAATACGCAGGCGTGGTAGCTTCTGACTTACCACGAGGAGCGAGAAAGGGGCGATCATGCCACCAATACGTGCTGATGCAGAGGAGATGCCTAACCCCAGACTCCTGAAACACGACATAAGGCTACATATTTATAAGGCAAATAGTTGTCACATAAATAGAACCGCATCATTCAACAAAAATCTATGCCAGTCTTCAATTTAGGTGCATTTTTGTCTGTTTTTCTTTTCTCTATATATGTCACAAACTTATCAGACTATCTTGATCGAAACCCAGAGCTCACCAAGGATATTGAGCTCCCATATTGATCATATCATTGCCAATATGGTACGTTTGAACATTCATACATCGATTCAGCTAAAGTATACCTCTTCAATAAACCCATGGCATGCTTGATACGTTCACCTAGATATCCATGACGCATGCGTGTCGACACTTTGTTTATGACTAATGCCTGAATTACTCCGCTTGCGCAAGTTTGAGCTATGTTGTTTGTGGAAATGAAAAAAGGAGAATAATTGGTACTTTGGGGACATGAGACCATTTCGCTCTGTCTTTAAAGCGTAAACTATTAAACCACTTGGCTTTTACAACCGGCCCTGGTTCATTGTCCCTTTCAGGACCGACCCATCCTTATAGAGGCTATAGCAGATTTTCACACATCAATCAACGTAAATCCAGATAAATCCGCGTCTGTGCACGTGTTATCGTCGGAAATCGGTAATCGAAATATAAATCTATATAGAAGGTAGCATTATAACTTTTTCAAACCGTACGAATATTTTAACATTATAAAAATATAAATGCGAGTCTGATATTTATGACAATTATTTGAGCTGTCTTGGCGAATAAAGAAAATGTTATTTGATTAGCGAATACGTTTTTTAATTTGCCGACAATCCCCGGTACATAGCTTCTTTATCTGGTTTACATTAAATACTAAAACAGTTAGATGTAGCGTCGGTCATGACAATCACCAAAAGATGCTGAATGGGCAAACTAACGGCTTTGGCGCAGTTTCCAAGCCCTTTTTCTGTATATGAGGTTACATATAACCCCTTATTCTGTATATTCGAATCCACCTTGTGATTTGGCCGGCTACTCCGAGTCAGCAGGTTTGTATATCACCTGAATGGTGTCGTGTAAGTGAAATGTTAATTACTATACGGCGTTAAAACACTTAAAACTATGTACATGTAAATAATTAATTATAATACAAAATAAAATAGGTCAAAAAATCTTGTTAAGCAGTTTGCAAGTCCATACCTGAGGTTTGTAGGGTACAGCTCTGGTGTGTATGTGAAGAGAGACCCAAACGCGGCTGAGGCTCCAAACTTGCCAGTTATGGACAGAGCAGTGACGGCAAGACCGTTCCCTGCAAATAACTCGTACATTTATAGCCACTCATTTAGTATATTGTAGAATAAGAGAAGGTGATTAAATCAAAGGCAGCAGTGAGTCTATGGGCTTCAGTCTACCAATGCATAGGTAGTAGTTTGAAACTCACCTATATAGTCAATCTACTGTTGGACAGCAAACGATCCTCTGTATACAGACACTGGAATGTTTAACATAGTACAGGAGTAATGTAACTCAAAGGAAAGTAATGATGTCTCGATGTATTACTTGGTTTCGAAATAAAGCGCCAAAATGTCGAGGTAACATAGATATTTGTTGCACACAATTTTGAGGAAACATATATTCTTTGTGTGCAACATGTACTTTGTAATGACATGCTTCTCATGCCCATATCTTAGCAACATATATGTCACAACAGGTTCTCTCCATGCCGGTCTGAGTTGCAAACGGTAATGTTTGATCAATAAACTGCAAATAGACGTATGATATTGTCCATATATTACGAAGCATATGCTATGTTTCGTTACATGTCTCTGTATAGACCACGACGTATAAAACATTAGGGTTTCAACGATGTTATTGTGAGATTCTTAGGACCTGCATTCATGGTGTGAAGATGAATGGGCTGTAATCGGGTGAAATGAATATTCTTTTGACTCAGGCGAGAACAAACCTGTAATACGGAGCCTAATTTCGGTAAATTGAAGCAGTGCAGTGGTTTGTGTTTGGCACTGTTTGTCCCCAAGAGAAGGAAATTATCACATTTACCGAAAACAAAAAAATGGGTCGGCCCGAATTTAGCGACGTTACCATTATTTTTAAGCATGTTCCGACAGAATAACTGGAAATACAGCCATTTTGTATCATGCAGCTCAAGAGTGCGAGCAAACATCAATACCCTAAATTCGACAGGTGTTTTATGAACCAAGTATTGTGCTTCATAATAACGATGCTCTGGGCAGGTTTACATACCCAAATAGAAGAAAAACTTACGGGGATGCTAAAACACATTGCGACAGAACACTCTGAAGCCGGAATTGCTTCGGTAAATCGGCGACAATTATCATCACCTCAGAAATGCCCAAGATCCCAAAAATCAAAACCCGATCTTTCTCAGAAAACTGAAAAACTTCCTATACGGACTATACGAACTTGCGTGTCAAGGACTGATCTTTGGGCAAAGGCCTGATAATCGCAGTGAGGTGGCCCCATTAACCACCTGAGCCTAATGACCAGCTGAATTTATTTCTGGTTTACAAGCATCACCTCTAGAGACCTTACCATACACCTCTTTCAACGCAACAGCAGCAATGAGAGTCGTTCCAGCGATGCCATCAAAGATAAATATTGTAGCTTTCCTTCCAAATCTGTATTAAAAGACATGTGAATGAATGAAAAACTGCCCGACAATATCCAAAAGGCAAATTTCAGTGTCATACTCTGTGTCACACACCCATAACCATTGCAAGCTGTTCATAATCTGGCATGGTAAGTACCTGACCCACTTCAGATATTTTTTCAGGTGCTGCGAGACTATTCAGTATCAACAGTATGCATGTTTAACCTATGAAAACCAGCCCTTGCTTTCGAATGAAATATAAGTGACTCGTTGCAAAATATTCAGAATTGAGAGTACATTAATATATATACGCGTTTAGCCAATGAAAATGAGCCCTTGAGTTCGATTTAATTTGTACTAACCCATAAGGTGTAATGTCATCTACTTGTAAGTACTCTCCTTATAGGATAACACATCAGATTCAAGTTAAAGTAAATTTATTTTAGGTTGATTCAGGCTAACGATCACAAAATCATTCGATTTCAATAAAGCATTCGTAATTTCATGGAATTTGTAGCGCTGTAGCACAGAAAGTTAATAATGCTTGGCGAAAAATTAAGTTATCAGTTTTTGAAAATTCTGGGTGGTTTACAGTAAGTCATTGTTTATAACCATTTTGGCAAGTACAGCCATGGAGGTGGTAAGATAAAGGCAAACAATAATTTAACAGGAACAAGAATTCCTGATGTATTTATTTATTGAATGTCTACCTCATGTATAACTCCGTGGAACACGCGTGCTGACGTCGAGCATTGTATGTGAATAGACTTAGTGTATAAATGCCCAATGACACCTACGCCGGTAAGTGGTTATGGCAAACTCTGACCAAAAAAAATGGCGCATAATCGTCGTAAATCTTGGAATGATCGTATCATATAAGGGGGGATCTTAACAAATCTGTATGAATCTGAAAATATATAACCAGCGATCTCAAGGCGGTTGTACTGGTCGCAGGTGATTTTTGTGCGTTCACAAACTAGCTGTCATGGTTTACGATCTACATTTACATAATATTGACTACTCTTAATCGATAAGGTTTTGTCGTACGAGCTAAGTACATCTCAGACAATCTGAATTAAGTGTATGGCCAGGTTTGTCCGAGTGCCTTTGATTTCTTTCCACAACATAACTATGTTTAGATTTATTTATTTATTGTTTTACGCCGTACTCAAGAATATTTCACTTATACGACGGCTACCTGCATTATCGTGGGAAAGCCCGGGGGAAACCCACGACCATCCGCAGGTTGCTGAAAGACCTTCCCACATACGGCCGGAGAGGAAGCCAGCATGAGCTGGACTTGAACTCACATCGACCGCATTGATGAGAGACTCCTGGGTCATTACGCTGCGTTAGTACGCTAAACAACAGAGCCACGGAGGCCCCACTATGTTTAGAGGGCATGACTTAACGACTTAACGGCTGGTATACGAATGTCTATTTTGATTCCTATGGATTAGCCCAATTCATATTTAATTCATATTATTTTTTAAGATATTGAAGTTACGCATCAGTTTTAATTTAGTTCAAGCATGGTAAATATTTATCGACCTAATACTGAGAAAACAATGTAATGAGATATGATTATAACAACAAATCAAGATAGTGGTACTCTACAGTTGATGAGACATAGCGTTCACAGCGATATATATGTATGCGTTCATGCAAACACCAGATGTGTAATGTCACCATACCGTTGCATTGTTAGATAAGAGATAATGCCAGAGGGAAGCTCCACAGCTGCGATCAGAGCAAAGTTGACGAAGCGATCTCCGGCCAGTTTAGATGAGGCCAATGTCAGGCCAAAATACACCAGGCTATTCACAATCCTGAAAAAGGGGGTATAATCTGTTATATACATTGATGTGTTTTCGTAAGCAGCAATTACACACTGTTCATATTAACCCCATGTGCTTCTGCATGCTAAGCGTGACATTTTCTTGTGAAATCCCCTATCAATTGCACTGCATCAAGGATTTTTCATATGTAAAGACCATTATTAGTGGGGTTGCTATACCTCTCGTACATATATGCAACCGATCCTATACAGATCATTGACATTTTTTAAATTCTCTTGGTATTTTAACATAGGTAATACCAAATTTAGGATCCACAAATTTAATACGGAATTTTCTCATCTCATTAACTTTTTATTGCACACATTTATTTCTGATGTGATATTCGCCAGAGAAAGTTAAAAAAGGCCTGTATTTGTGGATGATTTGACATAAAGATTTACCTACCATCCGAGGCATGTGACGGAAGCTGTCAATAATAACCGCCTACTTCTAATCACGTCAAGAACTGTGTACTTCTTTGTGGTAGGAGCAACAAGTTTGTCATCAAGTAACAATTCATCGGATTCCTCTGACGTTGTCCTAGGGCTGGAAGCTTTAATATCTCCCTCTTGATCCGGAACAAACCCCATTACGCTGGGTTTCGAATCTTCGTGAAACCTCCCGTTGTTGCCCAAAACTTCCTCTGATTTCGTGGAAGCAGTAACCTTTGAATCCGCAGGCGTACACTTTTCCAGACGGCCGGTCGGTTCGTTGTCATAAAGACTGCTTGCGGCTGATATGTTGGGTAGGGATTCTTTCGGAGTAGATTTATTATCTAGCGCATTATCATGGTCTTGTGTGACTGGATGTAAAGTCACAGGCTTTAAGGCAACCTTCATTTGCATCGGCTTGTTATCACCGTAATCCAGACATGCTTGCAGAACTGTGTTGATATCTGCCTTATTTTTGCGGATAGCCTTTTGAATGATTTGTGCTGCTCTCTTGCCTTTGTTGTTTGCGTACAACCAGCGGAGGGATTCATCTAGAAGGCTGAGAATAGTGACATAAAGATGGCAACAATTATGGAAGAATCAATGATGGAAATAACGAATGGCATGTATCCACAAGTATAAATACTTTGAGAACAAAGTTCCATTGAATTTGCTCTTTAAATAATGAATTTATAACAGCTGTGAAAGGTTTGAAATTTACGAAGGGATAGCACGATGGCCAGAACGTACAATACCTCAAGGTAATCTAATTAAGGGCCACTATGCACACAGAGTTGTGAACAGGTTATCTAAATAACTATTCTTTTCGACTGAAATGTAACCATACATTACTAATGCACACATGTGAACTGCACTGTGCATTGGAAGCAATGCCCGTGTTAAAAGTGCTTTGAAAAGCGTTTGCGGTTTTAAAGCAATCCCCAAAAGTTCTATTACAGCAATTCAGTACCTTAAGTAGGAACACTGTCCAATATAAAATTTGGAAGATTCCTTCATTTTGGAAACTATGTATGTCGCTTTACGACGTTCATTTGAAAGTATGCCTTCACGTTGTAGACACAAGATCCCTGTAATGACATATTAAATATGTAACAGTATTGCTGGTACGGATTATACTCACAATGTATGGAGAATGGCCACAAGAGATGCACTGCTAAAAGCCAGCTGGAGATACCGCCAGTTGTGCTCCTGGAAGAGGTAACCAAGGCCACTGATGAGGGTCAGGCTTATACTCCAGGTACCTGCACCGAGCAGGTGCACGATGGCCCTCTTCTCTACCGGGATTATCTCTAGTGGCAGAACGCTCCCTGTCATGATGATACCCTAGAAAAGTGAACGGAAGCATACAATAACCCAAAACAGCAGTGATGCAAGCATACAAAACGATAAGAGAACTGTGGTGCAAGGATGAAATAAAGCTGTAATGCAAGCATACAGCGTGCATGTCACGTACATAATATATCTATAGCGCTATGTAAATATAGCCGTATGTAAAGCACTACCAAATTATGGATATGTGATATTGCCACTGGTATTGAAACTTTTTATTTTACCTGCTGAAAAGCTCCTGTAGGAAATCGGAGGATGGAGAAAACGAGAATACTGGGAGAAAACGCCGTTCCTACTCCAATAGCGAATACAGCCCATTGGCTAATGATGCAGACCCACTTTCGGCCGTAGCGGTCAGCTAATATGGTCATCACAGTGGCTCCTAAAGCTTGGCCGGCAACAAAGATTGTCTGTGTCAGCTGCATCTGATATTCCTTGTCACAAACCAAGTCCCACTGCAAAATTGATATATCACGTACTGTACACTACAAAACAGAACCACGGCATGGAGAGTAAAATAATAACAACGACAGCAGTGTGGTAAATGAGCACGCAAGATTTTGCAGTCATGGATTCATTTTAATTGTTCAAGCTTAAATAGTAGAAACTGTTCCAACCCCTGGCATCATGACCCAGCCAGGATCTAGAATTACCCAATGCTGTATTGTCTTTGACATGAAACGAATAAATGTCTCAGAATTAGCAATTTTCACATTTTTCTTACCTCAGTCACGATGGTGGCCGTCTCCAGTGGCGCATCATACCAGTAGCCATGGTGACATGGTGACGTCACGTTTGTCCAAGTATCCCTCACTTTACAATCGCCTTCCTGAACGTAATGTGTAACATTGTGTTCTAACAGCCCAGTCGTGTTGTCGACAAGACAGGAAAAGGGTGGCTCGTAACCTGGAAACATTATTAGTTCTACATAACAATGTACAAGCAGTCTGTTTAATGAACATAAAATTCTGAAAGTCTTCTACTTTTGGACAGATATTAGTTGTGCTGAATGTAAAAGATACATTTCGCTTACAGTTTTTTGTGGAAACAAACATATGTTTATGCTGTTCGTTAGGTAGATCCTGTGAGAAAAAGAGAAACTGTGTACTCCTGTTATGATTACATGTATATGGGCTGAAGGGAGCAGACCAGATGTCTCATAAATTAGAAGAATTACAATATTTATTAACACTGTGAGTCAGTGACATTATTATTTATCTATTTATGTTTCTTAAGCCGTTCTCAATAACGTTTTACTTACAACTGGTGGACAGTTTTATCAGTGAATAAAACCGGGTGCTCGTTGAAAATCTTCACCCGCATGGCAAATTACAACAGGATTATTACCAACATGCCTTACTAGAGAAAGACAAGTGATGCAGCGGACTTCATGTACTGTATGAACTTAAACCACCATATTGTTGATCTTTTCACGGATCGTAATTATTTGTAAGTCCCAAATTCCATGTGCTTAAAAAACCACAATCAGAACAGGAAATAGCCTCAATTGTGGCTGGTACATTGTTTTGCAGTAAAGAATCAGTGTGTGCATATTTCAAACTTTCACCAAAACATGTTAACTGTATAAATGTGTTTCAAGTTTTGAATTAAATCTTAAGACGTTTGATGGACGTGAACCCTGACGAGGAATCTCCGTGATTACCTGTACCTGTACTTAATGACCGAAAGACATGCACCTTAATCACTCTTCTATGACCCTCAGTGGGACGTACATACCGCAGTTTCGGTTGAAAGGGACCATCTAGTGCCAATAGACACACACCTACATGCCACTAGATAAAGATTTAGAATATAGCTGTTAGTATCAGACATTCGAATAGTAGTCATCAACCATAACAGAGGTCCCAGGTCCCAGACTATTTTGTAAAACAGCGCTCAATAAAAACTAGCGAAAGAGTTAAGGATGAGTGGAAAGTAAGAATTAAGACGGAGCTATATAAAGAGAAACGGCCAACATGTCTCAAGGTCATAAAGTCAGTCAAAATACATGTTATCAGCATCCAAATTGTGTAGAATGCTAGTTTATAAACTATCCATGAAAAAATATGTCTGTCAAGAGCGTTGATTCAAACTGTTCATATCCAAAGTAACAATTTTACTCAACACAATGCATAGTGTCCCAAGTGCAGCGTTGATAAGGGTCGAAGGTGAGTAAACAGAATGACACATGCTGTCTCTTGTATTAAAGTTTAGCATTTACTTGCAAAATGTCAAGTTCATATCAGTCAAAAACTATGGTATATAAGGAGCAAAACCAGAGAAGCGACGACAGTGCGAAAATTTAAAATTGGTCACATAGTAAAATCTGGCCTCTTGTAAGATTATCTCGGGAACATTTTTATTCTTAGCTTGTGACTGCTTGAAAAGCTGTAAACTTACACGTCCATTGGAACCATGGTAACAAAAACGTTCAATAAACAGATCTGATTGAAAAAGTAGTTTACCGTTAAAGAACCCATACATTCCTATATGTAACGGTATTTTTATTCCTTTTTTTCACCTATTTGATACCGTTATAGTCTTACCCAGGAACACGATGGCCAGTAACTGAAAGGCAGCGGCCATATGTTGTAGCTGGATGAGTATTAACTGAACGATCTGCCATCTTCCCCACGTTCCCAAGGACTTGAACACAGAATCAACATCCGGGTACGTTGTCATCTGAGAGCTTGGACCGGACATGACGGAACAGTTTTTAAAATCACCTCGGTTGGCAACACTTTCTGTGTAAGGCTTTGGACAAGCTCTATATAATATATATAAAATATGACATAGGCGATCGTGGTATTGAGGCCGACCGTCTTCTGAGCAAGATAATACGATCTCTTGACCATAGGAAAAATATCCGTCCATCATACTCCTATTTCTGGTCACGTACATGTCGTGATTCTGCAATGTGTATTCACATTCAAGCTGCTGACTAATTAAATCTTTATTATCGTTTACTTACTTTCAAGTTGAGGTTTGTCTCATCTATACGAAAGTCTTCCAGAAGGAGATATCTATCACCAATACAGTATTTATATTATTTATACATGTATATCTATATAAGAAGCGATATCATCACCCGGGTTCACGATATTCAGTAGTTATACTGCATGAATTAAAGTGAAAAAAGCTAAAATACAAAGTAAGGTTCATCATAAAGACAGCTGAAGACTATGCGTAAAAATACATTCACTTATTTTTTCAGATTTCTTTTTAGAGTGTTGAAAAATATTCTAATATTTGAAAACCATGGGGGGTCGGCTTCATGAATCATACTGACGGTATCTAGGAACTATGACGTCACATTATCTTTTTTCGTGATGTTCACCAGATCGAAGGAATTTTTGGAAACAATATTTCAATAATCTTTCACTCGTGGATAAAAAGAGCTACTCCAACATTCGGTGTCCTGATTAGATTTGGATAGTTCCTAACTTCTGATAGTATGGTCTATCAAGCCAACATGAGAAGTCGAACGTTTGAACACCTTTAACTTTTTTCACAAAAATCTAAAAAAATAAATTACTTCAATTGATATTTCGACACCATAACGTAGATCTTAAATTTTTCAGGTGGCCAAACATTTCTAGTACCTAAAATAG
The DNA here is from genome assembly GCF_032854445.1 of Liolophura sinensis. Taxonomy (NCBI): domain Eukaryota; kingdom Metazoa; phylum Mollusca; class Polyplacophora; order Chitonida; family Chitonidae; genus Liolophura; species Liolophura sinensis. The sequence goes on from NC_088302.1 coordinate 22,142,970, forward strand.
CTTGCACAATCCTATTTGAAATGTTGACATTAGTCAGAAATGGCTTTGTGGATTGGGCGGCTGGAACAGTCTCAGAGTTATCAACCGCTAGCCTTAAATGAATATATCCAGTCAATTTTATCATCTGTTAGTTTTCGAATAGTATTAATAGAACTTACACGCTTATATAGTTTGCTGAGAATCATTTGCTTTCCACTTACATGTCATTCACGTTGCCATACATCTGGGAAGCTTCTCACGTATACTTGAGAAGGATTGGTGGTTTCTCGAGAGCACGCATGTATAAAATATGCATACATGCACGCTGTATGTATAAAATTGCTCGGCGCTGTTTTGAGAGAAATATTCAAAAGCACAGCAGTCACCAATCAATTAATCAGTCAGTATGCCACCTGAGGGCCCCATAGCTATTCTATTTATTTATTTTGGTTGGTGTCTTACTTATAAATATTACATTTTTACCCGACGCCGTTATTTTTTACACATATTGGCCGTGTGTTGCATGTAGGTTTTGAATACACACGTATTTCAGAGTTTCCTACAAGCTCTGTCTCGTTTCGTCAGATCATACTGCTGGCCGCCATAGTATGGGTGAAGTGTTCTTGATTACGGCGTAAAACTCCAATTAAGTAAATAAATAAAGAAATAAATAGCATTGTTGGATATCTGATACGTATAAATATTGATTTTTCTACGCGCGTATATATTGATACATCTATCCATCCGCTTATTATGTTCCCTTAGTTCAAGAATATAGAGCAATGATTGGTAACTCATCGGTTTCAGGGTTTCCCTTCTTGGGCTTAAAGTGAACGAAAACAAAATTTAAAAGACAGACGACTGAAAAATGTGAGTAAAATACTTTCATTTATCTTTATAGAATTTATTAGGGGAGTTAATCGCATTAAAATGTTTGTATTTCACGGTGTCTTTATGAACCTAATAGGCGATGTTTAGGCACTCTGAAAAAGAAGATATTCCCATTTCAAACACAGTTTTAAATGTTGGAGTCTGAGTCAAAGATTACTTCAATAAAGATAACTTAAAATTCGCCTCTTTGTGCATGTAAAGATAAAATAAAGTTATATCTATATATAGAACCCATCTTAGAATTCAAACTCTTAAAATTCCATTTAAAGAGGTGTAACAGTTTGAGTAAAAGTAGGTTAGTATATACGGCCGTCCTTTTATTAATGTTGTATTTAACTTAACATCGGTCATATCACGACGGTGTCTCCTTGTAGCAGGCCTATCCTCATTGGGACGCCATGCTTAAGACACCGGACACCACACTCTATCACAGTAAACTTACACATAACATTTAAGTTGTAGCCCTATACCTTAATTCTGGATATTGTAGCAAGCATGCTCCAATGACCGGGTACACTTGTATAGCCAGGCGATTTTCTTTTCAGAACTGAACGATCCAGTGATTCCAGTTTTCGGCCAGGTAACAAGAATAGTGGGTGACATTCCCTTACCAGAGATATCAATGAAAGCACTCAAGACTGAAGGTAACAAGGCTAACGACATATAAGTAGCCCGTTTAGTGTATACCAGCCAAAACAGTCACTATGCAGTGATGATATTTATACACCAACATGTACGGAATATGTTTACGCATTTATCATGTTGGTAACTGAATTTTATTAAAACAAATGAGATTAGTACATGTATGTTCAATAGCCATTACACGTACGCAGTGTAACGAATTCGTGATGTTGGATGGGGATCTGTTGGATGGGGAGTGAACGGGATGTAGGCCATACTGTTGGATCTGTTGGATTGTACTGTTGTCGTCAGTAAACCATGCAGGGTGATCGGGTGAGTATAAAAGTAAATAACACGAGCTCATTTCCAATTTCATTTATCCAGATTGAAGTACATATCCTGCTAATCACCTGTCCGGTGTGATTGATATTGGTGATTATCATGGTACCTCGCTCACAACGCAAGGGTACTCTTTTTTTCATGCCATTGACACAATCGCCTAACTGAGAATTAAATCGTACACGCGAGAAATGTCAACACTAACTGGAATGGAATTTCCTCATAAATACTTATAGATATATAGACTTTTTGGAATAGTATCATTATACAGACAATTTTCTGCACTGTTTTTGTTTCAGATAAAATTATGTGTATATGGTTACAGCAGTGGGTATCATGTCCCTTGAGCACACATCTTACCAACATCCGAAAGTCCTCCAAAAACAAAGCTTTGCCAGGGTGGAAAAAACTCGCAGTAGGTGAGACTGGGAGTAGTAAGTAGGTGTTTTATCGATGCATGTTTCCTGTCTTTCATCCGATAATGACCGGTGTTATACGCTGTGCAATGCATGGTTTGAATTCAGACCTATGTTAAGACAATCTCCGCGTTAACCTAGGTGGAGTTATTTAGCACGTGAGTCGAAAGTTGCCTCCATTAAAGCATGGTTTCCAGTATGTTATTGACAAACTGATTTCTTCGTACATCCTGTATAGTCACATTTACTTGACACATCACATCACAGCTTCACACTGCTCTGTACCTCGGCGAGTTGTGCATATCAACCTGTCCAGTCCCGACACAACGACAGCGTGTCCAAATCGGCTGCGCTTCCGTTTCATGGGACGACTTGGCAACCAAATGTTTCAGTTTGCATCTCTTGTGGGCATAAGCCGTTCCAAGGGGATGCTCCCAGTCATCCGGAAGTCCCACAGACTGCACAAGATTTTCACTCTGAACGGAATAACGTCCATGTCGTACGATCTATGTCGGCACGTCAGAGTTCACCAAGATAAACGCTCATGTGCCTTTGACCCACAGTCTATCACGTTCTCCAACACAAAAGACATCGGTTTGTTCGGGTACTTCCAGTCTTGGAAATATTTCGCCAACAGCAGTAATGAAATCCGGCGACTTCTGACGATACAACCAACTGTTTTGCACTCGGCAAATCGCACACTGAATAGTTTCATTCAAGACCAACATGGGATTGTTTCCATGGGTAAAGTCCTCGTCGGTATGCACATAAGGCGCGGAGATGTTGCTAGGTCAAAGAAGAGTAAAATGCACGGCTACGTCCTGGCATCCAAAGACTACCTTCTGCAGGCAATGATGTATTACAGATAAAAGTACGGGAAAGTTTTATTCGTGGTGTGTTCTGACAGCAAACTGTGGCCATTTCTGCATATACCACACAACGACACAGTGTTTACTTGTGGCCAAATGCCTGAATTAGATATGGTCATTCTTTCTCTATGTGACCATAGTATCATCACTGTGGGCTCCTTCGGCTGGTGGTCGGCATGGTTAGCTAACGGTAATATGGTGTACCCAAAACATCAGTATCGCCCAGGTTCCAGGCTAGAAAGACAGTTCAATCTTACCGATTATTTTCCGACTGAAAGGATAGGAATGTAAATTTTTTAAGAGATTCAGTATTTTTTCTCATTGGAAAGTATACGATGGTAAGTGGTAAGGTGGTTCATGGCATGGAACTATTCATTCTTAGGTGTAGTGTAAGAATGTGTAGTGTAGTGTACTGCGTTTCCCCCGGGCTCTGTACGGTTTCCTCCTGTACTATGATGCTAGCCGGCGTTATATCAGTGACATTCTTGTGAGTACAGTGTAAAAATTCAATTCAATAAATAAATGTACAGATATCAAGGGTTTGCACCGGCCCTGATGGTTCAGTTGGTTGAGCGTGCACTTCGGGGGTGTCACATCCGGGGCCAATCTTCGGTCGGATCACACCTAAGACCTTAAAAGTGGACGCAACTTACTCGTTTGGCATTTAAGGGGATAGTGCAACGACTGGTTGATACATATTAGCATAATGGCTTGGGTGGGCCGGCTTACTTTCCTTTGGTAAGTCGATTCAGTGAAGCAGCACTAGAGAAAAGAGCGGTGGAAATCCGTCCTGCAACAGGGAGGCACGTTATATGCACTCTAAGGACTCATTCGTCGTCATATGACTAAAGAATTGTTAAGTACGACGTTAAACCCTAAGCACTCACTCACTAAAGTAGAGCAAGAAAAACAGGTTCAGGTATAACATCAATGAAAGTAATGGCTAATCTAGACGCTTCACTCGATTGTAATAAAAGATAAAGTCTAATTCACCGCCAAGCCGATGTTTCAATGTAGACTTTGGGTTTAACGTGGTACTTAACAATGTTTCAGTCATGACGACGAGGAGCCATTAGGTGTGAACATTGTCTTCTTGTGGCAGGCCGAGTCCATGCCACCAAAATGCTGCCATGACTAAAGTATTACGCTGAAAACACCAAACATAACACTCTACTCAGTCACATCATGCCGAGAACACAAGACATGACACTCTACCGGATAACATTATACTGATACGGCGCCAGTCATGTTTCCTTGCCCTCACCTCTTAGTGCTGAGCGCCAAACAAGGCAGCACAAGTACCATTTTTAAAGCCTTAAATCGTGTCGTGATTGGCTGGTAATAAGTCTTTATTTAAATCACGTAAGCATCTCTTTCACGCACAAATGTTCTATATATGCATGAGGGCTATAAAATATTTTCTCACTACATCATAATAGCTAATTATTTTTCTATGCACAATTTTGTTCTTTATATTTTATAATGTTCGTACATGAATGTCTCAGAGTCCTGTAATACATGAAAACCATTAAGCGTACTATACTGTTATGTGCATGCAAGCATGTAACTCTTGTTTATATGTACACACACAATGCGCATCATAAACAACATCATACTGTGGCCTCCCCAATCGCTGTAGACCCGTCTGTGAACGGGAGTCGAATTACAAACAGAAGAGCAGTTATTCTGCATATGCATATTTTGCAGGAAAATTATAACCACGAAATTGGCTAAAAAATTAAATAAAATAAAGTTTCATGAATGTGATGTACATACATGCAGGCGCAGCCTTTCAAACTATTTGGCTTCAAACTCTGCGGCCTTTACATGTACATCGGAAGGAGCCACTATGCTTGAAGGGGTGTTTAGTAACTGGAATAAGCCAACCCTTAACTGGGTGTATTTGCACCTTATTGTCGAAAATAGCGATTTGCGAACATTATCATAGTTCAAGCTACAACTGATCTTAGATTACTCATAAATTGTTCACCACAACTTTTTTTATAGTATTCAGTTAACTTTTTATTTTATTTATTTATTTATTTATTATCATTATTTTTTTCTATTTTTGCAAATCTAAATACAATTCTTTTGCTTCTTTTGTCTTTTGCAACGAAAGCGAAAGGCAAAAGCACGAAAATAGCATGAAAATCTGTTTAGAGACAGCCAACAAGTTCCTGCAGAGACTAACAAGAGGTATGCAAAGCATGCTGGAGTGTCACTGGACTAGTTTTGTCGCAGGCAATTTATACATAGATAATCAGATCCTCTCGGCCGTGACCAGTTAATTTGCGTCTGGCAATCCATGTCCATGTTCTACACAATACATCAGGTAATGTTGCACAACAACCACAGTATTGCCCTTGTCGAACCAACTTTTGTATTTATTTATTTCTTTCTTTATTTGATTGGTGTTTTGCCCCTTCCTCAAGAATATGTCACTTACGGTGGCCCACCAAGCTGTGCCTGACCTCACCTCAGCTTACTTCATTGAGGGTAAAGTACGAGTTAGTATAGCTGAGGGTAAATCAGTTTAACCACCTTTTGTTCGTATTGCACCACTGTAGTTTGATACATGTTTTCTAGCCCACATGTGTTCTTTGGCTGGCTGTTGTAATTATATATTGAAAAATGGATTGAAGGTGGTCCGCACCTATGCTTTCATGGAGTACAACTGGAAGGCCATTGGAGATTACACTCGACACATTGGGTCAACGCTGCAAATTGAAGAGATTTGCTGTGAATGGACTGGAAATCTGCTACTTACAGCTCAACAATGTCATAAAACTGCCCCGAGTGTATACAAAGGACAAAATGCCTGTCACTGATGCTCATATACAGACGTCAGACGACATTTAATAGTGGCCTCATCTAAAAGACATACACCTGCCGGACACCTGAGAAATCGGGGTCTGGATAGGCAATAATGTTCCCGACTCCTACACCACCTTAGAAGTACGAACCAATACACGCGGCAATCCCCATGCCACCAGATGGCTGTTTGGATGGATTCTCTGGAATGTGTGGAGGGATGACAGGCAATGCGGTACAGCGGTAAATACACTGACAGTAAACCGTACAGAGATTGTTGCTGTTCATGATATCGAAGAGCTTATTCGACTTGAACGTCAAGTGCAAGACGCCATTCAGATGGATTCCCAGAATTTCCCAGTAGACGATCAGAAGGAGCCTTCCCAGCAGGACAGACTGTTTATCGAAAAGGTCAACAAATCCATGATCTTTGAAAAAGGAGAATACTGAATCAACTTGCCGTTTAAGGATGATGACGTCACCTTTTCGAACAATGAAGTGCAAGCACGTCAGAGGTTAAGAGGATTAAAAGCTAAGACGGCGTCAAGTCCCAAGTATCAAAAGGACTACAAAACCTTCATGCAGACAATAAGTGATAAAGGCTATGCTGAGATCGTAACCGAGGATGAGCTCGGACGAAATGTCGGGCGGGTGTGGTACATCCCACACCGCGGGGTGTACCACCCGAAGAAACTGGATAAGACACTTCCACACATCAAGGAGCCTGTCTCAACACTGCCCTACTGCAGGGACCTGTCCTCACCACAAGCTTGATGTCCGTTTTGCTCCGTTTCCGCCAGGAGAAAGTAGCCGTCACTGGAGACATTGAATGCATGTTTTACAGAGTGAACATCCCTAAAGACGATCAGGACTGTCTCAGATTCCTTTGGTGGCCATCAGCAGTCATTGAGCAAGAACCACAGGCATGTGGGTACACTTATTCGGTGCGGTTTCATCCCCGGACTGCACAAACATGGCCTTGAATAGAATAGCCGCAGATAACTGCAATAAATTCGGCCCCAAGGTCGCCGACACAGTCAAGAGACAATTTTATGTTGATGACTGTCTGGCGTCTGAAGACTCAGAGGAGAAGGCTGTGAAACTTGTCCGAGATATATCATAGATGTGTGAGCTGGGAGGTTTCCGGCAAACTAAATGGATCAGTTCCAGTTGGAAAGTCATTGAATCGATTCCTAACGATCACCGAGCGAAAGGTGTAGAACATGTGATCTGGACTGTAATAATCTACTTAACGAAGGTGTGCTTCGTGTTCATTGGATCACTGAGGCAGACAAGTTAGGTTTCAACATCCAGTCACGTGATCAGCCTTACACTCGCAGAGGGATCTTATCGGTAGTTAGTTCCGTGTTCGACCCCCTCGGTCTGGTTGCACCATTTGTACTCATTGGAAAAAGTATTCTCCAAAACTGCAACAGACAAGATCAGCTGGGACGAATCAGTAACCGGAGAGAATCTTAAGAGCTGGAAAAAGTTGTTGGAAGAACCCGCGCGCTTTAGCAGCTTTTGGATTGACAGGTGCTACAAAGCTAATTGCCTTCAAAAGATTACGTCGTACCAGCTTCACGCATTCTCGGACGCCAGCGAGAAAGGTTATGGAGTGGTTGTCTATCTGAGTCTGAAGGACGACAAGTTCAACACATACGTGACTCTCGTAATGAGCAAAGCGCGAGCAGCACCGCTCAAGACGATCTCAATTCCACGCCTGGAGTTAACAGCTGCGTGTATGGCAGTGCGTCTCAGCAGAGGTATAGTTCGATAGCTGGACTTCCCTATCGATCAAGTCACCTTCTGGACGGATAGCATGGCGGTGCTTCGTTACATCAACAACGACTGCACCAGATTCCACACGTTTGTGGCAAACCGGATTGCTGTTATTAGAGATGGCTCGGACGTGCGACAATAGAGATATGTCCCGTCGAAGTTAAATGCCTGGCCTCACGTGGAGCTTATCTGGACAAATCTTTGGAGGATGAATCCTGGTTTAAAGATCCAGACTTCCTTAAGTATTAAGAAACAGAATGGCCACAACAGATTGCAGCAGAGCCAAGTCTCTTAAAAGAAGACCCTGAAGCAACAACTTCGTTGTCAATTGAATCATCTTTTGTCTTTAATGATTTCGTCACCCGCTGCTCCGACTGGCTACGTCTGAAATCTATCTCGACTGGCTTCGTCTGAAATCTATCTTGGGTTGTGTTGTCGTCGCAGTCGATCGATTCAAAGGTTTGATCTCATGCACAGCGGCAAAGAAGAAGTAGCCTGCAACTATAATTGAAGTCAAACAGCAAATGAAGACTACTTATCTGACAGAGTTAAAACAAGCCGAGGAGATGTTAGTCAGACACGTTCAACGGATAAACTTTTCCAAAGAGACTGACATACTTACTGACCAAGACAAGACAACAAGCAAACAAAGCCTTCCAAAGTCAAGTCCCATACGCAAGTTGGACCCCTTCGTCGTCGATGGTTTCTTAAGAGTTAGTGGGCGATTGAGTAAAGCAGGCATCCCTTATGAAGCTCGACACCATTAATTCTTCCTAGGAATGGTATCTCCTCACTTTTCTTGAAATATATTCACAAGAGAATGGGTCATCTGGGACGAAACTCCATCTTGAACACTGCCCGGCAAGAATATTGGATCATCGGAGCGCCATCGACTATCAGGAATCTCGTTAAAGGGTGCTTCACATGTCGACGTTATCAAGCTCAAGTTGTCGAGCAGAGAATGGAGGATCTCCCACCAGAGAGACTACAATCGCACCAGCCGCCATTTTTGTCCGTCGGAGTCGATTACTTTGGGCCATTAGAGGTCAAGCGAAGTCGCTGCATTCTTAAGAGATATGGTGTAATATTCACACGCCTTGCAACTCGGGCCTTGCACCTTCAAATGGCCTGTTCATTGGACACGGACTCCTGCATCTGTGCGCAAAGGCGACTCATAGCAAGAAGAGGTCCGGTTGAGCTTATCCGGTCCGATAATGGAACCAATTTGTTCGGGTGCGAACGCAAGCTGCGCGAAGAGATCTTAAAGTGGAGGCAGGCCAAGATCCAAAACTATTTGCAACAAAGACACGTCATTCCACCAATGGCCTCGCATCACGGAAGCATGGGAGCGTGCCATTCGAATTGTGCGGAAGGTCTTGTATTCCCTTCTTCGTCAGCAGTCTCGACATTTGAACGACGAATTACCCACGCTCTACTGTGAGGTGGAATCGATACTTAATAGCCGCCCTATAACTGTGGTATCGTAACACCATCAGGATTTGGACGCGCTCACCCCAAATAATCTCCTCTTCATGAGATCAGGTGAGAAACTTCCCCCGGGCGTTTTTGACACAAAGGACAATTACCATAACCGGAGGTGGCGGCAGATACAATACTTGGCACACGTCTTCTGGCGCGGATGGACGCTGGAATACCTACCCTTACTACAACAACGACAGAAATGGCACCAACCCCGACGAATTTTACAGAAAGATGACTTGGTCCTTGTTGTCGACTTCACTTCACGGAAGTCTTGGTGCCTCTGCAGAGTTCTGGATACCACTGCTACCGACAAAATCGACAACCATAGTGCGACCGATGGACAAACTGTGTTTACTCTTAGAAGCTGACATTGACAGTTGTAAAGTTCAGAATGCAGATAACTAGTGGACACATCAGTTTGAAGGACGCTTTCTAGCCATGTTGTGTACTGTATCCATTTCTACAGTATTTTCCCCTATTTATTAAGTGATAACTTTGTGTTTTCTCATAATCATCGCTCAGTTGGTTAGCGCGCTAGCGTAGCATAATGACCCAGGAGTCCCTCACCAATGCGGTCGCTGTGAGTTCAAGTCCAGCTCATGCTGGCTTCCTCTCCGGCCGTATGTGGGAAGGTTTGCCAGCAACCTGCGGATGGTCGTGGGTTTCCCCCGGGGTGTGCCCGATTTCCGCCTACCATAATGCTGGCCACCGTCGTATAAGTGAAATATTCTTGAGTACGGCGTAAAACACCAATCAAAAAAAAAAAAAAATCTCATAATCATCAATTTCAGTTGCGAGATTTTGTTAACATGCACCTGTAAATAGGTTGGTTTAATCTTTTTTGTAAAATTACTCCGTTTCATACTGCGCAATTTGGAGCCGGGTATGCCAAAATGCCTTTTTTATATTTGTTAAAGTGAGATGTTGTGTTTTTGCTTTAGTGTATGCGTTTTCACGTATCATCAGTTAGCTGACTAAGCGAGGCTATCTCCTTAAGTGTCGCTTAGGTCTGCTTGAACGTAGGAATGTTACACACAAACATGGCGAGCCCTTGTTGGGGGGGGGGAATGGAAGAACGTAATGAAGCCCCAAAAAACGGGCTTGCTCTCACCTAACTGTGCACTGCATTTCTGCCCTGCTGGCATGGTTTAATCACGAGTTGTTCCCCTTTATCTGAGTCAATCACGTACTGAAAGTATCACGTACTGACCGTATCACGTACTAAACGTAGAGCATTGACGTACAGAAAGTAGCCCCAAAGTATATCAGTAAATGCCAAGGAATCGAACTACGTGCATTGAGTTCTTTATTACCAACCGTTACACAGAGTGCGGCATGTTTGGCTAGACGTGATCCAAATGACTTTCCTCGACTAATCTCGTAGGTTTGTAGGCTAACTGATAGCTAATTGATACAATTTTAGTGGGCTGCAATCTCCTATGTGTTCTGGAAACAAACATAAATCTAACCAAAAGTGTTCATGCAGGCGTGCGTCGCTGACGAATTCGTATGTCTCGTGTGGCAGCCCCCCTATATCAACACTTTTTAAATCAGAATTTTTACAGCAAGGTGGATCGGTCATTTATGCCTGTAAAAATCAAGACAGGAAACATAGCCACGTGCATGTGATGAGATAACATAAAGACGCAGGTAACTAAGTTACTGCTATGTCTGACTGTAGTCTGATTGTTTTGGCCTACAGACAGCCACACGAATACATGTGAATAGCCAGGGCAATACTGTCTGTACCGGGCACCGAAGGATGGATATGATGGTGTTGAGAAGGTGCAGGAAAACAAGTGAGTCAATATATCTTTCTGAGTATACATGTAGCAAACACTGACCAAGCTTTATAGGTTGCGCGATGGAGGAACCGTACACACCCGGTGTGCCTATCTACGGCCACGCCTTTTATGTACAGCCCTTTAGATCGCGTATGTAAGCCTAGCACAATTCCAGAGGTAGACTCTAGCCCTACCATATCGCTATGCTCTAACCTGACGGTAGGGGAGACCACCCTGAAACGTTTGGGTCGCTTTATCTCAAACTTGCGCTTTGAATGTTTGTACATGTATTTTTAGTAAAACCTGCACATTTTTGGTCACTGGCCTACCATGCTAGAAACAAAGGCGAACATAAACATCAAAACTGCGCCTCGATGTTTTCCTCCATCGACATGTTTGGATCCGCCTTGACGTCGGTAACCTTCATTTACTCTATACCAAGACGTCAGATACATTTTACCTTTCACCCCACGTGCCAAAAGCTGCTATACTAAAGGGCGCATGTGTGATGACCTACCACATCCCAGACAGGTAAACCCCCTGTTAAAACAATGCTCCAGTCCTGTTGTGTCGGTGTAGTCCGAGATTGCTTTGACGTAATAAATTTGGCAAAATTTAGTTTCACCAAGGGGTGGCCCAAACGAACGTCAGAGCGCGCTCCATTAAAAAAACCTGATGCAGTTGTCGTGCCAGTTTGACACGGCGTTTGAGACAAATATTATCAATAAAATGCGTCTGCACAGCCTTAAGTTTGCAAACACTTATGTTCCTTGTCTTTTCGTCTATCGATTTATCGTAAGCATGTGTCCGAGATTCCTTGGTAGGCTTAAAACGAGTGTCTGTACTGACAGCCTCGACATATTTGACAAGGGCAGGTAACTGCCCCAGGTTTTTAAATGGAGTGCTTTCTGGCCTTGGTTTTGGGGCCATCCATGGCTGACCAAAATTTTGCCAAACCTAACCACCAAGTAATCTCGGACTATGTCGGTATCGTACACTGAACACATTGAGTTCGAGATGTTCCTCCTTCTATTCTACTTTCTATGCTTGCACCAAGGAATCGTAAGCCTAAGTTGACAATGAATCACTAACATCATCGTAGCCATATCTTACAATCAACACCCTCTTTGGCGAAGGGATTGTAAGTATAGGCATTACAGCAAAATATTTAAATTCTGTCAGTACCTATATCTAATTCCTACCATTTCTTTCTTTGTCGAGACATATAGTGTAGTCAATGTATGGTCCATCTACAGTGGGTTTTTTTTTTCAAAATTAAGAGGTTTATCATATTTAAATGTTTTCCTACCATAATGCTAGGCGACGTCATATAAGTGAAATATTCTTGAGCACGGCGTGAAACACAAATCAGATGAATAAATAAATAATGAAACTTAGGGGGTTCGTTGAACATGCTTTACAGAGCTAGGCATCTTAATTTCATTCGCAATGTCAAAATTATCAGGTTGTGCCAACTTTCCATACAGAGAGGGGGCCTCCGCGGTCGAGTTGGTTAGCACACCATTGCGGTCGCTTTGTGTTCAAGTCCATTCCATACTAACACATAACATTTATTTTCCTTTAAGAACACATTTTTTTGGAGTTGGGGTGTAATTTTAGGTCATTTACCGTAAATTCTCGCCTTGCCCACACGGCCCTGGATCTGTACAGCCTATTGGCCTATGGTGTATAATCTTTTGACATTTGACAGAGTTTTACAGACGGAAACAATGGTGAAAGTCGATAGGCTAGATTCAGGTGCAGGTTTTTACGTCATATAAGTTTAAATGTAGCCATTCATAATAATTTTAAGAAACTTTTTTTTAACGAAATATTGTCACCTCGTGTCCAAAACTCGTATTGCATGACAGTCCTATAGGATTACGCAACTTCATTTAAGTCACACCAGCCCTAGAGAAAGTGTATCCTACTTTTCAGGAGGGGTCTGCCCGCAACCTATGGTTGCGTTTCCCCCTGGCTCTGCCCGTTTTCCTCCCCACCACAATGTGGCCATCGTCGTATAAGTGAAATATTCTTGAGTACGGCATAAAACACCAATGAAATAAAAAAATTAGCTGACTTAGGAGATATTAGCTGTAGATACATTCATTCCCAAATCCCATACCATTTGGAGATGGTCGCTTGAATATGTGAACTGGTAACACCACTGGCGGTTAGGCACACGACTGGCTTTCTGGCAACCAATCACGTAACTCTGTAACAGGAATCTCCTCAGTCGTCCTGACGCAAGAACTGTTCTCAGTGGGCCATATCACTAAGCTACACTGAAAGGTTTTAAAAATTGTCAACAAACTGTACAACTTGATTGCGTGTTAGAAGTACACAATGGCAACGGTATACACAGGCACACACACACGCACACACGCACGTACGCACGCACGCACGCACGCACATATGTTATATTTGCTCCTTATACTTTCATGGCTTCCCCGGTTCTGTGTTTTATTTATTCTCTTATTGTCTTGCCGCTTAGAGTGAGTTGGCCAAAGTTAAGATGGTGCCTCAACGCAAAATGTAGGTAGTGTTAAGACAACAATAAACGTGTTTCTGTTCATAATTTGCTGGTTTCTGTGATAAAGTAGAAGTGTGAAACATGAAAATCTACCGTCCTTTTAAATACACACACGAAGATAATTAAGTAAATGAAAAACACAACAGCTTACACAAGGGTCATAGAAAGTAGGCCTATATCTACAAACTTCAAGTTCTAACCTTTGCTGCCTGATTGCATTGTGAACTCGAACACATTTGGGCAGCTGACCATTATGTGAATTCAAATTATTATTGCAGACCAGAAAGGTTAGATTACTGATTAATCACAAAGAAGACACGTGTTGAGTTTTCATTTATAAAGCTAAATACGTGGGAACTGAAACATTGTGTATATTCCATTATAAAAAGAAATTGTTTACCATCAAAGAAGACTAATTTTTTCTCTCATCTCAGCTAAAGGGAATGGATTTTTAATTACTGTTTACTATTTTATTTTGATTTCGTTTTTTCTCATCTCAGCTAAATGGAATTGTGTTTTCTCAGTTAGGAAATTAAAAATAAATTTAAACTACGAATGAAAAGAATTAGGAACGCATGCGTGTATTAAAAATAAATTAGAATTTCAGGCTGTAAGCCTACTGGTTACATTCCATCAAACACATTTCCGCCCAGTTCAAATAAATTTTAAAAAATCTCAAGTGATATTAGACTCGTTTTTTGCCCTCGTTTAATTTCACTTCTCTCCAGCTGACAATTTCTGACACCCCATCAATCAACATGAACTATCTGTACAATCATTCATTCATTTATAAGAATGAAGCATAGAACCAGAGCCTCTTTGTGACCTTTCATGGTCATGGTATGGCAGCAAATTCCATACGTATTTGTTTGCTCTCACGTGGGATATATGAGAATTAGCCTTCTAAATATTTATATTAATATTAATAAATTAGTACGTATATTAATACGGTTGTTTTTTCCCTCTTCACAGTGATCCTTTTCCTTGCGTTTGCGTGGTTCTACGTGATAGTGTTGATTGGCGACCATTACTTTGTCTTATCCAAACTGGGCCTTCTGAGACCGCCAGGTAGCCGGTCCCGACTCTGTATGAATTCAGAAGGAAGACTTGGGAATCACTTATTTAAATTCGCCTCCATGTTTGGGATCGCGAGGTCCAAGGGACTGGTACCTTTGCTACAGAGGGATAGTTTATTGGTGCGGGTTTTTGAGTTGAACGGAATAATTAAAGTGGACAACAGGTTGTGCGAGTCATTTGTTAAACACCGTGATATCCGCGACTCTGCTTACGATAGTGCCTCTGTGGATTTTAGCAATGCTACGGACATTGCTTTGCAGGGATACTTCCAATCCTGGAAGTACTTCAAGGCCAGCGAAAACGAACTTCGGCGAAAGCTACGAATCAAGTCGAATTTAGTTGCGAATGCCAGCGAAAAGTTAGAAAGGTCGATAAAAGAGCAGCTGGGGAGCGTTTCTTTGGGTGAAAAAACTTTCGTTGGCATTCATGTCCGCAGAGGAGATCACCTAGCTAGCAAAACGGTCGAGTACGGATATGTGGTCGCTACGAGAGAATACCTTCAACGAGCCACCGACTTCTTCAGATCGCGGTTTAACCGTGTAATATTCGTGGTGTGTTCAGAGGACTTGGGCTGGTGCAAGAAAAACGTCAGGGGTGGCGATGTGGTGTTCTTCGAGGGTCAGTCAGCAGAGCTGGACTTCACCACGCTAACATTGTGCAACCACACCATAATGACCGTTGGTTCCTTTGGGTGGTGGTCAGCTTGGCTGACCAACGGTATAACGTTGTACTACAAGCATCAGTTCCGACAAGGCAGCGATTTGTCAAAGGTGTACAATTTGTCGACCTATTTTCCACCTGAGTGGATTGCAATGGAGTGATATGTGAAATGTAGCCCCTAAAAACACCATGGAGCTCAGTTGGAGTTTTCAGTAAATGATATCATAATCTAAACAAAAATGCGTAAGCGGCAAGTGTGTAAAGTAGATGAATGATCAAAGTATGACTCAGCCCTTAAGATTTCCCCCTGCTGGGAACTGAATATGCTATGTGTACAATGGAGTTTTATTTTTAATATGTAATAAAAATGTTTACACACCCAAGCGAGGTATGACAAAAAAAGTATGACAAAGATCGGACTCTGGTAGTACCAGTCATGCAATGCGAAACCACACTTGTAAGAGAGATTTGCAGGCTGTTGGATTAGCGTCTAATCATTTGCAAGACATTCATGTTGAGAGCGGGATGAACATGAACTGGACACGGACACCGACACTGTTACATTTCTATATCAACACATTCCTGCATCATCGCTTGGTAACGGTCAATTAAAAGTGACCGTCGTTATTTGTGAACTTTTTGAAGCTATGGAATTTGTGGATTATTTTACAGAGTGCAATATTCATCCATGAATCTCTCTCCACTTAATACTGTACATATATTTTAATGAGGCTCCCTTCATGAGTGCATTATGCCCAACAAGCAGTGTCATGAGCCGCGCATGCGATCTCTTGCTCTATGTCGGCTATGTAGATCTACGCTTTGTAAAGTTGACATTTGAGTCCAATCTACAACTGCAGTTGTTTGCGTGTGCTGTTTCAGGTTTGGTGGATACAGAAGTGATAATGTTTGGGTCCCTTCTGGGGTTACTATGGTAACTAGATTGACAGTATCTGTCCTGTATCTATTTATCCTGAAAACTGCAGTTTCCAAGTTAAACCAAAGACCTTGTAAAGTTACTAAATTTGCATATACCTGACAAGTTCCTATAAATAGGATGACCATCATAAAGTGTTCTGATTGGCTTCTCATCATGTAGCGGAAAGGAAAAAAAGATATTGATATATTGACGTCTAAGAGCAAACCGTTTCCTTGTGGGTGAACCAGCCTAAGGTGTCCTCAAAATACAGGTTGACAGGTGTCTTTAGTGGTGTGATCTGTGAACTGCTGTTACCAGATACCTGTGAAATACAGCATTGAGAAATGTATGTCTGGTGTGTTTAAGTATTTGGCATACTCAGCTCAACTATATGTTCAGCACATTGTTTATTGATAATGTGTATGGATAATATGTCCTCCTTGTGATATTGATGATGGCGTACTTTAGATATAAAATTATAGTTTTCCAATCTTTAATGCTTTGGATTCCTTCACCACAAGTCTGAACACCGCCAGCGTATCAGTGATGTATTTATTTTTTTATTTGATTGGTGTACTCAAGAATAGTTCACTTATACAACGGTGGCCAGCATTATGGTGGGAAGAAACTGGGCAGAGGCCGGGGGAAACCCACGACCATCTTTGAACTCACGGCGACCGCATTGGTGAGAGATTCCTGGGTCATTACGCTGCGCTAGCGCGCTAACCAACTGAGTATCATTCATGTAAGGCGAAATCACACACACAGCAAAGTTTGCAGATTATCAGATAGACTTGTGCTCCGATACCGTAGAATACTGAAATATATTTAGGCACGACGGCAAACACAAAGCAGAAAAAAATAAAACTAAATAAATTCCGACTGCACCTTTTGAGGTCAAGGTTGTCTGCCATTGTAGAACACAGTTTTAGGAGGCGCTCTAAACAGATCTAGGTATCGGGCCTAATCAAGACGAATTCCATGTAAATATGCCACATTCAAGGCAGAATAAGGCTAAGAACAACTCTACGAACGGCTCTAAGTCATTAGTGGGAGGTATTTTGGCAAAATCTGACTCTGATACGTTGATATCGCTGAACAAAGGTGGCGAACGTAGCCAGTCATCTGAGATGGCGAAGGCACAGACACAAGTGTGACAATCAGCTATTTCCAGCCCTGAATTCCTGGAACTTAAATCCCTGTTAACAGGTATAAAGGATAACTTAAATGCTAACTTAGATAAATGTATGCATTCCATAAGTTCAGAACTGAATGACATGAAAGACCGTGTGAGCTGGGTTGAAGACAAAGTGAATTCGAAAGATGGAGATCTCAAAGTCACAAGTGAAAAGTTTACAGCAGTGAATAAACACCTCCAGTCACTGGTTGAACAGCTTGAAAATCTTACTGAAGGAAATACATGATCGTAAATTGAACGTGTTGTTCTCTGGTATACTTCCATGAAGAAAACCAGGGCGCGTTTGACAGAAACTGCATTTAAACGTAGGCAAGAGAAACAATTCAAAACCCAGATATGAGTGAAGGGAACTGATGTGATTTATTTATTTATTTGATTGGTGTTTTACGCCGTACTCAAGAATATGTCACTTATACGACAGTGGCCAGTATTATGGTGGGTGGAAACCGGGCCGAGCCCGGAGGAAACCCACGACCATCCGCAGGTTGCTGGCAGACCTTCCCACGTACAGCCGGAGAGGAAGGAACTGATGCGAGTCTTTGCTACAAATCTATAGTGACACTGAAAGTTGGAAAATATACCAAACCTGACTGTACTGACTTGTTTCTAATGGCTTTCGGTATACATGCCAAAATGCCATCATAAATGTAATGCATGTTTTACTTTTATGATATAACTCAAAGTACAGGGATCTGTAGTTCCATATTAAATGTAATGCTTGTTATCTCCCTTTGTGCGATACATGGAAATCCCCAATGTGTGAATACTAGGAGCTATTCTGCTTGTTTTTAATCTTTTGAATGGATACCAGTTTGCCTTGAGAGAAATTTTTTTCTCAACCTGTAATGCTATGATGCATTACATAATTCCAGATTCAAACTATGTATGTCAACATAAATGTAACAGCGGTAAATTACTCCTAAACAGAGGAAATACAAGTGTAATTGGACAGCATGGGCATTTACTATTATTGGCCTTTCTAATTGTCTTCCATATTTTTTACTTAATTGCGATTTCAGCAATCCAGCAATTTGCATGAAGAATTATACCATTATGCTTATTTTGGGATTCTGTATCTATATTATTTAATACATAATACTGGGGCCGTTGCCGATCTGAATGAGGGCATATCAGCTACATTCTTTTTATTTTCTTACTTTTTATATTATCATATAATGTTTGACACCAAAAGTATATGTTTTACCACCCTAGAGCGACATAGGTATGTTTATTTATTATGTTATTATCTATAGATACGACTTGCTTTAGAAATTTTCTCCAATTTATAACATGACGGATAACAATACAGTGGAGGATATTCCATTCAATACTTTCTCGTGTTTACCTTTTCAAAATTTTGAAACCATTCCAAACACTTTAATAACTTCCACTGCAAGACCTACAGGTATTGTCATGGGAACCATTGAAAGCATGTGTTTCAACCCGTTTGATCCGTATGATATTGAACTTTTATTTATTCCAGTTAAAGATAACGAACACGAATTTAAACATTGCTATGACATTATTTCTCATCAGTTAAAATACTTCTCTAAAACTATTTTCACCTCTGATCCACAAATCCACTCTGACAACACTGAATCTCTCTCTTTCTTTCATATGAATGTTCGAGGTCAAAGTAAACACTTTGGTGAAATTTCTGGATTTCTACACAATCTGAAATATAAAAGTTTCTCTGAAAGTTGGCTAAACCCGTCTGCGGAAGGTTTGTTCGACATTCCTGACTATCAGATGATGTCATCATCCAGACTGTCTAAAAAGGGGGGTGGACTGGTTCTTTATATTAATAATAAGTTAAAATACTGCAAAATACGTGATTATTTAACTCCTGTGTATAAGCCAAATGATTCACACAACTTCGAATATTATCGTCCCATTTCAATTCTGCCTTGCTTCAGCAAACTTCTAGAGCAACCGTCTGCCACGATGTTCAAATTTCTGGACTCGAACAATGTGCTCTCAGAGAATCAATATGGTTTCAGGGCCCATCATTCAACGAGTTTAGCAGCTACTGCATTGTATGATAAATTAATCCAAGCCAAGGAAAGTAAAAAATTCACCGTAGCAGTCTTTTTAAATCTATCAAAAGCGTTTGATTTAGTTAAACCTGATATTTTGCTGTTTAAGTTATCACACTATGGCTTTAGAGATATATCTAATAATTGGTTTAATAGT
The DNA here is from genome assembly GCF_032854445.1 of Liolophura sinensis. Classification (NCBI taxonomy): domain Eukaryota; kingdom Metazoa; phylum Mollusca; class Polyplacophora; order Chitonida; family Chitonidae; genus Liolophura; species Liolophura sinensis. The sequence continues at coordinate 22,162,524 of NC_088302.1, forward strand.
TACCTCTGTGGCCGTTCCCGGAAAGTAACATATAATGGTACACTCTCTGAAATAGAACCTATCTTGTTTGGAATACCAATAGGTTCGATATTACGACCAACTCTCTTTTTATTATATATTAATGATGTAGTTAATGCATCTAATCTGTTAGACCTTATCTTATTTGCTGATGATACTAGCGCCACTTATTCGACACCGAAGCAAACGCTACTGTAGACATTATGCCTCTTGAGATGGATGACATACACGTGGTTATGTAGCCACCGTCTTTTACTCAGTCTGAGTAAAACTAAATGTATGCTTATTAAGCGTCAATCTAGAGGGATTACACATTCCTTACCCTCATTATTAATTTCGAATATTGCTATAGAACGCGTGTCTAATTTTAAATTCCTCGGTATAAACTTTAGCGACAAATTGGAAAAGCCATATTCAGTACATCTTTGGGAAAATTCCAGAAATATTGGTATCATCAACAACATTAATTTCTCTATCAATAAAAGTGAATCTGTTTATTTTGTACTATTCCTTGATTTATCCATACTTGACTTATGGCAATATCCTTTGGGGAAATACTTTTCCATCTCATCTTAATCCTTTGGTAATTCTTCAATAATAACACTTTCCCATAGATTGGAACATACCGCGCCTCTCTTTGCCGAGCTAAAGTTGCTGACTTTACACCAAATCACCACATTTTCCTGCCTACGGTTTGTTCACACCTATATATACCATTATGAAAACATTCCTAAAAGTTTCTCCAGTTGTTTTCTGAGGCAATCAGAAGTTCACCAATACAATACAAATAGTCAGCAACTAAACTTACATAAGCCTATATTTTAGTCCACATGTTCTTATTATTTACTTAAAATAATTGGACCACGTGAATGGAATGTGAATAAACATATACATATTAGTTTATCATTATTTACTTATCTATGTATTTTATTCTCCTGTATAAGGTATTATCATTTCTGTAGTCTTTATATTTATATAGGGATATATCAGGCTCAACTGAGCCTTATTCCCGCCGACAATTTATACTTTCTATGACTATGTTTACTGCATGTGTTGGTGAATAAATATTGAATTGAAAAAATTGGTGAATAAATATTGAATAGAAAAAATTGAATCGATTCGCCCTCTGTCAATGCACGACAGTTTGCCAATTATACCGTGATGACATGGGACGCTTACGAGTGTGCGGAACGGCGGGTATTGCCGGTATCGCCGCACAGTCGTACACAATCGTAACCAAAGGTGTTGTCCGTAAGAACCCCGGTGACACTTTTTAACATATATTCAAAATGGCCGACACAAGGGGAAAATCACAAAAGAAAATCAGTAATTTATTGCAGTCCTTGGATATTTTTTTGCTTCATGTTCGCGAGTTTTCAATACGCACAAAGACAGAATTGCGGAGATATTGTCCTAATACTCATTGTCTTCAAAAATCTGACCATTAACAGAGAAGTTGTCTGCGGAGATGATAGTGAAACATTTACATATTTTTGTGCCTGTGTTTATTTAATCCAGTCCATGATTTATGATCACTGACTTTCTACAGTTTCTAAACGCATAGTGAAAGGTTAGAATAGTTTCCATGACAACAGGAAAGAGTGTCAGGTGACCGTCGCTTTACCGTCAGCTAATTAATTACCGTATGCGTTGTTGGTCGGGCATTTTTTGGACTCAAGCCGAGAGTGCCACAGTTTGGAAAGAGTGTTATTATTATTGCTTTCTTATATCTGATTAAAAGCCCCGAAAAAGATTTTTATGAAATGGTATAGTGGTTTGTACGAGCGTATAAACAAATAAATAAATAAGTATTACTTGTTTGTCATGTAATAACACTGCTTTCCATTTCCACTAGTGCACAACAAACTCTTCGGAAAAATATGTGAACTGTTGACATCGTCACACTGATCTGATCAGCCACAGGCCTGGCTATAACTCCTGATTGCTGGTACAGCAAATAGCTGTCAGGATCTGTTTTGTTGGATCAAATATCTTCTTTTTTTTTGTTTTGTTTTGTTTTACCATTCTCATAAACACCTGATATATTGATTTGTGCCAAGACACGCGAAATCTGCGCCTCTAGTAACACCCTTGTTATGCGAAATGCCTTGGGAAATCATCACATGAATATTCTGGAATGACACTTTCTAAGTAGTCATTAATCTTAATGCGATTTGACACATTTCTGGTGCTGTGAAAACAGAGAAATAAATCTGTCTCACTTTCTGAATCTCTGCTGAACAATGGCGATAATTCTGCATCATTATTAAAAAAACATTCCTCAAATATAAGAAGACCCAACTTTGGCAATTTTGCCATCTTTCTGCTTGTGATGCGAAAAATGGCCAGGAAGTCGACATTACAATTTATTCATTATTGCTATGTTTATTGTGAACATATGAACATGTTTATATTTGTTTATTTTTTTAAATTTGTTTATTTTGTTGTGCTATTCTGTTCTAAATTGAAATATTACATTCAAGGGAAGTAATTTTAGTGTGTGGTCTATTTTGGCGTGTTCCCTCCCATATTCAGCGATATCGTGGATTTGGGTCAAAACAGGGAAATATTGTGCCATATTATTATGAAATGTGTCTATGTATAGGATAGAGACTTTTCATGATGACCTCTATCTGTTTTAGACGACTGATTGGCTATTTCATGCAAAGCCACACCCTCTCTTCCTGTCACTGGTCTGTCAGTGTGTCAACCCAACAGCCGTTGTTATGTCACATGGTCGATGACCTGTCAATCAATGTCTGCTCACTCGGCCTACGGTTTCTTTGGCTCCGCCCCTGCTGTCTTCATATGAAGAGTTTTCTTCATCAATAAGTACTTTGGAATTAAAGCCTGTGATTGGCTGAAAACACCATCGATAGCCAATCTGTCGTCTAAATAGATTAAGGATTGTCCGTGTCATTCGACATTCGTGTAAATAGGGGGTCACAATAGGGCCTCTGTGGTTTTGTTATTTCCAAGAATAGGTAAAGAGTGTATATCCAGGTGGGCCCTATTGTATATAACTGTCCTACATGTGGAAGGGTGTAGTAAGTTTTTAGTTATTTCCTAGGCCTATTAAAGAAAATTCAAAATTAAATGTATTAGCTAAGCCAGTTGTCTCCTTAAAGTTTTGATTGGACAGATAGTCACTATTTTGGGAGTTAGAAAAAGAAGATAAATGAGTTTAGAGAATATGATTGTGGAGTGATGAACAACAAGAAAAACATGAATATACTTTATGTAAAAGTAAGTGTGTAGTTAATCTGAGCTTGATCTCTACAGTTATACAAAAGGAGGAGAGGTTTCCAGGGGAAATTTTAGGCAGACACATGCATATGTCAATATATTGACCATTTATGTATTTAGCAATTTAACTTGCATGCGTCAACAACTTTCATTTTTATTTTAATTTACCTGTAGAGTGTTATTTGAATTTCATGCAATACAATTGAATGCAAAATGTCAAAATTTCTGCACTTGAGGTCAGTCTGCGGCTTCCGGGATTACATCACACAACTCACAGTTGTAGCTTTAGAGAGTTACAAGTTCCATAGTGATATAACTCATGCATCTGTCGACTGGTTGAAGGGATTTGTTTTCAAGTGTACCAAATTCAGGCTCTCGCAGGTAAATAAGTTTGGTTGTCATCTGGGTATCTTTCAGCATATTCTGTCGCTTGTAAAGGCGCACATGGCGTCTTTGGGTTATGGGTGGTTCCAGAAGGCACCTCGTTTTAGTTTGCGAGTGGCCTTTAAGTTATAAGTTTGGGAGAAAACCCCTATCCAAAATGAAAAATGAGTAGACTGCATCTGTAGAATAGTGCATTTTACAAGTAATACACGGTTCATTTCACTTTAGATTCACATTCTGTAACCATATATTTGGGTTACACTTTGTCAACTGACGTCTTTTTCGGTGCATTGGCCTCCTGTAAAAGTTGGAAAGTCGAGGGTACCAAAGTGAGGCTCAACCAACTTCGTGGAAACTTTCCGCCGGATTTGCGTAGGCTAGACACTACCCTCAACAAGATGGACACGGACCCCCATTACAACTTCCGGGAGGGGCGATTGTAGTTCTGTGAATTTTAGGGTATAAAGTATTTTTTTGCTCCCAAGCGTCCATTTTTGGTGCACAGGTGCATGCTTGGTATTAAAATGCTGGAAACTGTCTAAACTTTGAGGAGGTATGAGCTTTATTGATGAAAGTTTGAAATTCTGGGTGAGAGGACACAAGGTGTGAGGTAGTGATGAGGCTGCGAGTGACGTCCCCTTGGCGTTGCTAGGCACGCCTCCCAGCTGCCGGCATGGAAAGGTCCAGATTTTGACGGTCAACCTATGTCAAGATTTTTATGGCTTGTTTCTCCCAGGCTGGGCCAGGTATGCACCAAAGCTTATTGGCCACGGAATGTTTGGGACTGAGCTACAGCGCTAAACGTTATCATTGTCGCTTATGAAAAATTAATGGGGGTCCGAGGCCAGATAACCTTTGGCATTTTACGTAGATATTTTCGGAAACGCACAAAAGGGTTAGAAAAAAGTTTTGCTTTTACAACATGCGAGAACCTCTATGTCGTATGTAGACATACTAAAAACAGCCTTTTTTAAGTATGTACGGTAAATGATCTTAAGTGATTTTATCGAAACGAACAGACGAAAGGTCACTGTGTTATCAGGCAATACCGGGGATAGCAAAAGAGGTCGAACCGTCAATGTAGTCTAATTTCTGTCATGCATATATTTCTTCAAAATGACTCTCCCACTCTCCATGGCCCTTTTTCGATAACTTTTAACAAGACGATGTGCAGGGAATTATTTTTTCCTGGAATTTGCAGTGTATATGGAATTTTAGCCACCTGAGCCACCTCACAAGGAGGTGAGAAATTTTATTTCTGAGAAAATTAACTTCACGCTGGTAGGGCTAAGCTTTTAAAACATATATATCGTGCCTGTCTGGTTGCATTGTGACAGGCAGTGTTAAATACTGATAAATATACACCAATAAAGACGGTCCGATGAACACTCGCGTGCATACAGAGCACTTCAAAAATTTATTATTACTTAAAACTATATGCGTATTTCCATGATCGCTTTAAATACTAAAGAGTATACTTCTTTTACGCTATTCACCGTTAGTCCCGCACTGTATCCACTAAAATAAGATATATTTCGCCAACATGGTGAAATGAAAAGGAAACTTCAGAAAATTCGACATCGGCCTCAACTCTGGTTGCAAACATAACTATAAAATGACTTGCAAAACACGAGGACTGCAGAAGTGAACGAAACTGATGTAGAAATGGGAAGAAAAAAACTGTTAGAAGTTTGTCTACAGAGATAGGATATTAAGGTACAAACTTTTTGATATGTTGAAACTTGTGCTTACTTGGCAGATCAACAAAACATTGTCATTCTGATTTACCGTCTGGACAGTTCAGTTTTGGCTAACTTTACTATCGTGGGTCTTCTTGATTTATTGTCCTTAACGAATTAAACCCTTTGTAAATATAATGTATACTAATTACACTATGGCTGTAATTACACTATGGCATCAGGTCGGAACAGGCAGAAGCGACTTTGAGTCTCCTGGACACGGTCTGCCGACTGACCCGGTGACCTAAGGCATTGATTGACGATGACGTCACTGTCAGGAAGAGGTTCCTCAGGTGTAAGGTGAGCAGGTACCCGTCTTCTCTAGGTGTAGTTACCCTAGGCCTGCCTATTCTTGGCCTGTCCGATGTTTGCCTTGTCTGCCTGTAACGTTGCATTAAGCTTGACATAGTTACACAAGAACAGCAAAAGGTCCTTGCAATGTGGTCATGGTTGGCTCCCATGGGTACCATACCCAGGGCCCTCTCGCGTTGTTCTGGAGTCAATCGAAGCATTACTTTGGTTGTTTTTAGTCTGTGTGCAAGTCCAACACACTGTGTGTAACGTTTAAATACACTTATTACATGTGCACTTGCGGCCATCCATGGGTCACGTCATTTTTCAACTTTCTTCGTTGTCTCAAAACAAATTCGTGTTGGCGTATATGACGCTTGTCGTACATGGGAATATGCTTCGTACAATGTTTTCCTACAACAATTTGGTATTAATTTGCTGAAAAGGCTGTTTAAATTTATCTCACGGAGTCGTAAAGTTTCTTTTAACCGTCAGTTTATAAAGAAAGTCCGCTGTATTCAAAATATCATTCAGAATGACAAAAGAACACGTGGCAGGTTATTTTATACAGTACACCAGTGTAAGAGAATGACAGTCACACTAAAAGGTGTGAGAGTGGCGTTTTGTAAAAGAGAGTTTTAAATTCAACTGTAATACAATTTTGTATTAAATATACATGAAGTGGGCCTCTGTAGACCTTGAGCTATATATTACGAATTAAGGCGACGATTGGTCAAGTAGCCCTGCGTCCCGTGATGTTCATTATCTCATAAACCTAAGCAAACTTTTCACATCCACAGGAAATAATCCATGGCGGAAAACATCATGAAAAAAAAAATAAATAAACGAAAAATAAAGACAAAAATAAGAGGGTGGACCAACACGAACATAAATTTGTTTCACTTCTGTGATCTACAATGGTCAGGGCGTTCGCTTTGAAGTCGGTACACCTGGGATCAAACCTACGTCGGGTCAACCAAAGACATTAAAAATGGTACCTAGGCCTTCCTTGCTTGATCTTTAGCTCTGCGAGACTAGAGCATGGAATCAGGACTGGTTGGCTGGTGTAATTATAATGTGACTGTTTGAGGTGTCATGTCTGGTGTCTGACATACCAGCGGCGGCAGCACTCTGGCGGCATGGACTCTCCTTGCAACAAGAAGACACAGTATATGTATACACACACCTTGTCGTCATCATATCTGAACAAGTACGACGTAAAAACCCCTTGCATACTTACATAATTTTATAAGTAATTTCATTTTTGACAGACTCCATCTACATGTTCTTTTAGTTCGTTATATCGCAACTCCTGTGTAGTTCACCAGTTGGTTACTGTGTCTGGGATTAACATCTTCCTACAAGCAAGGTTGATACGTGCTACAGGCTTCGTAGTCACAGGCTTTCTTTACGGAGTTACAGCCAATCATTGACCGCCCCTTATAAGTGTGTATTTCGTTCCGATCCATCCCTTGACACAACATTATTCAACAGCAGTATGCAGTGCTATGCACAGTGATGTGATTTTATCGAAACGAACAGACGAAAGGTCACTGTGTTATCAGGCAATACCGGGGATAGCAAAAGAGGTCGAACCGTCAATGTAGTCTAATTTCTGTCATGCATATATTTCTTCAAAATGACTCTCCCACTCTCCATGGCCCTTTTTCGATAACTTTTAACAAGACGATGTGCAGGGAATTATTTTTTCCTGGAATTTGCAGTGTATATGGAATTTTAGCCACCTGAGCCACCTCACAAGGAGGTGAGAAATTTTATTTCTGAGAAAATTAACTTCACACTGGTAGGGCTAAGCTTTTAAAACATATATATCGTGCCTGTCTGGTTGCATTGTGACAGGCAGTGTTAAATACTGATAAATATACACCAATAAAGACGGTCCGATGAACACTCGCGTGCATACAGAGCACTTCAAAAATTTATTATTACTTAAAACTATATGCGTATTTCCATGATCGCTTTAAATACTAAAGAGTATACTTCTTTTACGCTATTCACCGTTAGTCCCGCACTGTATCCACTAAAATAAGATATATTTCGCCAACATGGTGAAATGAAAAGGAAACTTCAGAAATTCGACATCGGCCTCAACTCTGGTTGCAAACATAACTATAAAATGACTTGCAAAACACGAGGACTGCAGAAGTGAACGAAACTGATGTAGAAATGGGAAGAAAAAACTGTTAGAAGTTTGTCTACAGAGATAGGATATTAAGGTACAAACTTTTTGATATGTTGAAACTTGTGCTTACTTGGCAGATCAACAAAACATTGTCATTCTGATTTACCGTCTGGACAGTTCAGTTTTGGCTAACTTTACTATCGTGGGTCTTCTTGATTTATTGTCCTTAACGAATTAAACCCTTTGTAAATATAATGTATACTAATTACACTATATCTGATTTCGGTAGGCTCGGATTTCTAAATACTCAATCGTGAATTGTACCCCTCTGAGTAGCTTCAATGTTACACTTTAATTGTTTGACTCTGTTGAAGACTTTTGTCCAGAAGACCAAGTTTACAGTTGCTCTGTTTACTCTGTTATACTGCTCTGTTTATTCTGTTAACAAAAGAGTTATATGATAATATATAGAGGGTTAGTTAGTAATAACTATTTGTACAAATTTCTTGGAAGCCATGGAACAGCAGGCAGTTTGAACTGTATATTATTGCGAGGTGGTACCGCTTCGTTGGCCTGATGGTTAGAGCGTCCGCCTCGAAGTTGGGAGACCCCTGGATGAAACCTGGGTCGGGTCATAACAAAGACTTTAAAAACGGTACTTCCTGCTGCCTAGTTTGACGCTCAGCAGTGAGAGGTTAGAGCAAGGAAACATGACTGGTTGGCCCGGTGTCAATATAATGGGACAGGGTGGGGTGTTATGTCTGATGTCTTCGGCATGATACTTTAGCTGGGGCAGCATATTTTGTTGGCATGGACTTGCCCTTTCACAAGATTACAATGTATATACACACGCCAAATGACTCCTAGTCGTAAAAATGGACAAGTGCGACGTTAAACCCGAAGCATACATACATACAACCAGTGGAACCAAAGACCTATCCTAGAAATAAAGCTTTTTAAGGTGGATATTTAGGACCATATTTTCCAAAGGTCTATAATTAGCGCTTAAAAAGCCATTAAAACACATTAGAATGATCAAGAGATGGTTCTTCACAAATGATTTTACGCATGATAACTATTTTTAAATTGTTCCTGAGGAAAACTAGACATATTCTTATAGTATACCTTCCGGTTTATATCTCGGGTCGGTGATTTTTGTCTTTGGGAGCAACCCTTTTAAATATAGTGAAGAAAAAAGGGTTTAAGTTAAGTAAATAAGTATGTTACTGTAAATCAAACAGCACGAAAGCTAATATTGAACATATTAACGCTGCAATTGCTTGCTAGAAGTGACATCAGCGTTTTTCAGAAATAGAAATTTAAGCCAATTCATTTAACTTACACTGAAAGGGTAACTGGTCAATTATATACTCTTTAACTCTCTAATTACGAGTCCATTATTTCCCAAAACGAACTGTGTAGCTTAGTAGACATGCGTGCTGTATTGTAGTATGGCTGATTCAGCCATCGTCATATTTTGTCATTACTGCTTTGTAATGAAGCCGAAGCTCAAAATCATTCGTACAAACTGCCTGGAAGCCATGAAGCTACAGGAAGTTCGAATTGTAGATTATTACAAGTTGACCATGTATGTCTGATATCTATACGCCGTGGGTTTAACGTCGTACTTAACAATTGTTCTCTCATATGGCTATAAGTCACTAGGTGTATGTACATATATACAGTGTCTTCCTGTGGCAGGGCTAGTCAGACTATGCTAACACAGGGCCAACCGTGCGATTGTTGAAACAGATCATGTGAAGAGACATTATCTTTCTGTGTGTTACCCTCAAGAGAACTATGGGCTCGCCAGGTGAAATTACCGACATGACGTATTACGTCTTACGATAGTCAACGACATGTACCAGGAAGATGGTTGCACGAGTTTCGCAGACCAAATGATGGGTGTCTAGTGGTTAGAGTCCTAGTGCAGCTCAATCTCCCGGGATCCTCTTATTAGTGCGATCGCTGTGAGTTCGTCATAATGGGTAATCTCCGTTTGCACGTGGGTTGGTCTGCCATCAACCTGCAGACAGTCGTGTTTTCCCACCAGTATCCTCCCACCTTAACGCTGGCAGAGGTCGTATAAATGAAATATTCATGAACACGGCATAAAACACGAGTCAAAAAATAAATTTATATTGATGGATGATCTGTCGGTACATTCAAGAAACTGTGTGTAAATAATGTAAAAAATAATGTGCGATGTGACTAAAAGACAACAGCTTCATATAATTTCTTCACATTTTTTCTTACCAAGCTATTCCACAAAAGGAGTTATTTTCTAAGGTGCCGTTTTTAGGCCATATTTTTCGAAGGCTTTTCACATTTTTTTGACTGCCTAAGCAACCATTAAAACGTATTAAAATGATGCAAATGTGGTTCTTCACATATGATTTTACAAAATAATTATTTTCAAAATGTTCCGTTGGAGTGAGTGAGTGTTCGGGGTTTAATTTAATTTAATCGGGATAACAATTTTTTAGTCATATGGAGACGAAGGAGTCTTTAGAGTGCATGTAATGTGCCTCCCAGTTGCAGGACGGATTTTCACCGCTCTTTTATCTAGTGCTGCTGCACTAAGACGACTTACCGAAGGTAACTAAGCCGTCCCAAACGAGCCATTATTCTGGATGGGTTAACCAATGGTTGCACTCCCTCTTATCCTGAACTCTTTTAAGGCCTTAGGTGTGACCCGACCCAGGATTGAGTGTGGATGTACCGCTCCCCGAAGCAGAAGCTCTACGAACTGAGCCATCGGTCTGTTCCGTTGGAAAACTTGGGCAAATTCTTTTGTCAACTTATCCATGTGGTCCAAAAAGGTGCTTTTTATGGCGTATATACATAGAAAGATATAAAAAATACTTTTGGGTACAAGTTTTCACGGTGTTTATTTTAAGTCTGGATGTTGCGTGAGACCTGGCACTGGTCATTGACGACACTATAAAATATTTCGCAAAATCTTGTTCTCGCCAGTGAAACACCATTGGCTGTTAGAAAACATCTGGCACTGATCCAGTTTTATATCTGCTGTTTTATATTATTTATTACATGTTCCTTTGGGAATTGGTGGTATAAATTGTTTCAGAAATATGTCTTACTGTCATGGACTTGGAACGCTCCTTCTTGCTCTTAGAGTGGAATAGGGCATGTCCTACTTGACGTTTAGAACCTGTACACATGTACATAGAGATACTATTGGTTGTTATTTGGAATCCGCTATTGGTGTACAGAAAAACCATCGATTGTTACGTGTGATCTCGTTCCGCTCTATAAATACACAATTAGATTTATCTCAGATGCGGTATTTGTCTGTAGAGACACCATTGGGTGTTAATAAAATTGGGTATTACATGACATCTGGCCTGAAAGAGATAGACATCACTGGTTTTTACGGAGTTTCTGATCTGACGGAGGAAGACACCACTGGTTGTTAGGTGATATCTGGTCAAAACGATCAAGAGACCATTGGTGGTTGTGTGATATCTGGTCTAGTCGAGAAAGGCACCATTGGGCCTTACTTGATATCTGGTCTAGACGAGAAAAACACCACTGGGTGTTATGTGGTATCTGGTCTAGACGAGAAAGACAACATTGGTTGATACGTGATATCAATAATATTGGTTGGTGCGTGATATCTTGTTTGAACGAGAAAGACATCATTGGTTATTACGTGATACCTGGCCTGAAGGAGAAAGAGACCATTGGTTGTTAAGTGATATCTGTTCAAGACGAGAAAGACATCATTTGTTGTTATGTTATATCGGGACTAGACAAAAAAGACACCTAGGCGAGAAAAAACACCACTGGGTTTTATGTGATACCTGATGTAGAGGAGAAAGACACCAGTGGTTATTACGTGATGTCTGGTGCTCATCCAGATAGACTTGATTAGGTGTTGGGCCCAGTTTCAAAAAGATGTCGTACATGTACGATAATCACACGCATAGGACAATAGTACGGTAATAGTAACGTGTAAAATATAGTAAGACAAACAAACGATAGAAAAAATGTCGTACACCGCATTGTGAAACTGCTGGCTGGTCTAAAGAGAAAGACTCGTGCCATTAGTTGTTATGCGGCATCTTAACAGCCATGCGGGGCCTCCGTGGCTGAGTTGGTTAGCGCGCTAGCGCAGTGTAATGACCCAGGAGGCTCTCACCAACGCGGTGGCTGTGTGTTCAAGTCCAGCTCATGCTGGCTTCCACTCCGGCCGTACGTGGGAAGGTCTTCCAGCAACCTGCGGATTGTCGTGGGTTTCCCCCGGGCTGTGCCTGGTTTCCACCCACCATAATGCTGGCCGCCGTCGTATGAGTAAAATATTCTTGAGTTTGGCGTAAAACACCAATCAGATAAATAAATAAATAAATACTTAACAGCCATGCGGTACCAGCACTGGGGCAAGACCGTTTTTCACAAAGCAAAAAAAAAAACAAAAAAAAAAACAAACAAACAAACAAACAACAAACACACAAAGCTGGAAAATAGAAATAGAAAGACTGCAGCACAGAGTAAACCACAGTAAGGAGGACAGTATGGTAGTTGACAAATGGTCACACATAAGCGGCGAAATACGGCTTCTTGTTAGTTTACCTCAGTAAGAGTGTCATTAAAGCTGTTAATGTAAGTGTTTAGGTAAAATATGCAATGATGTTTATTACAATGAATAAGATATATATAATATATCACTAGTGTAAAATCATCCTGGTACTAAAAATGCTGTATTGTCATCACATTTAAAATACAAATACATTAAAGCAATGCAAAGGGACAAGGTGAATCCAAGCGGGATTCCCGGTTTATGCAGGAAGTTTTTATGAATAAAACAAGAGCAACAACGACAATGTGATAGTTGGCAAATGGTCAGACGTAACCGGTGAAATACGACCTTTTGTAAATTTACCTCAGTTAGGTTTTCATTGTTTGAAACTCTCCTGAAAAGAATCATCGTGCCGAAGAAGAAATTAGATATCAAAGTTTGTATAACGTCCTTATCGCATTTGTGAAGGCGAAACATCCACAACTATTGTCACTCAAGCCATAAACTTCAGAAGCCGTCAATAAAGGCTGACTGAAGCCCTCTATAAAATGACCTAGCTAGTCTAACCATTGCACAAGGGCGGATGTCTGAGCCGATGAAAGAACCAACATGCGTCTCTCGGTGAAGCAATGCTTTATCTTGATGTTAATTCCCACCTGTGTTGCGAGTAAGTACAATGAATTTCAAGCTAATAATAAGATTTCAGTTCGCTTACACACTTAAAATGCAAATGTTAAATTGTCAACCGGTATTAAAATTTTAAAACTTGCTAAATCCTGTAAAGTGCGAGTACCGAGACATTTAAATACTATGCCGGGCAAAGATTGTTTGCAAATTGTAATATAATCATAGACTACAAAAATTTTAACATAACTAGTACCGGACTCAACATCCAACAGTCATAAAAGTCAAAAATCTTGAGCGTGACATAAAAAAAGACCAATGATATAGATAAATGTGAATTAAATACGAACTGCATCTGTCACGTTAATGTGTCTTTCAATCACGTGGATATTCGAGGTGTGGGTTCAACCACGGACTTGGACAGGAGATTTGTACATTCATCCGTTCTTACTGCAGACATGAGGAGTCTTTGTGACAACCGTGTAGACGAATGTGCAGTGTAAAGTTCGTTCAAGACCACTTTTCTTCCTCTAATATGACATCATTATGCATAGTTCTGTACTTCATATGTGAGACAGCCAGCTTTCTCCACCCATAAAACTGACCCTCATCGTAAAAGTGAAAAAACCTTGAATGTGGCATTAAGCAACAGCTAAATAAATAAATAAACAATAATCGCCTTAATTCTAATAACTCGGTTCAATATCTCTTCAGTTTCCACTGAGAAAAACCTTATTTGGAGTTTGGAGCCTGTCTCTCCAAACGATCATGATTTGGCCTTAGTTTCTGGAGATCCGGCTGCTATCTCTGGAGCCAGTGCTCAAGTTGAAAGAATAGACCTGGAAGGAGAAAACGCTATCTACTCTGTGTGCTCGAACTACCACGCTGGAGTAGTTTACGTTGCTGATTTTAAAGATAGAAGATATCACCAGTGGGATATCGGTAATAATTCATACAGAACAATTCACATTGGGGTGGGCGATTCCCTGCAGATGACGGTCGATTGGTCTAATGAAAACCTGTACTGGGTAGACGGATTCTTCGGTTGGATTGCCATGAAGTCATTGGACAGGAGTGATCAGTTTGACTACAAAGTTCTAGTGGAGAGAGACGTTGATTTTCCCTTGGCTATAGCGGTCGATCCAAAAAGAGGGTAAGTTCTCATGAGTTATAACTATTACGTTGGGTTTTTTTTGAAATTCTTCCATTATGTACGTGTGTCCTACCATCCCTACTTCTTTCTTTTTTCCTGGAATAAAATTGTTTTTGGCACCGAAGATTTTTTTTTACAATATATAGGGTATTAAGAAAGGCCATATTGAGTCTTGATTTTTGCAAATTAATTAAAATATGGCACTTACAGTTTTGGCTGATGTTAAAAAAGAAACAAAAAACGAGCTCAGCTGCGAAGTCATGGGCATAGCCTTCGTGACCATCTGATGGCCTGGTATTATTTTTTTTATACAGTTTTGTGCAAAGAGTGAACGCACTGCACAAGATGATAAACACCTCGGCTGTTAAAAATACTGATGAGGTTGCCTGAAATCATTAACAGATCCCGAAATTACTAATCAAACCCTATAATTTTCATTAAAATAAATCAGTCTAGGAAATGACTTCCAAAATGAGATGATGTTAGGCAAAAGAAACATATAATTCTTCTAGACTGAAACGGATCATAGTTTATTTGCATGCAGGAACCAGATCAAATACGTCTTATTATCCCAAACCAGAGTTTTGAACATTTCTTATTATGCATTTTTAACAGGAGTAAAAAGCTGCTGTTACAAAGATTAAATCTAACATACTTGAAATACAAAGCATCCAGCATCTGTTATGCAGACATGGAATAAAATATGTAACATCTTACATTCTACATGTTGCACTCCATTTCATTAAGTGCGTTGGTGAAATGCAAGACCTTGGAAGGAACACCATACCCTTTCTTGGCACACTTGCTGCCTTTACATGGATCAAGACTCATCATACACCTGAGAAGAGAGAGAAAAATGAAAGCTTATAACATGATACTTCAGGTGAAAATAAATGTGGAAATCTAGAAGATCTTCTAAATTTTGATAGGGTGGTCCTAATGGCACAATGCATACTGATAGTGCTACTTCACCAAGGCACCATGCCATAAATTACGTCAGTAGACATGATCTGGTCACATTGTCTGGACTGCACACCAACCAGTGCATTATATATCATTATTCCACTAATCGAAAAAGCATCAAGTACCAAATTTTGGTATGTCTAGTGTGATCATGTACTCACTACAGGATCACATGAAGCACTCGGCCATGACAGCAATAACACAGAAACTGGGTACAAGTTACAGTAATCTACCAATGAAACTTCACTGCTCATTGATTTGTGCTCTAGTATATATGATATTGTAGCTATACAAGTGGGAAACCAGTGATTGTATAGGAAACTACTGAACTTTAGGATAAGGAAGTGACAGGAAAAGTGGGAAACCAGTGATCCCTGGGGAAACTGCTGAACTTTAGGATAAGGAAGTGACAGGAAAAGTGGGAAACCAGTGATCCCTGGGGAAACTACTGAACTTTAGGATAAGGGAATGACATAAAAACTTTCTCACATGTGTCCTCAACTTCCAAGGGAGGCAGCCAAATTAATTATTGGCAAGTGGGAAAATAACGTAAACGGCCATTTAAGCACAGTCAACAATGTCACACTAAGAGAATAACAGCAGTGATAATAGATATATTTATGTGAAGCATGCCTCTTCTTCACATGTTCTTTTATACGCCTTTTCATTTGTAATTATTCGGTTTAGAGATCCTAAAGGAAATCACAGGCAGTTGACAAGTAATGTCTTTCCTCTGAATAAATTCCATGGTTCCCACTAAACTCTCAGCATAGGACAAGCTCAGCACATAATATGCTGCAAACACCTTGCTTATGGCATTCATCAGGTTTTCGATGTTTTGGGTGACAATAGTCTTCTCGACCACAAGCCAGAGCTTGGCTGTTGGATCCGGAGCAACACCTGGTAAAAAGAAAAAACAAAAGACAAATATAATTCAAAGATATGTGAAAATTTGTGTCAGTTTACATAACGTACATTTTAGACTTTCTGATCAGATCAATAATACATTGTTAGTACAGTTATTTCCATATTTAATAACATTGAGTCTAATTAATGAATACATTTTTATACTCTTCATTACGAAAATATAAGGCTACAACACATTGCTGAAAGTCAACCACGTCCTACAGAAAGACTCAACTACAATCAAAGAAATCTCTTCAGTTCTCCATCCACAAAAATGCAACCTATTAAGCAAATGCACATCAATGACAGCAGTATGGCGTTTCAAGATTTTGGTCTGTCGTTCAACTTCATTGGGGTATTCCTTCAAACAAAAGGAAGCAAAGTATTGATAAAAAGGCAGCACATCTTCTTGTGTGAATACTATAAAAATAGTATGGGCATCTAAATGTACATGTAGCTGTCTTAATTTAAAACTGTCCTATACATGGCAAAGGTGGGCCTCCGTGGCCGAGTGGGGGTAGCACACCAGCAAGGCGCATCCTCAGAAGCCTCCCACCAATGCAGATGCTGTGAGTTCAAGTCCAGATCATTCTAGATTCCTCTTCGGCCGTGCGTGAGAAAGTTTGCCACCATCCTGCAGATGGTTGTGTGTTTCCCTCTGTCCGGTTTCCTCAGGCGCTCACCATAATGATGACCGCCATCGTTTTTAAATGAAGAATTCTTGAGTATAATTTAAAACACCAATTCACATTGAAAACACCTATCAAATGAAAAAATATACACGGGAAAGTGGTATTCAAGTACCTCAAGTACATATAAGTTTCATTGCTCCTAGATTTTGTTTTGTTTTTACTGTGAATTATCAACCCTTCACAGAATATCACCATAAATATCAAAGGTTAAAAGAACTTGAATCGCCTACGTGTATACACTGTATTGAAGCTTTTATATGAAATGATCTTGTAAGTTCAGAAAATAAAAAACATAACGATTGAATGACAACTGGAAAAGCTTTAATGGCTCTGTTTTTCATCCACTAAATGTGTACATCTTTACCTCATACTCTGAGAAGGTCAGGAAGTTTATCAAAGCAAAGTGTCACCAGTTTGACGAGTAGTGCATCTGTCAATGAAGTTTCCTGTACAGCTGTGATCTTTTGTAGATTTCCCTCTCTCCTTTAGTTACTTATTTCCTTTTTCCCTGATGAAGTTCAGAAGCCGATCACGTTTTTCTGACAGACTAATTTTTTCAATTGTCCTTCAAGGACTGTGAGGCGTTTAAAGTGTATCATCATACACTGGTATTCAAACAGAAGTGGCCGCTCTTCCTTTATGGATCAGATTCTGGGTATATGTTTTTTTTCTTGTTTATAACGGAACGGAACGTCTGTCTTCAACTCTCACAACCACTGTCAAATGACCTATTCAGATCTCTCCCATACGCATTTACCATGCGGTCGGCCATTTGCTGAACGAGACTTAACACACTACTCCCTAAGACCTCCTGCCCAACAATATCACAAAATGACTTCGGATACTTCGCGCACTAAGTCCTAGTTTTTTTCCTTGGCAGTCTGGTGTGTGACTTGATTTCAGCACAAAGGATACGAATCATTTCTAGTCTTAGGTGAGATTTAGGCCTTTCACCTTTTTCGCAAACCTCAATTAGATTGTGTGGAAATTTGCTGTATGGAATGCGGAATGAAGCAGTCCAGTTTGTGATGGGGAAAGCATGTAGACACTGGTTTCAGACGAACTAGTGGGAGGACTGGCATCACCTGGACTGGCAAGTTTCGCAAAACTGAAATGTGAAAAGATTAAAATTCGAAAGTATTATCATTTATGTGCAATATTCATTCAACAACTCAATCATGAACAAACGTAAATCTGTTCTAGGAAAACCTCTATATGCTGCCCAGCATGTCCTACGTGATACAAAACCCCTCAAATACCAAATACAACAATTTAACGCATAACATGCTACTGACTTACCGGTATTATTAATCATAAGGGTTTAAGATAGTATTGGTAAATATGATTTAATCATAATTCTCATGCACCTGAACATACACGTACCTGCATTAACAATTTGGTTGAAATCACTAGAGCTAGTGTTTGGAAGACACATCTTAATAACATCATTCACCAATGACAGGTAATATAATACCAGGAAAAAGTAAATTTCATTGAAGGGGCATAAGTCTATAAATTATTGTCTGACCAGTCTTGTTTTTGGAAAAGCTGCTGTGGCCACTCGCATAAAGCGATCATCGCCTAACTTGATTATAACTACCATTGCGGGACATGTTAAAAACATATTTTGCCGTGCTAATTACAATCAACTTAACTTACTGTCGCTCTGTGCAAGTGACCCCAGGGGCGCGTAAAGAGCACTTAACTTCCATGGCAACCAGTACTGTATAAGTATTACGTCGCCATGGTAGTTACGTGAATGTCGCGGTCTTTGTGAAACGGGACTCTGGCTGCCACAGATTCTGCGACAAAGATGTATTGATGGACTGAACAGAAACACATACACGTAATGAAGACAATACCAGAGTTGGCAAAAGGGCCACTATAGCGACTACTTTCAACAATTGAAAATCCCAAATCTACATCTCCTAGAACTACATATTTCAAGAATGATGATTTAACATCACAGATTCTACGTAAATCAAAGTATGAGAAATATGACTAGAAGTGAAAGTGGTATTTACCCTTATGGAAATTCACTCTGATATCATGTGAAGAAAGTGTCTGTGTATTTTCATGATGTTAACATGGTAACATTTCTTCATATGTCGTCACAATGTGGTAATTTAAATGAGAGGCTAATATCAAAACAGGTTACGACAGTCTTTTGAGTATCGGTGACCGTAGAATTAAAAATATCGATTTGGATGCAAAGCATGAACTAACGTGCACCATGAGAGCTGCTGACATTGGCTGGAATTAAATCTAACCTGATCTTCCACTTTCACAATTGCCTGAAGACGGTGTATGAATCAGACGCTGGTGCTGGCAGGCTCGTAAAACCCATTTCACACTGAGATCATCCATTTCACAAACTTCAAAGAAATTCATGTCTGATACATACTTTCCAGTGTACTGTTTCACAGTGAAATGATCAGCCTTAGCTGACGTCACAAGAACAAGGTATATCTTTCCAAGGACCAGAATGTAATCTATCTTCTGAAGAACTAGAACTGTATCTTTTTGATATTTCCTACCACGTCAACAGTGCAAGTGTCATCTCCTGAAATGAGGGGATTACACTTAACCTCAGGTTTCACATGGTCATAGTATAAGTCATTATAAAGAGGAACTGTATCACTGAACTCCACTTCTCGCCCAGAAAGATTCCCAGCACTGTAGTAAGCTTGAAGAAGTTGATGCTTCTGAGACAGCGTTTTTGTAATGTTACAAAAGTTCTGACTGTGTCTAGCGCACTTCTTAAACTGGCTATGTTTGGACTCAAATCTCACAGTTCAAACATGCACTTAAAGGTCCAAAATGTAGGATTAGCTCAAGGTAATGGCAAAGGTAGTGGTCTTTTGGTTTCAGCTTGTTATCCGGAAACTGTGATAATCGAACCTCTATGTACTGCTCGGTGTATACTCTCAGAATAGCAACTTGTTGTCTAAATATCCTAGAGGCCAAAACCAGCTGTACAATTTTCTACAGCAGTATAACGTTTTGCCAGACAGCATCAGAAGTGTCCTCTACCCAGTCATAGATCACCAGGGGAGTAGATCGTGGCAAGCACCACGTCTGTTGAGCTTGGCCACTTATTTTATCTTCAAATCTTCAAAAACCTTGTTCAAATCGTTGACATTTGGTTTTGTCCACTTTTTTGTGGAAATGAAGTATGCAAAATATAATGCAAGATCATACTGAAGAACCCCTTTAAATAGATCATGTGTTAAGCGAGGAGGTAAACCTGGACTACATACATGAAAATATTTCTGCCGGTTAAATAAAGAGTCAAATTTCACACCTTCAAAACTGTTAAGTTGTCTTTGAACTTTGATCACTGCTTCTTTGTAAGTTCTTATGTCACGCTTCCTACCTAGCAAAGTTAGAGTTACAAATCTTCCGGTTCTATTGTGGTTGCTAAGCAATATCTACATTTGAAATGTGCACTGCTAAAGTTCTCCACAAAACCGCCAATACAATGACCTCTATGGTTATCGCCTGAAATGAACACCACTGTTCCCCGTATTTTATTGGTTAAACCGAGTGCAGATATATCTTATCAAGTTTCCAGTGTCTCTAGATCATTTATGACAGTCCCAAAAACTTTCCTCTGGCCAAAGTAAACCAAGTATGATACAAACCTCTGCTGAAAAAGCTCAGAAATTATAGATATTAGCCCAAATGTGAAACGTATTTTACTGTCGCCAGCCGCAATGCAAAACTTTGTACAAATAAACTATCATAAGTTGTGTGTAGCTATCAATATATTTTTATTATTTGGACCTCTTATATCTAGAAGTATGTAAAATGCCAGGTGGATGGTGTATGGTGTCAAAACTTTTTGTGCAGCTGCGCCCCATATCCAGGTCGCCAGATGACTAAAATGGGAACTGAAATTTAATCGATAGATAGATCGATAGATCGAGCTTAGAGTGAATATGTCATACAGTAACCTCGTTCTGTCAACATCTTCCTGTTGTCAAAGCTGCTAGGATCTCCAGTAACTTTTCTTATGAAAATCTTTTGCTGTTTGTTTGAGAAAGAGAGACAGGAAATAATGACGTACTATATCCCAGCCAAGAACATGAGATAACAGAGAGGGAAAAACGAAACGCACAAATCAGAGAAAGAGTGAACAAACACCGTGAGAAGAAAAGAGGGCAATTAAGGGAAGTTGGTGGACAGGATAATATGGGGCTATCATCACCTGTAGTCTAGTGGCTACGAGAGCGGTCCGGTTCCCTCTAAATCAGCAGATCCTTAATTAATTGTGGTAAAAATGAACTTTCCCAGTAAAAGGCGGGCTGCGACACGAAAGCGAATCTGCAGTCTGCGAACTTTATTCCCTTAGTCCCTCGACATGCCAGCTCTCTTAATATCAGCATTTGGTTGACTCCCTGGTGACACGGATCACAGAGAATTGAAAGTCCGTAACAAGTATGAGGAGCTGCGTAAGAAATACAAAACTCTTCAGAGGCGGAATCAAATGCAGAAAACAACCATACCACACATGTCACCAGGGAGTCAACCAAATGATGATATTAAGAGAGCTGGCTTGTCGAGGGACAAAGGGAATACAGTTCGCAACACGAAAAGTCTTACCAGTCCGGGGTACCTTCAACTGTTACTGGTCTCGATGATGATATGTTGTCCTTTAAAGACACCAGCTGTTACTGTGAGACATGTCTCAAAACCGAGTTGTGTACAGGTTGGTTAACACAATCCTTAAAATCAAAGCCATTGGCCTCAGAACACAACACAGAAGGAATCCAAGGTGAACTACTTGAATCAGAAGAGACCAATAACACAACAGTTGAAACCAGTTCCGATGCTGAGTTGTTGAAAAGGAACTGACAAGGGAGCAGAAATTTCGTTTATGGAAAGAAAAAAACAGCTCTTTCAGTGGCCAAAGCGTGAGGATGTGTTGTGGGTTCCTTTTAATGAGGTTATTTTGAAGATGAATGCGCCAGTACCAACTGGAAAGTCGAAGCGAACGGTTTAAATTTAATGATAAAGAAATGAAATCAGTAGTAGCCTTATTTTCGGTAAGCATCTAGTTATTTGTCCTTATGTTGTCCTTAGTAACTAATCGCTTAAGATGTTTGTGTAAACATGTGTCTAATAAGACGTTTTCGGTTTAATCAATATTTTTGTTTCGACGCGGACTTTTAAAATATACGTTGATGTGCACTTTACCATAACTGTAAGAATTGGTGAGGAATTGAACGTGAATTTTGAGATTGCAATTAGTTTGTTGTGATTCTTCCAGACGCATAAGCTGAAAAGAAATAACATTTAGTTTGTTTCATGATGTCTTGTGTTTAGTTCATTTGACAGTAATGTAAATTACATTTGTTCAGTTTATTTGAGTATAAACCACTTGGCAGCATGAAGATCAACTGCAATGTATAAGAGTTATTTTGTTTTCGTCTGACTTAGAACGTGGCCAAGAAAATGTATCTCTGGATAATGTCTGCCGTGTTTCTGCATAACCAAAACGAAAGATAGCAGAATTTAGAAAGGCAAAGTAACCAAGTTATCTAAAAATTTAATGGTTTCTTATTTCACAATTTGCAGTCTTTGCTGTAGTCTATGTATGTTACATGTCCTGCGGATATATCACTCTCTGAAGGGGAAACAGACAGTTAAAATTGCAACAGTTTTAAATCAACAAATACATAAAACTGAAAACCATTCCCTATATCACATACATTACAAACAGAACTAGGACGTTTTATTTCCTTAATTTCGACTCTGATTTTGAAAAATCTTGGTAGAAATTATAGCCTATAATTATTCCAAAAACAATTTCAGTATCATTGTTGATTGAAAACCACCAAACTTTCAGCTGTCTGGCTGAATCACGGTCTCGCCCAATTCATCCCCTTCAGAGTCACTCCTTTACTGAGAATGAGTGAATGCCAAACATGCCAAACTCTGATACTCCTTTAACATGTAATGTGGTTAAACATAGCAGTTCATGTCAAGCTCTAATTGATACTAACTTATTTCACCAATTTTATTTAAAGCTGATCAGACATCAGCGCATTAAGCCCATTGAAATTTCTCATTGAACGACCCAAGGTTCAGCGGTATTGGGTTACGCAACAAACACTTCTAAGGCGGTATGAAACCCTTAACCCTTAAGGCCGTCGACATCTATAGTTGTGCGTGCTGCTTATCATCAAGTCTAGGTTTTTAACAGAGTGTATTTCCACAAAGCAAGAAAACTTTTGCACGTGATCACTGTTGACACCATTGTATGAAACTACAACCATACGATTGGCTTATAGGAGCCAAGGGGGGTTTCCCTACTGTTTCCAGGATTCACTAAAATGCAGCTTGTGTTCAGAGACTATACAAAGCCCGAGAAATAGGAGGCCTTTGTAAGATTTATTTGTCGCTAAATGGATCTGTCAGCTTCTTAAAAAATTATGTATATAAACAGTTATCTCGGGATTTTTAGATTTAATGATACTTAGGTTTTTCCTAAAAAAAATTCCACGTAGTTTGTAGAGTGTTTTGTAATTAGGCCGGTTAAGAAAGAAAAGCTTTTAGGTTAGCCATACGAGCATTGCAATACAAAAACCAGTTTTCGTATGTTGTTGCGTATTTTTTCTGCGAAAAACTCTTCATAAATATCTCTAGAAAGACACTTAGATGTATGGATGACGCCATTGCCTATATAATGTCAGGTAGTCCCTCTGTCAAGCGTATCGATTGCATTAAGCACAAATGGCCGTCTTCTTTTCGGAATAGCCCTATATACCACCAAATGACCAAGATGTAATAAATTGAATGCAATGAGCAAAACAAATTTTAAGACTTCGCTATGGGGAACTCTGTCATAATTCGAACCCAAGCTGTGTAGTCGATCACCCATTCTTGCCTTTGTGACGAGGATTTTGTGGGCACACTGCTAGCGTAGTATTTACGATAGCCTATTAGTAAAGACTGCGAACAGGACCATTTGGGCGCCATTGTTGGTCTCGTTTTTTCTAGTCCCAAATTGATTAACTTCATTTTCCCGATCTTTACACATGCCGTTTACCTATATTACATAATGACCTGGTGATATTGGGCAATCAATTGTGAAGCCTGACAGCTAAAACCAACACCTTGACATATTTTGATAAACACAAGAAAGTTATTGATATGTCTAGCAATTACTGTCCAATCAAAGACATACAGTGTAAAGAGAGTAACTTCTGTATGGATAGTAAAAATAACAGACGGAAAGTTTATTTGCCATGTCTCCCTCACCGGGGCATATAACATTTCTTCTTGACCTAAGGGAGGTGGGGCTCCGTAAATGGTGACGGGCTTGCCTCGGGCTCTTCCCTTCTTGCTCACACCATAATGCTGGCCGCTATCATATAAATGAAATATAAACACCAATCAAATAGAAAATAAATAAATCTTCACTTGAGACATTTTTACTAATCAATTCTGTTCAGTCCATATGGATCTTACTCACTGATAAAAATAGCAACTGTGTTTTCTGTTGCAGATTTAATATTTTTCAGCTTTTTAGTAGGCAGTTTTCACTTTTTTTCTTTATTTACTGGCTTCTGTCTGTATACGTATTGGGATAATTTGTAACTAGTACAGGCGTGTGTATTGTGATCGTTAATCATTTCATTGAACTGTGACCTTTTATACTTACGGGGATGTGCATACATTGTAACCCTTTGCTTATTGGTATGAGCACATATTGTGGTCTTTTACTTATGGGTATGGGCATACATTGTGACCTTTTACTTATGGGTATGTTCATACATTGTGACCTTTTACTTATGGGTATGTACATACACTGTGCCAATTCCCTCATGTGTACATTGTGACCTTTTACTTATGGGTATGTTCATACATTGTGACTTTTTACTTATTTGTATATGCATACATTGTGACAGTTTGCTTATGGGTATGTCCACACATTGTGACGTTTTACTTATGGGTATGTGCATCCATTGAGACCTTTTACTCATGGGTATGTACATACATTGTCACCTTTTTCTTAGTTTACGTACATACATTGTGACCGTTTACTTTTGGGTATGTTCATACATTGTGACCTTTTACTTATGGGTATGTGCACACATTGTGACCTTTTTCTTATGGGTATGCGCACACATTGAGACTTTTTTTCATGGGTATGTACATACCGTGAGACCTTTTACTTATGGGTATGTTCACACATTGTGACCTTTTACATATGGGTATGTCCACACATTGTGACCTTTTTCTTATGGGTATGTGCATATATTGAGACCTTTTACTTATGGGTATGTGCATACATTATAACCTTTTACCTTTTATACATACATTGTGACCTTGTATTTATAGATATTCAGTGTGACCTTTCACATGTGTGTAAGCACATACATTGTGATCTTTTACTAATGGGCATTGTGACTTTTCACCTTTAAAAAGACATGATATTCAACCCAAAATTATTCTAGTCTTTACCGACTCAGCTAAGAGGATTTTTCCGTGCAAATACAAAACGTTAAGCTCTTTTACTGTTTGAACATGTTAAACCTTTCTCAGCTCAACTTTCATCACATTATTTTGCAGGTATTTATTTTGGACGGAGGTTGGTGGCACTTCACTGATAAAGCGTGCCAGTCTGGGAGGAGCATCTCCGCAGGTCTTAGTGCTGGACGGTCTGTACCAACCCCGAGCCTTGACCATTGATATTGCCACGGGAAGGATCTACTGGGTGGATAGGGTGAAGGAAACTGTGGAATATTGCAACAGTGATGGCCAAGACCGCAATGTTCTTCGGAAAATGAACTCAGTGAAATTCTTTGGCATCGCGCATTACAAGGTAGGATGTGATCAACAGTTTTATTGATAACATTATTATTTTCGCACTGAATTGATCAATTAAAAGACCTTGAAGGTTGGAGTCTCAAACTTGCATCTAGATCTCGCTGACTACAGCTTAACGTTCGTAGATTTATCACCTGTGCTTATTATGCATTCCTTGAATTGTTGATTAGTAGACTGTTTGTTTTGTTTTAGGTATGTAAATTTTAAAATTATGTTCATATTCCCGCACTCGGTAATAATTACTTGATAACTGTTGTCTGACAGTTTTCCTAGTAGCGTCTTACACAGCCTGTTTGGAACGCTTTTGGAGTACGGTACATATAGCTTTCGTATTAATCGTATGATTTCTTTATTTCTGAACAGAATTTCCTGTTTGTGACTGACCAGACACATGACGAAGTGTTGATGTTACATTCAACTTCCGGTGCCATTGTTGAGAGGATCGACAGTGATGACGGAAGTCCGAGAAGTATAGCAGTGTACGCCAAGGAAAACCAACCTGCTCTAAAAAGTTAGTGGTAAATGTTCTTCCTTATAGCAACACTGTAATGGCAGATTAGGCCACAGCGAAAGGTACATCATTTTTGATTTAATTGGTACTTTTTTGGTTGGTATAATATATTGGTCCGAAAGAGACCTGGCTTTTCTAATAGTTGAAGCAATACGATTATATCCTAAAAAAATGCTTGATCGTCCTATTGCTTTATAGCCACATCGCATCGGTCCAATCCAAAGAGCCTCATTGTCCTATTGCGCCATGGGTCCATTGCATCTCACCTAGCCAAATCGCCCCTCTAAATAATCTCTGAATTCTTTGCCCGATATAGCGCCAGCCAGCTACAACAGCCAGATGGGAGTACTGTTAAAAGCCACTCAAGCAGACAAAGAGTCTACCATACAAGCCGACTTGTATATGTATAATAAAACATGTATCACCAACACATTGAATGTGCATCGAATGTATGAGTTCGATAAATATTTTAAAACTTTCAAATGTTTCATTATATGTAACCAGTTTGAGATAATATTTCCTTTCTTAACAAGCTGTTTTACATTATGGTAATTAAAAGTGGTTATATATTTCTCAGAAATTATAGTAAAAATACTAATCCTCTTGATACGTCTCGGCACTTGAAGATACAGAAGGCGGCTTAGTTTTTTTAAAGAAAATCAGTCGAGATGTTAGTTTCATAGTCTTTATATGGGTTTAATGCCTCTATTCTGTTTCCTATGAAGAAACTTCAAAAGGACAATAGCTTATGTGTGAAGAAATATGCCCCTTGCACCCGTGAATATATCTTTAAATGAATGTCAAATTGTTGGCTCAGACCATACTCCATTGCCTCTATCTAGAGCTGTCTACGAAAGGTTTTACTTATAAATAATCATAATAGGATAAAACATTTTTATATACATACATGTAGGTGTTTAATGTGAATATGAACTTTTTGCGCCACAAATTTTCATATGGCCTTTACAAAAACAGTACAGCTTCTAAACAAACACATCAAAACAATAGAAAGATAACACTGAGATTATTGGCATTTTCTTTGTCCCGGTGAGACAGTCAGTTTTGTTGTCTTCTTGAGATATTTTGCATGCGTGTATGTATGCGTGTATCTACGGTTTTTTCTACGTCGTTCTTAACAATTTTCGGTGATATGATGAGGAGGGGTCAATAATTGTGTGCAGATATACTGTGTCATGTTATGATAATGAACATCATTAACATATACGCAAAGGGTGTTTTTAAAGACATACAAAATCCGTTTCGTTTCACACGGAATATGGGTGCTTCAGTTGATTCAGGGGAAGAGATCCATGCACATTTTAAAAATCCAACCCAGTAAACAGAGAGATTGCCAAACAACAACAATATAGACAAATGCATTCTGTCATAAAGCTGCTAATTGCAGATTAAAACGTTCCAATTCTGAATTTATTGTCCCAAGTGTACGCCTGGTAAACTGTCTGTCTTAACATGTTATGAATTTTGAATTAAGTGATTTAAGACTACTTCTAACCCCATACCTTTTGTCATTATTCTTACACCCTTCCAGAAGCTGTGTTGCATAAAACTCTTTGGGCTGATTATTGGTTTTTATTGTTGGAGTTTGTAAATGGGACTGTTACATAAAAATGGTCGAGAACAAGACATACTGATATGTATCATGTATCCACGACATTTCGTACCCACTAGCTGTAAATCTCTACAAACTATTCTACCATGTTTACCCAAAATGTGGTCAATAAATTAAATTCTCCTGATAGTTCTATTTATTGCTAAGATCTATTTACTTCAGGGAAATAAGAATGAACTACTGACATCAGTCCTTTGCCTCGCCGATTTGTCTACGTTTCTTGATCGCTCTTTTGCAACTTGTCGTTCGTGAAGATTAACCCAGGCATCAAGCAACTTTCCCAGCCACATTTTCCCCACCAACGTCTTTCCCACAGTCAATGCTTTTTAGAACGTCATAGGCCCAATTTGTTATTGAAATAGTGTTTTCATTTTGCTCAGATCTTTGCAGAGAGTTAGACTGTGAACACTTCTGTGTAAAAGATAACCCCACCTCCGCTAAGTGTCTGTGCCAAGATGGATTTACCTTGTCTGCAGATGGTCGATCTTGTGCAGGTGAGTGGTCTGAAGTGAGTTAAGTTGAGCAATGGGCTGAAAGAGAGGCTAAAAAATGTGTAATAATTATTTAACACACGAGAGGGAAACTAACAGGATATGTAATAGGTTATCCATATCTGACAGAGCGACTGACAGGACATGTAATATAAAAATAGGAATATGAAAAACAGGGTAATGACAGAATGTGAAATAGGTAATACAGGCCAGACAGAGTAGCTGTAGTATGAAAACAAGGCTGCTGTAGTGATGATAAAATAGAATGCACCACAGAATTTTTAATAGGAACTTGCAAACCAGGGGTAAGAGGATAAATTGCAGAATGCGTTATAGGTACTTGCAAACAGAGCTGAGAGGATGCATGACAGAATGTGTAATAGATAAACCTGGAGTGAGAAGGTGAGTGGGAGAATGTGTAATAGGTATTCAAGGGTTGAGAGGATGCATGGCGGAACGTGTAATAGGTAAACCAGGGCTGATAGGATGCATGACAGAACGTGTAATAGATAAACCAGGAGTGAGAAGGTGAGTGGGAGAATGTGTAATAGGTAAACCAGGGTTGAGAGGCTACATGACAGAAAGTGTAATAGGTAAACCAGGGCTGAGAAGATGCATGACAGAATGTGTAATAGGTAAACCAGGGGTGAGACAATGCATGGCAGAATGTGTAATGGGTTAACCAGGGTCAAAAAGATCCATGGTAGAATGTATAATAGGTAAATCAGGGCTGAGAAGACACATAACAGAATGTGTGATAGGTAAACCAGGGCTGAAGGGGTGAGTGGCAGAATGTGTAATAGATAAACCAGGGTTAAGAGGATACATAACAGAATTGTGTAATAGGTAAACCATGAGAGGGTGAGTGGCAGAATGTGTAATAGGTACTCCAGGGTTAAGAGGATGAGTGGGAAAATGTGTAATACCTCAACCTGGGCTGAGAGGATGAGTAGCAGAATGTGTAATAGGTAAACCATGAGAGGGTGAGTGGCAGAATGTGTAATAGGTACTCCAGGGTTAAGAGGATGAGTGGGAAAATGTGTAATACCTCAACCTGGGCTGAGAGGATGAGTAGCAGAATGTGTAATAGGTAAACCAAGGCTGTATGGCAGAGTGTGTAATAGATAAACCAGGGACGAAATGGTGTGTGGAAGAATGTGTAAGAAGTATTTCAGGGTTGATAGGATGAGTAGGAAAATCTGTAATAGGAAAACCAGAGTTGACAGGGCGCATGACAAGGCCTGTAAATGGTAAACCAGAGCTAAGAGGATGTGTGGGAGAATGTGCAATAGGTAAACAAGGGTTGAGAGGATGAGTGGGAGAATGTGTAATAGATAAACCTGAGTTGAGAGGATACATGACAGCATGTATTAAAGCTAAACCTGGGTTGAGAGGATAGATGGGACAGAGGGAGTGAGGGAGCGAAAGCGTGTTTTGGTATGGGTGGGTGACTGAGGGAGAGTTAGTTAGTGAATAATGGCTAGGAGCCTGCATGACTAAATGGTGAGTGACCAGCGGTTAAAAAAAGGGGCGGGTGAGATATGGTTTTTTATGAGCGAATCAGAGATACATGTGCGCCTCCTAATTTTGATTCAAAATACCTGTTGCTTTGCTATCATCTGAAATGTACGGTACAGTGAACGGATATGATTTTACAATGGTGTCGTTCCAGGCTCCACTGTGTATTCCCCACGGCTAATCACCTTCGCGAACAAAACGCACGTGTGTCTAGCGAACATGACCGCAACACTTGTGGACGTCACGATTAGGCCTATATGTCCGGTTTTTAATGGTTCAGACATTACTGCTGTCTCGGCAGACTCTAAACACCGGAGGATTTTCTATGCAGACAAGGCCACACAGCAAATCTCCAGCGTAGACCTCAACAGTGGAGAATCCAAAGTGATAGTCACTTCAGCTGGAACCGTTGAAGGTAAATTTTACCTCGAATGCACGCGTTCTTCTTTAATGGTCCTTCCTTTCCTTCATCAAGCTTACTTATGTTTTTATTATTTACGCTGAAAAAAAAATAATGTGTTAATTTGAACAGCAAGTCATTTGCCTTAGTGATGGTGGATTGTGCTAAATTATTATATCAAAATTCGGTGTCACATTCAACTTAATATCCTGTTGATCTAATACAATCTTTGCATTGAATTAATACAATTTGTGTGCTGTAGTAACCAAAATCATATGCTGCAGTAACAGAATACATTCTTGCATCACACAGACATCAGATTTTCTCTTAACATTAACAGATTTTGTTTAGATAAATATTTTTTTCGCCGCCCCAGGTCTGAGTTATGATTGGCTCACTGACATAATCTACTGGACGGACTCTGGTGCGAATCAAATCAAGTCTTACGCAGTTGGTGCTGGTGGTCCGGTAACGGTGGTTCTCTCATTACATAATACATTGGGACCTCTTACCCTTGACCCATTCACAAGGTCAGTCGTTCTTTTCTATATAACGGACTTCATCTTTGTGGATTTTTTCCTTTCGAGATACTGGTGTTTAACAGTTAAATTTTATCCAATATATACATATTGCATTGTCTTTTCTGCAATTTTTTGGATCTTTTGTTTTCTAAATGCCAGAACCTTGCACTGACAACTTTTGTCAGACAAGGTATGTGACCTCGGTGAAAATCATTATTCCGTGCTCCCAAAATATTGGGAAGGGGTGATTGCTCATGGAAACTTTAGACGACATTTCTGTCACAGCTGAGGATGTCATGTCTCCAAGACAGTCTCAAATGATTCAGACTTTCGCCATCATATGGTTGAAAAATTAAGCCGTAAAGTTGTATTTTGTGTGCTCCACAGACAAATCTTCTGGATCAGCCAGCCAACCGGAGGTATCAAAAGTGCCTCCTATAAAGACTCAGACTCGGTGAAAACTCTGGTGTCCTCCGGTATCAACCCTGCAGGTATTCATTGTGATCCAGTCAAACAAAAGTAAGTTCTTGAGTGCCTGTGACCAGTGTAACAACATGGTTGGGGTGCTTTCTGTAGTTTATCTGTGATAGGCTACTATCCCATGTCAGTTTAAAAGTTGCTTTCAGTTCAAGGTGATGGTCGTACGTGGGAAGGTCTGACAACAACCTGAGTACCTGAGTATATATAACATCAGTCAAATAGTAAATCAAAGTAAGCCGGATGAGGACATCTCGGACACGTAGACATGGATGGATAGATAGTACATAGATATGGGAGGATATAGAAAGATACAGGAAAAAACATCACACGAAGTATTCGTCATATTACTGGAAAATTGTTAAATACGCGGTAAAACCCTAAGCATGCATTCATTTATTATATGAAGAGGAAAATCAGTGCTGAGAAGGGGCTGCCATTATATCACACGTAGTTCAGTAACCTCTGTACTAAATTTCCTCGGCAGTGAAATATTAACCACAAACCTCACGTGAAAAATGCACGCATGTATGTACTCACAGAGATGTATCATAGCTGTAGATAAGTGGCCGTCCTGATGTATTAGGTTGTCTTATTGGTTTGTTATTTATTTATTTATTTCATTATTGTTTTACGCCGTACTCAAGAATATTTCACTTATACGACGGTCGGCATTATGGTGGGATAAAATTGGCTGTTCTTTTTTATAGGTTTGCCAGCGGTTGTTGTTCTGATTTGGTGCGGGTTACGCGTCTTTCTCACTTGGTGTATTGTGGCACTTTATTTTCATATACATTGCTTGATGCATCATTGATGTGATTTTGAATGAATAGACAGTCGATGTGTCTGGCATTTTTTATACAATTATATGAAACCAGATTCTTCATGCACTGGGTTGGAAAAAACGCTTTTAGCTGAACCAGTGATAACACACACATGTCATTTTCTGTCCTCCAGATTACTACTATTGCTTTATAACACGTAGGCCTACATCACGTGGTAGCAGGCTTAGAATTTTGCCGTCCACGTCACCTCGTCCCGCGGGGCACGACACGGGGGGACGAGAACGGTCACCGTTCCCACAAGGGATATGTCTGGCTGGCTCGCTGGGCGAGTTGCTATATATACCTCCATGATCAGAAGATACGCAGCATGTGACATCTGACATCTTCAAGAATAACCCTTGATGGCTGAGATGAGATCAGAAACAACATCTGTAGTGAATGAATGACAAAGGAATCTTAAAACTAATTCTCGTAAAATATTTCGTAAAAATACGACAGTATTTTGTTTGCCACCTACAAATTCGATCTTCCGAATCGCGGGTGTATCGTTTTTATATGTGGCTATTATTAACTTGCCCAGTCAATATTCAAAATGATTCAGTTCCGTGTAAAAGTTATGCACTTCCAAGTAATGTATTTATGGACCTGATATACAATGGCATATGCCCGACGACATCGAAACTGTTAAAGTTTAACGTCGTTTTTAACGGGACTAAAAATTTGTGTTGATGTCCTTTTTATTGAAAGGTTATTCTGGACTGACAGAAATAAAGTGAACAGTGTGTATACAAACGGGACTGGTGCCAAAACAGTCATTACAACAGATCTCAACCACAACAGAGGCCTGGTGGTGCACAAGGTAATAAACGTCATCACATGACATTTCCCGCCTGTTACAGGCTGTATAAAGGCTCGTTATTACGTGCCTCTCTCGTTTACCACCAGGATATGACAGTATATGACAACAGTGACGCTTTCTTAAAAAAAAGTAATAAACGGTTTACCGCTTGGAGCGACTTATTTTCTATGGGAAATATTTTTCCCTTATATATTAGTAGTCTTGTTACATTTTTCTCGAAGGTTATATGTTAATTTGTGTGTAGTAGCAGAACTGGTTAGATTATCAGAGGGCTTTTAAATTCAGTACCGACAGGGGTCTTGGGCTGATATCATCTAAACGTAGGCGTATTCCAGTATATGTTATATACAAGACTGGCAAAATATTACAGAGCGTTATGTGTCTTGAATTGTTTTGCTGCAGGAGCTGGTGTTTTGGACATCGTATGGACCGTCTGCGTACATCGACGCAGGGAACCTTTATCACAAAGTTCGTACAACACGCTCAACTTTTGCCTCTCAACCACTGGTGGACCTGGACATTTTAGACAATTATGTCCGACAACAAACGAGAGGTACGCAAGTGTGGGGCGCAACTTTATTACATCACTTATCTTAATTATTATTGATTCTCATTGGTAAATACACGGTCACCTAATATTTCGAAAAACATGATCTTTAACGATACCCGGTTAAACCAGAGAAACCTCACACTCACAAGTAATATTCGATGCCCATATAAAAGCACTACAGTCGCCTTGTCGGGTCTCTCATGCCCGGAATGCATGCATGTTTGTTTATAAAATAAAAGGTAGCTTCTTTAACTATTGTTGTATTCGGAAGTAACAATCGTCAGTAAGAGGTTAGACTTTCATATCTTTCTAAATACAATTTTATTTTCACTGTAATGAATGGCACATGACGTGAGATAGGATATCAGAAATTGTCTACTCAAGAAGTGATGTTTAGCGAATGCGAGACATACACATCATTGAGGTGACCTATTTTGCATGTACAGCTCAATAGTATTTCATTTTAACCATCTTTCTGTGTGCCTTACGAGACAGTATCAGGGTAGTTGCTTATTTTAATGTCTTAACTTTAGAATCCGGAATCGGAATCTCAAGCTATGAAAGAGTGTGTTCATGTTTGGTTCCCATATGTCTGGTGTCGTCATAATAAAACTCAATCCGGATGCGGCTCAGCACATTTTTTGTAGATTAATTTTTATTAGGTCTCGTCTAATAATAAGTAATAAGTATGCCGTCGTCATTTTTCTGTGTTTCCATGTGGTTTTAGTCATGCTCCGTCTTTTCTCCACGCAGGCGTGTGTTTTGAAAATGGCGGATGCGATCACTACTGTGTACCAACAGGGGGGGCCACCAGGGAGTGTAGGTGTGAGCTGGGTTTTAAGCTACAGACGGATGGACAGACGTGCAGCACAGGTATAAATACTGTAACGGACAAAACCTACTGATTTCAATTAAAGGGTTAATTGGGGCGATAGGCATTTTCTGTTTGATATATTGTTTAGGCTGAAACATCTTTGTAATGTTGATCGATTTTATCGAAGTGTTAATTTTCTTTTACAGTCAAATTACATTTACTCATTTTTGACTAAATTAACAGGAACGATGTGCATATTCTGTTTGAACTATTGCAATTCATTGTTTAATATAAGTCATCTTTGTAACGCCGATTGACTGTGTGTTTAAAATCCACCGCACTGATTGGTTTGAAGTCAGCTTACCCTGAACTGACACACATATATATTTCATGTTTCATGACTGTAACCATGTAGGCGAATCAGGAAATAAAACGGATCCAGATGGTGGGGTAATGGGCATTGATTTGGCCATAAAAATGTTGTTGTTTTTTTTTGTGTTTCTTTCAGAATTTCTGTCAGTAGACCACTTTCTCGTGGCAGACTTGATTGCTGGGCGTTTTTATCAAGTTGACATAAACACTGGGAATGTGAGCGGGACTTTTAAGCCTGGAGGAGGCAGTGAAACTGTGTCCGTGAATCCCGACCACAGTATGGTTTACTGGTCGGACTTCGTACAAAGAGAAATTCGCTCCAGTGATCTAACCGGAAGCAACATGAAAACAGTTTTCACCCTAGGTGTGTGTAGAGCTCACCTTCTTCTTTAGTGTTGATTTCTGCCATGTTTAGTCTGACAGCAAAGTATTGACAGAATGCTTTGAATCCGTGACCTGGTTAAAAAATTAGGAAGTTTTGATCGTTCAGTATGTGACAGTTTGGTTATCCACAGACATGTGCGACATGACAGTTCGAGTGGCAAAATACATATAAATAACAGTAACATATAAATAACACTCGGTGTCATAATATGCCACACGTTTTTTTTTTAAAAGTGACCAGTAAGTCAAGCCATTTATTTAAGTTCTTTTGTTTTTCTTTGAAACCCCTCCTGCTGTAAAATAATGAATTTATTGACATTCATAATTAAGATATGTGCGTAAAATTATATACGTATTAAATAATTTGAAATTGTCTGCATTTGCCGTGTTTATCTATCCAATTAGATATATCCAAGACTTGATCTGACACAATGTATAGCTTGGACAGGGTGATGTGATGGTACTTAGTGTATTTGTCATTATGTTCATGATTGTGTCCCTTGAAGGAGATAAAGTGGCTAGCCGATTGGCGGTGGACGATGCGACTGGGAACATTTACTTCTCTGCCAACCCTCCTGGCACGGTGTATGGTTTAAGTTATATTGCTGTCGTTACTCCTGACGGCAAGTCGAAGAAGACTTTAGTTAATAATCTTAGTAGGGCTCGGGCGGTGGCACTCTACAGCTCCAAGGGGTAGGTATTTATTATGATTTCAGTGGATTACTTTTTTTCCTAACTCTGTTTAAGCCATGGTGCTGGGGGCGTGGGAAGGGGGCGTGTAAGTTGCTGCTATATATGCATTTGAATGAACAGAATAAAGCCCTGACTGTGGCAAATTAACAAGAGGCCATATTTCACCGGTTACCAAAGTGTCGTCGCTCCTCTTATGTTACTCTCTATGCTGTACGTCTTTAATTATATTGTCAGTGGCAAAACGAAGTAAGAAAAGCATTCAGCTATATGTCACGTATTTGCAACGATACTCCTTGTGTGAAATATTTGGAAATGATTATGGGAGTTCTAGCTGTTCTGACTGAAATACCGCTATACATTGATTCGTGAGGTCTCCCCAGTCCAAGAAAACTCCCAATTATTCGCATAGGCGTTAAACTCAAGCTGGGTTGGATTCGTTGGTACTCCCTGCTCTATTCTAATGTTATATCTTCAATTGTCATATATAACATCTATGCCTGCCTCTGCCTGTTTGTAAACATTGTTCAACATTGCTCGTCGAAACAGTTAAGTCGGTACCAAATCGTAAGGTGCTTATAAACACACCATTCACTGCGTGCTGTTAACCTGCAGTGCTTGTGGACCTTCTCTTTCCTTTAGGAACAGAGCTATAAAGAAACAATGACCTATCAAAGATTTGTTTATTTATTTATTTATTTGATTTGTATTTTACGCCTTACTCAAGACTATTTCACTTACACGACGGCAGTCGGCATTATGATAGTAGGAAACCTGGCATCTGTTATAGAAAACAACAATACAGCAAACCGCTTCTTTTGCAGCTTGTTTTGAGTAGGTAATGTTCTTTACTGTGTTGAGTGAAAGGGGGATATAAAATGACTGTCACCATCGTAAGTATAAGCATTCATGATAGAGAAATGCAGCCTTTAATTCGCATTAAACAACTACAACTTAAAAGGTAGGTTGACCGTTGGTTTTAATATTATACCTAATATTCACAGGTTAATGTTCTGGACGGATATTGGCTTTGGTGCGCACGTGGGACGTGCTAATATGGATGGGCGTAAGCGAAAAAGAATAATTACAACTGAGATTAAATCCCCAAATGGAATTGCCATCGACTTCGAAGGTACGGTCATTTGTTGGTTGTAGTTTGATTTGACTGTGGACTCCATTTCTCTTCTGAGCTCGACATCTTCATCTGTTCTTTTGTTAATACCTAATTTGGGGGCCTCCGTGGCTCAGTCAGTTAGCGCACTAGCGCAGTGTAATGACCCAGGAGCCTCTCACCAATGCGGTCCATGTGAGCACAAGTCCAGCTCATGCTGCTTACTCTCCGGTCGTAAGTGGGAAGGTCTCCCAGCAACTTGCGAATGGTCGTGGGTTTCCCGCGGGCTGTGCCCGGTTTCCTCCCACCATAATGCTGGCGGCCGTCGTATAAGTGAAATATTCTTGAGTATGGCGTAAAACACCAATCAAATAAATAAACAAAAAAATACCTAATTTACATGGTTCAACAAGCGTATGTGTTTTTTGATTGTAAAACACCAGCATTTTATCCATTTAGTACGGGGAAAATTCTAACACACTTAATTCATCATAGTCAATTTCACGATCAGTTGACCGAAGCTTAATGTGGCCACTGAATGTCGGCACTTTTTAACTGAGACAAATTTAATTGGGACATGGCCATCATATTATCCTAACAGTGTTGTTAACGACCCTCCACTCCAATCAAAGAAGCAAGAGAACTGTGTTGTACCTGTGTTTTTGTCCACTCGAAATGTCCTTAGTCAGGTTTGACCACCCCACATCTTGTCAGAAAATTATGATTGGTTGATTGGATGATTGTTGTTTGGCACAATATTAAAGAATTTTTCACTTATGCAGTGGTGGTCAGTAAAAAGTGTGGAAAAAACCGTAGTACCGGGGGTAAACCACTGACCCTTGGCACGTTACTGACGAACCTGCAACAATACTGATAGAAGAGAAGTGGTCTTCAACGAAAATAGACTGTCTGTTGGAAAAAGTCCAGTTGAACGTCCTTGACAAGTACTTTAGCCTCTAGACTAAGGTTCGTTCCCCACAAAAAATATGTCTATTAATCTTGAGTTTTACATCAATCAGTGCTTTCCTTAACTCTTGTGCTTTACTGGATGTGTTTTACACAGAGGACCTGCTGTTTTGGTCTGACGGTGTTCGAGACGTCATAGAGAGGTGCAGTCTCGTTGGAGCTGACAGACAAGTACTTGTGAGGGATCCTGATGCTTTCATCATGGCGCTCGTCATCGACGGAGACAAGCTGTATTACACCGCATGGAACAGAGGGTGAGGCCACCTCCGTGTTGGATTTCAGCTCCACCAGATTCGGAAACAATTCTCAAGCACCAGGCGAAGTGAGGTGGTTTACTTCACTCACAGGCCTGACTGCTGTCGTATAGTATTTTAGAGCACAGCGTATATAAATTCCAATGAAACAAACGTATAATTAAACGTTTTACTTCCAGACTGGCTTACACGAGAATTAGAAAAATCTATAGATCTATCCAGCTCATAGACGAATCTCTTGTAGATCGAAGATAGAATACATTACCGCACACTCTTGTAACAAATTGTGAATGGATTCTGTTTTGCTTTTCTTCACGCACACTGTTTTGATTCTTCAACTTGTACACAAAAGACTTGTACCTTTGTAATTCTTTTTATATTAGAGGCATTACTGTCGTAAACAAGGCGGACGGATCCAACAAACATTTTTTAATGGAGTCACCAGTATTTGTCGAACTCGACGACTTCCTTATCGTGCGACCTAACAAAGGTAGGTTCAGTAACACTGCTGTTTCAATTATTCACTATTCCACGATCGTTTTTGAACATCTTTATAACTTGGTTAAACTTTTAGTAGTAGAGTGGTTGAAAACGCGTTGCTTTTCATCGCTAGCCCATGATTAATGAGCTCCTTGTGGTACTTCAATCGTCAAGGTAGGTTCAAGGTCAAGAATGTTTCACGGCTGTCAGCATTTTTGTAGGGGAAAACCCACGACCATCTGCAGGTTGCTGGAAAACCTCCCCACACACAACTGGAGATAAAGCTAACATGTGCTGGACTTGAACTTACAGCGACCGCATTGGTAAGGCCTAAAGCAACCAAGAATTCCAACAAATTTGGATTTGTAACTGTTTTTTCTTCACTTAAAGTGATAAATCAATGTACTAACAATAATGGGAGGTGTGTTGGTCTCTGTCTTCCCACGCCCAACGGCAGAACGTGCGCAAGCGCAGACCGTGTGGGGTTACAACCAGAAGGCCCTACCTGCGTGGAAGGTTCGTGGAATTCAATAAGACATATTCAATAGTGTCAAACAACGTAAAAGTTTTAAATTCCACCGGTATTATTCATAAGAAAAAAATGGTTAACATACCCACATCTGTACAGTGCTACCGAACACCATGTAGAAGACACCAGACACAGTTGACGTAGTGACAGTATGGTGAAGCAGCACTTGCTGAAACCCAGGCCCCAGGATCACGAAATTGTCTTAGACTTCGTCAGTCTTCGTCGTAACTTGTGGTTTCATTGTGATATTATTCCAGAACAGATTTGAGCAGAAATGCTAATTTTCAATTTTGTCACGAGAGTTTACGATATTAAAATATTAAAATAAAAATAAATGTGTATTTTCACAATTTTTATGCAGTAAAAAGTTTGAGAGTGAAGACAAAGTCTGACTTAAACTTACGAGAGCTTTATGTTCCTTGGGCCAGGTTTTAAGGTCGCGTGCATTGCCTAACTCGTGATTCATTGTACAATTTTTAAACTTTCTAGAGCGAAACATTTTAATTGTAGCTGTGTTTGAATTTTTGACTTGGCTCAGCACACAAATGTGTAAATTTTAGCCTAAAAACATCCCTTATATGTCATTACGGGTAATTAAAGAAATTATATATTTGCTTGTAGCTAGATATAAATTTTGGATTTGATACTGAAAGAAAATGATTTTTTTCCATTCACAGAATCCTCCTCAACTACCAAAACCTCGGGTACGTTTTATTCCGTTCCTATGGCATAATAAGGTGTATAATATAGTAGCACTGGCCTTTTAGAAAGGGTATTGTGGCTGTGGGAAGAGGATGGGTTGGGATTCTCCTTGGTATTAAGCGTTCTTTTAAAAATCTTAGTCTTTAAGATGTGACAGATTTCCTTGTAGCAGACCGATCTTAGCTCTAACGTATTTCTGTCATCGGCTTCAATTCCATGCTGAAGACACCAGGTATGACAGTACATTTACAAACAGGGAATTACCATTGGGTCGATCACTATTTTGTTTGTCTTCTATTTATTCTGTGACAAACGAAGTATCATTAAGAACTCACCAAGAAGACGTTAAACTCCCAATCACTCACTCACTTACTCACTCCGTTTTTGAAACAGGAAATGGGTTGAAAGTTGGTAGTCGTCGTAGTTGTTGAATACATATGTGTATACACGGTTGGAGATTACAATTATGAAGAAAAAAACCGAGCATTTTAAGAGACCTTTTGACTTCATTCTTTGCAGATTCCATCACTCCCTTGGTCACCATTGTTCTCGCCATTCTGCTCTGCTAATTGCCCGGAAATGGTGCGTATATGGATGTATTGGCTTGTATATTCCATAGGCAAAAACATTGCGCGTCTTTTAGGCAGGTATAGTGCAATATACATGCGGCAAAAGAACGTTTTTTTTTGGGCTTGAAAAAACCATTTTAATGTAGCAGTGAGTGAGAACTCTCTTTCAAACAAAAGTATAGGTTTTATCCAAACTATGAAGTTTTGATCTCACATTTGTGCTAATTTCTTCTCTGGATTAAACCGACATTAAACTAGAGGATTTTGCAAATTTACCTGTAAGTGCTACAGTTGCGACATTAACTTTTAATGCATTTTTCCCTTAACAGGAGTGGGCAGACCGGGGAAAGAACCCCCAGATATAACGCTGATTACCTTGGCGGTCCATATCAGGCTCGGGTATCATCTGTGTTGTATACAAATATTACTGAGACTAGCCTTAGAGCCAGTGGTCGTGTTCGAAGTAAAACAATAACAACGTTGTCTGATGTTGAGTAACGATGTATTGATGTATTTTTATTAACCGGAAATAATTATTATTTTATTTACCGTACCTGTGTGTTTAGACTCCATTTTTGATTGATCTGATACATCTTAATGAAATCTAATAGCCACCTAATAATCTTTACACGCTTATGTACAAGAGTGATACATTTTGCTTTCCACACTATTAAATACCCTGTCAATCTGACTTTTATATTTAAAATTCGCAGTTATTTAGCGCAAGCCGTAGTTATTGAATACATATGTGTAAGCCTGTACATATGTATATGTTGTATGTAAACGCTTACGTGTCTATATATACATATTTGTTTTAAAAATCCTTTTCCCATAAAATTCTTTATTTTAGCACAATATTGTGATATTTGTAAGTGTAATTACTAATTCTTAATTATACACAAACGTTTAATTTGGGCTCTACTTACATATAATACAACAATAAAATATGTAGCATAATGCTAAAATAAATGAATCGGGTATTTATTTGTTTTTTATTCACTTATTTATTTTTTTGATTGTTGTTTAACGCTCTAATTTTTCACCTATAAAATAGCGATCAATTTTATGAGTGGATTAAGCCGGAGACCTCTGGTTAAACATTTGACGTTTGCGAAATTAATACCCTTTTGAACAACAAATGCAGATTAAGGCATTAGAAGACGAGTTGTTTTCCAATAACGCTATAGACTGTGGAAAGGGTCACATGGACGTTCTCGATCGCTAAGGTCACCAATTTCACAGAGAATTTCACGACAGAAATTCATAAATTTTTGTCCAAGGCCGAGATTGATCCCATGTCTCATGATCTGAAAATGTAAGTGAAATATTTATAGGTACGTTTTAAAACACCAGTCCAAAACTACATAAACATGCAAATGTTTTAATACGATAGAACCTTTCAAAAATCGCCATGTGACCCTTTTTATTTTATTCATGTATTTGTTTGGTGCTTTATGTTGTACTCAAGAATATTTTACTTATACGACGGTGGTCAGCATTATGGTGGGTGGAAGCCAGGCAGAGCCCGCAGGCTGCTGACAGACCTTCCCTCTTACGGCCGGAGAGGAAGCCAACGTTAGCTGGGCTTGAACTCACAGCGACCGCATTGGTGAGAGGCTCCTGGGTCACTACGCTGCGCTAGCGCGCTAACCAGCTAAGCCACGGCCACGCACTCCCCCCCCCCCCCCACCCCAACTCTTTTAATTCGAACCCATGCTCCTCCATACGTACTTCCGATATTTTCCAGTATATATCTAACCTGTTTTGCGTGTCTTGGAAATGTTTCTAACACTCAGCTACTTCGACCTATAAAAATTACAGCGTACAACGAAATTGATTAATTGCAGCTGACGGAAACTTTGAAATTGAGTCGTAAGTTATTACTATGGTAAACAGTGTGTTAAGGATAGTCCATTAACAGTTGGAGTGTCAAATTCCGCTTCCGTATATGGATGCAGTATATTTTCCAGCTCTGAAATCTTTGTGACAATAACCGATCAGCGACGTTCATACGGTCGTTTGCGCCGACAAACGCTGGTTGAAAATCCCTTTGTCCTCCACCAAAAGGGTGTGCGTAATGTATGCCACGTGTTGGATATTAAATTCGTCGGTAATTTGCCAAAGATCAGTAATTTACTCCTCGCACTCTCCTTACCAAATGGTTAGCCAAACAGGGGCCTTCTTGCATGATCGAGTGGTTAGTGCGCTGGCGCGGAACTATGGCCAAAAAGCTGCAAGGCGTCTAAAAATTCATGCAAATGGTTGAATAGTATAGTAACGTATACACCCTCTAACACAGTAGCTTAGGCCAAATTATGTTTTAAAAAATGCTGCAGAGTTTAGTTTGTAGTCAGTGGTCAACTTAGTCTGATGATGTGCATCTACTATTGGACGTCAGTGAGCCCGATTTGGACCGCGATTGGAGATTGTAACCCATCATGTAAAGTTTATTTATGTAAAAGGTCACAATTCAAATGTCTACAGGTAAAATATCACCCGTCTTTGTGCTCGCTCTTCGCCCTCGCACTCGTGCCGCCATCACGTCGTGTAGGTCTGCGTGCTATAGATCTGGAGCGCAGTCCGCTGATAAAAAAATTGACATTGTGTTTGTCTGGGTCATTTTTAAACCTTGAACCAGAC
The DNA here is from genome assembly GCF_032854445.1 of Liolophura sinensis. Taxonomy (NCBI): domain Eukaryota; kingdom Metazoa; phylum Mollusca; class Polyplacophora; order Chitonida; family Chitonidae; genus Liolophura; species Liolophura sinensis. The sequence goes on from NC_088302.1 coordinate 22,205,314, forward strand.
TAATCAAATGGACAAACTTTGGAGGCTGCCAATAAAAATTATACATGAACAGAGTTCTTTAATGTTGTCTGAGTACAAAATGTTTAGAAACTATGTATAAATGTTTTATTACAGCACCTATGGAATATGCATCTATAGCTTGGGACAATATTACTGAAGGCCAGATAAATACCATAGAAACTGGTTTAGATAGAAGCGTTGTTTCTCACCTACTGTTCGAAGAATCCAGTTTCATACTAATGCATGTACGACGCTATATACATCGGCTGCCATTCATTCCAAATCACATCAATGATGCATCAAGCGATGTATATGAAAATAAACCACCATCACCAAGATATCAACATAACCCGCACTAAATCAGAACAACAAACCACTGGCAAGTTTCAAAGAAGAAAGCTTCTGAAAAGTAAGAAATTGATGTAGCTCGATCAATAAGAATTTATGTAATAGAAGTCCATCATTTACTCTCTCAAAATTTGCATCTGTATCCAAATATTCCCGAAGATTTTAACTACATGATATATTACTATAGTTCAAGCCGATACAAGCCGAGTAATCAGCGCAGTGACAGTTCAGGTAATTCGAAATCCACCTTATCAGCGTGAATTTCATTGAAAATGATAAGACTGACACAAGAACACGAGTCTATCCTGACTCGAATATAACTGATACGCCCTCAGACCGATGCGGTTTCTGTGAGTTCATTTCCAGTCCATGCTTGTGTCCACTTTGCTCGTACGCGGGAAGATCTGCCATCGACCTTCGTATGGCCATGAATTTCCTCAGGCCTCTATCCGGTTTCCTCCCACCATAATGCTGAACACTGTAGTATGTTATTGAAATATTTTTGAGTACGGTGTAAAAACATCTGCAATCAAAATAAATAAATAAATAACATACACGCAAAGACTTGGGTCTATACTTTGCATGTGCGCATTTATGTCGGTGTATGTGTGTACTCTTTATGTCTGTGGGTTGTTTCAGTCTTGTTGTCTGGACCGAGACTAGCCTCAGATCCTGAATTCATGGAATTAACTAAGCTACAGATTAATACGGGTTATCGAGATTCTAGGTGTAATGTTTGTTTTTCTACATATACTCGAATAAAGGGAGGTTAATGGCAAGTGGGAGGAGGGTAATGGGCAAGAGGATGCACGATTATCTCCCCTTAACCAAGCAGCGATTCGGTAGGAACGGTTTTTTTTGCACTGACTTTTGCGGCACACACACGTGTTGAATTTGTTCCAATTTTTAAAGCTGGTTTTGCTTCGTTAGTTCTTAGAGACCTAAGTTGTGTTTAACGGCTGCAAGTGACTAAAGGGTTTTAAGGTTGCTCGGATTTGATTTCTTTTACATTTTCACATAGATTTTGCGATTTGATGATGTTGAGGGCAGCAAGTTAGCGTAAGCGGCGAGGCCAAGTCAAGATGGCTTCGGCTCCGGGGCCAAACACAGTGAGAGCACTAGCTCTGTAGGGCTGTGATTATGTTTACTATTACAGCCCAGTCTTGTTTCATGAGCTTACCTTAAACATCTCTGTATACTACTGCTGGGCACCACATAATTTGACCGGCCCGGATAGCACAGTTGGTAGAGCGTCCGCTTCGGGACCTGGTAGATCCAGGATCAATCCTTGATCGAGTCACACCAAAGAATTCAAAAGAGGAAGATATAACTGATCGAGTCACACCAAAGAATTCAAAAGAGGAAGATATAACTTCCTCGCTTATTCGGGATAGTGCAACGACTGGTTGACCCGTCCCAGTATAATGACTCGGGCGGTGCGGCTTACTTACCTTCGGTAAGTCGTCTCAGTGAAGTAGCACTAAATAAAAGAGCTCTGGAAATTCGTCCTGCAGCAAGGAGGCACATTTCACGTACATGCACCCTAAGGGTTCCTTCCATCTGACTGAAAAAATGTTGAGTACGACGTTAAACCCCAAGCACTCACTCACTCCAAATAATTTGCTTGTCCATAGTCACAGTCGTCTCAGCTATCAATTCCAGGTACGTGTTCCCATGTGTCATCACTTGTAAACCCACACAACATGAAACTGTAGTGGAAACTGGTTAAATTCCAACTCCAACCGCCATGTTTGAATGCATACGTACCACAACAGCAGTTTCCTATATTAGTTTGGAGAAGAATTCTAAGAAATTGAAAGTTTTATTTTGCATGACACCGTGTATCTTTCATGCTGGGCACAAGACACACATTTGTTCTCCAATGAAGAACATCGTAAGCTACGCTAGGATGACGGGTAACGCATTCAGGAGGACCAGGTTGGCAGTCTACATCACACGGTAAACGACAAACAAACATAAGCGTTACAAAACAGCCGCCCCTGGTGAATAGCCCGGTATCACAAGTCAGTACCATCACATCGAACTCAGGGTTACCATGGCATCTACTCTTATCAGTTAGTCCTAACAACAACAACAAGTTACTGGTGATTGTAAAGGGCGATGAGCATCTAGCCCAACACGCCATATTGTTTGCGGATGCGTGCACTTGGGGTGTCTTCTTAAGCTTGGTTGCTTGACATAATTGGCCTACATGAATACTACCGGTACTCTACCAGCTTGCCCATAAATCATTATCACAAAAGCAAGCATAAAAGTTATGACTACGCAGCATAGTCCAAATTATGCAGGCTGGAGGAAGGCTACACGTAAAGAAGACTTGATGTTTTTGTGATCATTGCATTTAATTTATTACTTTTTCGTCAACTAGGCCTCTATGTAAAAGGATCTTACACAGGTGTACATTGAAATCTAAGCCGTATGAAGAACTATTCCCTAGAACATAAACATAAAGAACATACAGCTGTCATTCTCGCTTAATGTAATTTGAGAAGCTTGACACGCTGATTACCTGGCTTATAGATTTATACAAGCAATGGCGTTATCAATGCATCAATATACATTTATAGATGTTCTTTTTTCAAGAGTTTATCGCAGAAAAAAAACACAACAAAGCTTTAAAAAAACTGGTTTTGTATCAAAATGATCACATGGCTAACCTAAAAGTTCATTCTTTCTAAACCGGCACAGTTGCACAATACTGCACAATACTGTACAAGACTGTACAAGATACATGGACTGCTTCGATGGTCTAATGGTTAGAGCATCTGCCTTGATGATCCGGAGACCAAGGATCAAACCCGGGTATGGATCATACCAAAGATTTTATCATGTTATTACCTGGCTTGGTGCTCTGAGGGGTTAGATCAAGGAAGCATGGCTGGTTGGCCCGGTTTCAATATAATGTGACTGGGTGGGCTGTCATGTCTGGGTTGGCAACAACACTTTATCGGCATAAACTCGTCCTGCCACTAGAAGACACGGTATAGGTGTTCGCACCAAATGACTCTTCGTAGTCATATGACTGAAAAATTCTTTAAGTATGACGTAACACCTCATATATACACATACACGCATACATGTACGCTGTCAAGGTTAATGCACATTGCTGATTTCAGATAGAGAAAAAAACCGAAGTATCACATAAATCTATAATATAGCCACAAAATCGTTTAAATTCAAATACCGAATTTTTGGAAGCTGACACAGCCATTTAGCGACAAATAAATCTTTCAAAAGCCTTTCCAGAGGTCAAACGGTTGGGAAATCGCCCTTAGCTTCTGTCAGCTAATCGTATCGCTGTATTTTGATACATTGGTGTCAACAGTGGTCTAGTTAAAATATTGTATTATATTTTTATTATTTTTTTTTATTTGTCAGTGTCTGACCTACATTTTTCTCTCTGTGTACTTAATAGCCTGCACTGTAATTTAGTCGAGGGTTCTAGAGTTGTCCGTGTTCATGAGTTTAGTGTCATTGTAAATAGAGTGTGCATTCTGGAAATATGTATTGGTGTTGTAAACATGTTTACCATCAAACCATCCCGAATTTTTTTGCATTAGTCTATAAATATGAGCGACGGAGTTGTGAAGTTCGCAGTCATTTACTCAAGTCCACTTGTGAGGAGTGATTTACTCAAGTCTACTTGTGAGCAATCATATTTAGTGTTATCCTCTATGAAGGATTTTGCTAGGTTTGAAGGTATCGGCTATCACGCAATCCGACATTCGTAATTTGTACTCCATTTTCTGTACAGAGGGCTTTGTGAGCTTGTGTTTCGTCACTTGCTATTGCTGGAGACGTTATTTTAGAGATTGTATCGCTCATTATGTCTTTGAGCGATTACGTACCTTTCTGGATGCTTATATAAAGTCATAATATATTTGACAGGACATTACTTAGGGCGGATCATGTACCTGAGGAGCATATTGGACGCGCAAATATGGATGGTTCTCAGCGACAAGCGATCATCGGTTCTCAGACTGAATACGCTGATGGTATCGTCATAGACATCGAAGTTATGAACGCACCCAGGTCAGTCTTAATGGCAAGGTTGTATAGGTTATTATCCCACGCGCAAGAGTCAAGGAAACAGACTTTCCCGAACTGTTAAGCAAGAACACTCAACTGACCAATCTTAAACACTAGTATCGCAACTAGGTCCACCGAATACCCCACACATTGGTAAATGCTCAAACAAATTGTAACGTCATGAAGATACAATGGGGTACTCCTACACGCCAACCCCACGCCTCTCCCCACGCAATATTCCTTCCCGCCCGTGTCAATACGGTCCAAAGCTGTGAATTCATTTGGTCTTTCCTTGATTACGTCACATTTATCGGTGTACGTTTGTTCATAAAATATATGTAAATAAATAAAACAAGTACACACACACTACAACGTCACGGAAGAAAACGATGCGGTATACTGTCATTTGGACCGTCTGTGTAGTTTGTCTAGAGTCTCCCATTACCTTCATGGAGAACTGAATGAAAATTGACATTGTCACGAGATGTGGTGGGACATCGGATTTCTTGGATCCAGCCAATGCGGTATTCTGGGCCCAATGGTTTGAAAGTGTATTAGCTAATACCGGTATTAAATCATATTTTAAATTAAAAATTTTATCCGAATTCAGCACTTAATGCAGTTGTCCAAAGTCAAAGAATGAGGGCATCAGATTTAGTTCATACTTAACAAACTGTTATGCCATTGCTTTTTGGACTACGTACAGAATTGAAGACTTTTAAAGTTTCATCTGGTATTAAGTCTTAAAAGAGTTTTTGAGCAATCAGGCCCAGATTGCTTCATAAAAAAGTTATATGGATTTACACCACCTTCCTGCCAGCTCTCAGAATTGGGTAATATTATTTTCAACATGACGACTGTATTTTCTTTCTGTCTCTCTCTCTCTCTCGCTTCATGCAGACACAAAATGTGCGTTACAGTCTTACCCAAACACAAACGCCTCACAATCATGTGATTTGAAACACCTACCTAAAGACTAAGTGCCCTCTGCACTAAACTTCCCTTCCATGGAATACCAGGTTACCGCCATCAATAGCATTCTGATACCGCTTTGCGTCATCACATTAATGAGATGACGCCTCTCATTGGCTGTGCGTGACACATTGTGGCCGGCGTGGTTATCTTTGTATTTCAGATGGGTACTTTTGATTCGGCCAATAACTGTAAAACACTTTGACGGATTGCTTTTGAACGTGGCAATCTCAAGTGTTGAGGCGTCAAATAGAGGAGGTTAGGATTGCCTTTCAGCAAAGTGCGTGAAAACATATACGCGCAAAACATTTTTGTCTTCCAGTCATTTAACTTTGTCCCGACAGTAAGTCAAAAGATGTTTCACTGCATTTATTTATTTATTTTATTGGTGGTTTACACCATACTCGAGAATATTTCACTTATACGATGGGGGCCAGCATTATGGTTGAAGGAAACCAGGCAGACGTCGGGGGAAACCCACGACCACTCGCAGACTGCTGACCTACCCACGTACGTCCGGAGAAAGCCAGCATGAGATGCGCTTGAACTCACAGCGACCGAATCGGTGATGAGAGGTTCTGGTTCATTGGGCCGCCCTGGCGTGCTAACCCTCTCGACCACGGAGGCCCCTTTTTTACATTTAACACAGTAGTACGACTTCAGTGAGAGGATGACTGAGATTGGTTTATGCGTAAGCTGGAGGTAATGAACACGACTGCCAGTGGAATGTCCTTTGCCTGCCTCAACTAGGCTCTGAATATGTGGAATGTAAGGCTCTTAAATGAAAAACACGATGACCTAAACCCCATAGCTGAGGAGATGTGCTTGCAACGCCTACATTTCCCTGTCAATCTGTTAAATTCATATGTCAAGTACTGGTATAGCGTCACACGTAAGCAATAAAGGAGAATTCTGAGTCGATAACGGCAAAAGCCATTTCCAAAACATGCCACTTAAAACACCAGTTTTCATAGTAATATGTAAGAAATTAATATACAAATAGAAAAGCAAAAGTTGTAACATATAAGAAATGAGCAGTGATTTGTTTTCAAGAGACATGATATAACACTATTAAGGTTCAAATGTGATTAATTATATAGAGTATGGGGACATGTGGCCTTGGCATGTTATTATTGCTTTTACATTAAAAAAAATTTCTTTGCACAGATGGTCGCCTGTTTTGGTTTGACAGAGGTCGAAAGGTCATAGAAAGGGTCACACGATGTAGAGCTGAGAGACAAATATGTCTGAAGGATGTAAATGTGTACTTTTAACCCTTCGTCATCAATGGAGATAAGCTCTACAAAACTGACAGGGACAGCGGGTGAGACCACCTACAATTACAGAGGATGAAATATAGATCCGACCAAATGTAGGAAACTGGAGGCAAAATCCTTTCAGCGTAGATCTGATGTAGTGTTACGGATTTGTCGGCAGTTGAGAAAAAAATAATCAGGCGTTGCGACTGGCCACTTTATTTGAGGCACAGTATACAAGGAATTTATTGAAAGATGGAAATAAAATAAGTTAAACGCGCTTCAGAGAATAGCTCTATTTCACTTGCAACACATTCAGTTTAGAGCCTCTGGGTGGTCGATGATAGAATGTAGTACGTGAAGTGGGTCATCATATCACTATTACGACCATTTCTGTCCTGTTTTGCAAAAAAAATTCCCAGACGTTTTTTTTTTCTATTTTCAAAACTTTTCAGATGCGCAGATGAAGTGAATCTGGAAGCGGACGAACGGACGTGTGAAGGGGGTTAGTGCCAAATATTGCTAATGCTTGTTCAGTTCGTTACGCTACATCTACATGTAATAATGTAATATCCTTATGAATCGTATCGACAAAATACATGTCAAGTCTTCGTTCTTAACCACACCCAGACCTGGATTTATTACGTTGTATGTTACGCCTGATGTCACGCACTCAATTAATAGAAGGCACGACAAACACCATCAGTCAGATTGCTCGAACACAGTCAGCTGATGTCTGGTTTCGGCCTAAGCTGTCGACTGTGTGTATCTAGATCATGGTGTGAGAATGTCTGTAAGGTGGATGACATTATTACTTACAAGAGCCGCGCAATTAAACTCTATAACTGAATTATATTTGACTTATGTTTAGTTTTTCCTGCATGGCATATTGTGCTGAACAGAAAAAGAATTAATTTGTCCACAGATAAAACCGTGACATAAGTAAAAAGCTGTGACTTCAGGCAAGTTTCTTTTCCTTTTGAAAAGATTTTTTTTTGGCAAAATTCCACCAAAAATAATATAAGTACATGTATGGAATGGAATGTAAGCGTACAACTTTAAAGCTGTTTTTAACTAAATTTTTAAGTTTAGGCTGTGTTATTCACGAGGATTCTCAGCCCAAAGAGAAAGTATCAAACTCACTTTGGTTTCTGGATTTCGGTAAAGAAGTTGCCGTTAACTCACGTTTCATTCTCAGTGAAGTAGCATACGGACGGCTGACTGAGTGGAAATACCCCAGAGCTAAATGCATGTTTAAGTGTGTGAGCATTTGTGGTGTCATAAGAAATGGATTCAAAGAGAATGCATGTTTAGTGGCAGGAATGCTAGCTTTTCAAACATGGGATACAATAATAACTGGTGTATGTACATATAAAGATATCCATTACAGATGTGACTGTGAGCTCACCTAAAGGCTATACACCAAGCTCAGTAGCACACCATTAACTGTAATCAATCATTTATCACCGGTAAAAAATTAAATTCAAAATGAAATTAAGACATAAATTATATCACAGATTATGTCAGAAATATCCATTTACATGCAACACTAAAACGCGAGCGAATTAAAGCAAATCACTTCATCATATAAGGCAGCCATGCAAACTTAAGACATGAAGGTATCCAATAAAACAAAACAGGGTAATTTCAGAAGGAATCTAAATATACTCTACTGGATATAGGAATATCCACCTGACTACTAACTCATATTCACTTTGGTACTAAACCCAGAATGAATTTGGACTCAACAGAAATCACAGTGCCTTCTGATGACCTGTTTTCAGTACCAGAATGAGTTCTTTTATATTTACGCCGTACTCAAGAGTATTTGGCATACGATGGTGGCCAGCATTGTGCTGGAGCATCTGGGAAGGCGGGGGGGGGGGACTGACGACCATCCGCAGTTTGCTGTCGTACGACCAGAGATCACACCGCAATGGTGAGAGGCACCTGCATCCTTGAAAATGATACCACACACAAAACACCCCTTGGCCACTCGAATGACTTGACATAACAAAAGCTACTGCACAAGATGCAGTAAGCAATACTCTTCTGTTCAACGCCAGGTACGAAATTTACAGGCAAAAGAACTGACTATATATTGGCGCATCCCTTTCGGTCTAAAATGTAGCAAATCTATTACCCATTTTTAAAACGGGGATGCTGATGAAAAATGTAATAACAGGGATATATCTCTATTAAGATTATTATTTAGATCACTGGCTCAATTGTCTAAACATGTTTTAATTAATACTGGTGTTAAGTCATGTGTTATATTTAAAATTTTAGCAAAGCTCAGCAGCCAATATGCAGTTGTCCAGTTAGAGTATAACATCCACAGTCTTTTTTTGTTAAGTGCAAAATCGTAGACTTGGCTTAAAGTTAAATCTGGTATTAAATCTTAAAACAGTTTTGAACAAAGGGGCGATGAAGGTTTTGAAGGAAATAAAGATAGTTATGCCTAAAAAATAGTACAGTAGTATTTTCTTCAGAAGATTATAATGCCGTTCAGCCGGAAGTCAGCTCATTTTACAGAATACCCAGTTTCTACCCAATTCTTCCGTTATCACTGTTATGCATTGACTTATTATGTACGGTATATAATACACATACAACTTAACAACCAGCCTGTGTCGCAAATAACGATTGAATGACGAAACGATTTTGTTCAGGTCTACAATCGGGAAATACTATCTTTGTTGTTGCGTCAATCACTTCCGGTACCATCACTGATGCGACGTTCCTGAATGTAGTAGTATAGCTGGTTGGTGGAAAGCTGTGTATTACGCTATATTAAGTGTATGGTTTTACATGCACATTTTACCAGTCGAAAAAAAGGGTCTTTTTGTCTTTAATGTGAGGCCTTAACATTAATACCGGTCAGACATAAGGAATATATGTGTCAGGGTTGAAGCTATGCTTGAGAGTAATGTTTATTATTCTGCAATGGCTGCACATGCCATCCAAAAATACGTCCTCATGTTCGAAAGTGCTTTTAACTATAATATCTGTACATGTTGGAGGAGACCATACCGCGAACTTTAATGTTAGCACACATATGAGTTATACAAAGATAAGTTCTCATGACGTTGGAGAGTGTCCCTTTATTTTAGACGATTAACCGTACTTTTGTTCAGTCTATATAGGCTATTCATACTAATGTGTACAGTGCTTTAAGCAGCATGTACCGGAGATTTTTGGGCACAAAAAATCCATATTCGCTGTAATCAAATCAAATTTTCTGTATATACCAGAAATATCTTCAATTACTGCCTTTCAGTAAACATCAGACTTTATATTTATTGTGTTAAAATTATTTGAAAGTTTGCAAAAGTTATGATAAGACCCGCTTTAGAAGTTTTAAAAACTTAATACCCATTTTGAACGGTAAGACGTAAATAGACAAAAGGCTGATATTTTGTGAATGTTTGGGCTATTCTAAAATAATAGCAAAAATTCGACTGGATTTGCGTTGATAGATTTCACCCAAAACCGAATCATCCCAGTGTAACTTTTATTGCATGCCTGTGCATGCTTGATATCAGAATATTCAATTCATGCCAATGTTCGATATCAGAATAATTACGCCATGCCAATGCTCGATATCGGAATATTTATTTCATACCTATGCTGGATATCGGAATATTTATTTCATGCCTACACTCGATATCATAATGTTTTACTCAAGTAACAATTTCATGTCAATAGATATTATTTTAACCATTGATATACATGAACATACACATTGATGTTATATACACTAATGGTATATACATTGATGTTATATACATTGATATATATGCGTACTTGTTTCAATCAACACATGACCTCACGAGCATGCAATCCCTTGATGTTATAAGCCTGCAACCAGCTCAGTCGATTGAGGCATCGTTCTGCGTGACTTATCTCTGTGTGAGGACTGTTTCTGTTTGTAGGCCCAGTTATGTACCGTGAACAGCAAAGAATACAAATTTTTCAGTCATATGACGACGAAGAGTCATTTGGTGCGTGCACTTCTAGTGGCAGGCGCTCTGAACATTAGACCATCGAAGCGGCCCATGTATATTGTACACTATTGCGCAACTGAGCCGGTTTAGAAAGAATGAACTTTCAGGTTAGCCTTGCGATCATTTCCATACAAAACCAGTTTTTATAGCTTTCTTCCGTTTTTTCTGCGATAAGTTCTTGAAAAAAGGACCTCTGTAAATATGTTAGGAATAGATCTTCATACGGCTCAGATTTCAACTTTCGTGTAGGCCTCTTTTACATAGAGTTCTAGTTGACGAACAATAAATTAAATTAATAAATTAAATGCAATGATCACAAAAACATCAAGTCTTCTTGGTGTTTAGCCTGCCTTCAGCCTGCATAATTTGGACTATGCTGCGTAGTCATAACTTTTATGCTTGCCTTTGTGATAATGATTTATGGGCCAGCTGGTAGAGTAGTATTCATGTAGGCCAATTATGTCAAGCAACCAAGCTTAAGAAGACACCCCAAGTGCACGCATCCGCAAACAATATAGCGTGTTGGGCTAGATGCTCATCGCCCTTTACAATCACCAGTAACTTGTTGTTGTTGTTAGGACTAACTGATAAGAGTAGATGCCATGGTAACCCTGGGTTCGATGTGATGGTACTACCTTGTGATAACGGGCTATTCACTAGGCGCGGCTGTTTTGTAACGTTTATGTTTGTTTGTCGTTTACCGTGTGATGTAGACTGCCAACCTGGTCCTCCTGAATGCGTTACCCGTCACCCTAGCGTAGCTTACGATGTTCTTTCTTGGGAGAACAGTGTGTGTCTTGTGGCCAACATGAGAGATAAACCGTGTCATGCAAAATAAAACTTTCAATTTCTTATGATTCTTTTCCCAGCTAATATAGGAAATTGTTATTGTGGTACGCGGTAGGAATTAGATAAATATCCTTTGATGGTCAATCGGTCCATATCGGTCCATACATTCATGGGGCATTCATGGCACCAAACCGTCAAACCTGGAAAGAATCAATGTTGCTTTGCCAACATTAACACATTTACAGAGATGCCTTGGCTCTTCTTAGCTGCACTCTACTGTCCCATTTTCGTGCCTTGTAGTCTCGTGTTTCTAGTGCCAAATTGGTTAACTTAAATGTCCATGGCCTGCTTGCACAATGAAATCGTAGTCACAATCATTAGTAGACCAGACAATTGAATGTGCAACTGATAGTCAAAATAAGTTGCGCCGCTTGCAAGAAGGAATTTTAAGACGTAATTTTTACAGTTACAATTGCAATCGTAGGCCAAATTTGATTCCTAAATGTACATAAGGGTGGATTGTGTAAATGGACACCCTACCGGTCAAAAACTTTCCTTCCCTTTATTTTCAAAGAAGTTCTACATCACAATGATTCAGCAGCTAACAAACAACAAAAATGCTCGTGACCTATATTTTTTTTAGACAATTGCGTTTCACATCTTTTCAAACTGAGTCGAAAAGTATTAACTAACATTCTACCAATGGCAAGTAACTGTACTTTACGTTAAGTTTGTCGCGTTTGTAAATATTTAAACCAGGGTCGACCGGATTGTAATTCCTGATTGTAAGTTACAACTGTTGTAGGTTATAATCTACAATATATAATAATATGACCTACATGTATAGGTGCATTCATGTATGTATACTGTCTTCATTTTACTGGTTCTAATGTGCATGAATTGTGATCCTTTACCTTTCGATATTTTATTGCGTTATGACTTTTAATGCCTATGGTTACATTAGTCCACCGTGATCTTTGTCTTCTGTGGATTTATGCACTGTGACCTTTTACTTACAGGCGCGTTATGCATTGTGATCTTTTACTTACAGGCGTGCTGTGGACTGTGACCTTTTACTTACAGGCGCGTTATGAATTGTGACCTTTTACTTACAGGTGTGCCTTGCACTGTGACCTTTTACTCACAGGCGTGTTATGCATCGTGGCATTTTAGTCACAGGTGTGTTATACGTTGTGGCCTTTTACTAACAGGTGTGTTGTGCATTGTGACCTTTTACTTACAGGAGTGTTATGCATTGTGACCTTTCACCTTTGCAATGGGGTACTATTCAGCCTAAAACTATTTCAATGTTTACCTATTCATCTACATGTAAGATGATTTTTCTTCCAAATACAAAGCGTTAAGCTCTTTTATTGTTTGGAGATTCGAAGGCCCTTGTCAGCTGAACTCTCGTCAAATTCTTATGCAAATTTTTACTTTGGATTTTTATAGTGCTGGACAGTCTGTACCAGCCCCGGGCATTGACTACTGACAATGACACGGAAAAGATGTACTGGCTGGATAAGGTGAAGGAAATTGTGGAATATTACGACAGTGATGGCCAAGACCGCAATGTTCTGCTGAAAATGAACTCAGTGGAGTTCTTTGACATCGTTTATTATCAGGTAGGGTGCAATCAACAGTTTTATTGATAACATTATTATTATAACAGCACGGGATGGATCAGTAAAGCTTGGCATACAACACTTAGCAGCACAGAGTAAAACCAGAGCAGTGACAATCAGGCAATGATCGACAAATTGTCACATGTATTAGCAGATAAATCTGTCGTCTTGTAAATTTACCTCATCTAGGCCTTTATTCCGACTGTTCATGTGTGTTTTTAAAAAGCAGCAACGTACACACCCCAAAGCCCCCAACAAAATATCAATGGACAGCTTAAAGGCCTAATTGTTAAATATTCTCGCATGGTGTGAACCGGGCAAATTGAGCAATTAGGTATCTGAACCAAGCTTAAGGTTGCACCTTTGCCATACTGATCTGGTTTAGAGTAGCGTATGGTCACCACAAGGTGTACCTGACCAGAGCTAGATGGTGAAAAATGAACGTGAGCTAGCTTAAGAGACCGATCTGAATTTGGTTTAGCTGTATATGAAAATTCTCCCTCCCACGAAAGCCAAACAACGCTAACATAAATGCTGCTCGAAATAATTTACTCTCACAGGAAGAATTACAAACCTGGCTGAGCGCATGGGGAAGTTAGCGTAACATATCGATAGTGATGGGAGCCCAAAAATCACAACTAACAATTGGCTTCTTTAAACCCTCCAAAACCTTGCGAGCTATATAAAGTTATTTGTGAAGTCAGTCCAGTCATTCATCTTGTGCTTGTATGCCGAGCAGATAAATACATGCTAGCCGAGTTGGCAGAAATACCTTTAAGGGAAAGGTGGCCTAAAGACAGGGTTATATGATCACTAGGAGCTGGCCAACTGTCCTCTAAACCATAACTCTCTGTGAAGCGACAAAAACTGAACACCAAGATCATAGACTCTGAGTGTATTAGCGGCCAAGGCAGAGTTAGCTAGACGATTATTTTCTAGTTGAAATGTGGCCAAATTGCAGATGACACTGGAGTGGCAAATGCGTCTCCATCTGGTGCCAAGGTTCGGAACTTGTGAAGCTGCGAACATGAAAGGAAATCTGCTAAAACGTTCAAGATACTATTGGCATGTTTTGAACGAATAGTGATGTTGAACCGCAAACCAATAATACAAAAGGCCTTAATAATTTTATCACCTTAGGGCATTTGGATGCTTGACTGTTCAAAATGGTGAAAACCTCCAGGTTATCAGACCATACAGTAACCTTCTTATTACGGAACTCTTTCGCCCAGTCCGATATCCCAACAAGAATAGGAAAACCTCTTGCAAAGTAATATTTGACACCAAGACCTTATTTATCCAAGACGAAGGTCATAAACCATAAAACCATGCACCGTCCAAATAACCACAAAATCCCCGTCAACACCACCTGAGCTATCAGTATAAAATTGCGTATGGTCGTTTGTTTGCCAAAACCTGTAGCAAACGTGCTTACACCATTGATCGGCCTTTACACCTGCTGTAATCCTAACAAAGTGACGAGGTTGTGTGAAACCATTCGTGAGATCTATGAATCTCCAGCAAAATGTCCGCTCTACACGCAAAATTTAAGGACCCCAGAAGAGGTTGTAATTGGTTCAAAGTAACTTTCTTTCGGGCCAAAAACCAGTGCATCTGCTGACAGAGATCAGCTACCTTCTCCACGGGCAGACCAAAAACCATGTAAATGGTGTCAATATTCAGGACCCAGGACCCCACTGTTTGCTCCCAAAGTAAAACATTCTTTGACAAAAGCCATCACAAGGGAGTCACAACTCTCACCCCCAAATAATCATGACGAATTGCAGGAATATTCTATTCAAAAAGGCTGATAGTTTTTTCAAATGTAACGCATTAAACAGAATTTAAGTAATTCTGTCCCTGAATTTTATGCCTGGCATATGAAAGTCACCTGGATAAACTGGCAACAGTCGGAAAGCAGATTTAATGTCCATCTTAGCTAGCAGCACCCTTGACTCAATTTCTGCACCAATGCCACAGCGTGGAATCAATGCAGTCATTAACAGAGCTTCCTCCAGGGAATGAGAGATCATGGATTAAACTGAATTCACCTTTTTTCCTTTTGTGGGAAGCAAACCCAAAGGAGACATACGTAACGTGGACGAAGGCGGATCTGTATACTGGGCAGCTATCCTACCCAGACCAATCCTACTCCTTTGCTAGATTCCTGGAAACAATAACTCCATTTAAATTAACCGATTTAATATTTCTAGTTTCTCGGGGCATCTTTGAACCGGAATACTGAAGATTAAACCCAAATCTGAAACCATTTAACAATTCATTTAAAGTAATCTGTCAGGGTAATTATGCAATCGAGACTGTAATATAAACACCTTAAAGGAGAAGAAAACTTAAAAAAAATTACACTATAAGCTAAAAAGAGCACACTTTTTTCTATCGGGTGGTGCCGGCTGCATAATTTTGCGATTTTTCCTCGCCATACACGTAAAGCCTGAAAACGGCAAAGCTGGCATAAATCGCTGAGTCCATCGCGACCTCCATCTTTAACACCCTGTAATTTATGCGGGGGTGTATTGCCTCTCAGCCATTGAGTGTCGTTAAACTGTCGGCTTGTTCGTGTAAACTCGGAACCTATATCCAACATCCCGGTTTCCCGATCGTCAAGCGGGAAACGAACTGTACTGTTCGCTACCTTCTGGGAAGAAGAGTTCTATCGGAAATGACCGGCCCGGATAGCACAGTTGGTAGAGCGTCCGCTTCGGGACCGGTAGATCCAGGATCAATCCTTGATCGAGTCACACCTAAGACTGTAAAAGAGGAAGTTGTAACTTCCTCGTTTGGCGTTCAGCATGAAGGGGATAGTACAACGACTGGTTGACCCGTATCAGTATAATGGCTCGGGCGGGGCAGCTTACTTGCCTTCGGTAAGTCGTCTCAGTGAAGCAGCACTAAATAAAACAGCGCAACAAGGGGGCACATTACACGTGCATGCACCCTAAGGATTCCTTCGTCGTCATATGACTGAAAAATTGTTGAGTACGACGTTAAACCCCAAGCACTCACTCACTCACTCTATCGGAAATGTACGAACTACACTTCGGTGGTTTCCTCCTAACACAGAAATACAGAAGACTTCAGGACGAGTTCTTAGGCAAAATGAAGTCGCCCACGGCTGATTTCGGCGCTGACTTTATTTATCAACTTGAGGAACATATTAGAATTTTTTATGGTATGCACCTGCGAGGAAATGTATACTCTTTTCAATGGTATTTGTTTGATATTTAAATTTTCTTCTCCTTTAATGAACGTCTCGGCCAATTTGAACAGACTTCCACTGTTTGGAACGAAAAGTATGTTGACTCTTCCCTGCGGAAGACTTCTTACACACTGAATCAGGGTGAGCTTCTCTACAATTTTTACACGAATGGGGATACTTGCATTATGCTCTTTTACATTTTCCCTGCTTGAATGCAAAGCAAAAACCCGACAGAACACGGACAAGATCCTGTGAGAAAAGGGGGTAGCACTACAGCAGGTAGGAAACATATATACTAACCAAAGCTTTGCATAATTGGAAGCCCAAGATTTATTTGGTTCCTTAGCTTGTTTCAGGCGAATCTGCTCATCGTAAGAACGCCAGCCTGTATCCCCATATTTTACCGCAGTGGTCCTGATGGTATGCATATATTTAAGCAGCTCTTGCACTTTCTGTGGAAACGTAATTAAATAAATACTAGTAAAGATGAGAAAGGCGGATGTCCATCCCCCACCGTCTTCGCCTTAACACTGGAGGGCTTGGCCTCATCTCTAGTTGACCATTATCCGACAAAAATATTGCGGATAGTGCCATATGATCTAATAACTCCCTATCCCCTTTAACACTAAGGCAATGTCCTCAAAATCGGTTTTTTCCCTCAACTGACTGGGGATATAAGACCCAGCTAAGTCACTGATGCTAACCAAAGTATTAGGGGCAGTCACAGATTGGAAACCAACAGGCATACTTGTAAAATTTATTTATTTATTTGATTTGTGTTTTATGCCGTACTCAAGAATATTTCATTTATACGACGGAGGCAAGCATTATGGTGGGTGAAAACCGGGCACAGCCCGGGGGAAACCCACGACCATCCGCAGGCTGCTGACAGACCTTCCCACGTACGACCGGAGAGAAAGCCAGCACCAGCTAGACTTGAACTCACAGGTCATTACGCTGCGCTAGCAAGCTAACCAACTGAGCCACGGAGGCCCCTTGCTTGGGGTTTAAGGTCGTACTTAATTTTTCAGTCAGATGACGACGAAGGAATCCTTACATGTAATGTGCCTCCTTTTTGCTCTTTTATCTAGTGTTATTTCACGGAGACAACTTACCGAAGGCAAGTAAGCACCCCTCCCCGCCCGAGCCATTATACTGATACAGGTCAACCAGTGGTAGTACTATCCCCTTCATGCTGAACGCCAAGCGAGGAAGTTACAACCAAATGTGCTATCGTGGCCGGTCCGACTTTTAATTGAATATCCTTAACACACAATTTACCATAGTAATAACTTGTGACTTTGGTTGAAATCACCACATAGCACAAATCTAATAAGTTCTGCAGAGCAAAATATGATATACACAGCGTATATGCAGGACCGATCTGTATATTGCTACTGAAATCTCGTTCCTCTTGCACAAATGCAAAAACATCGGCTGCTATTCATTTATGTATTTATTATTTTTTGTATTTATTTATTTAGTTAGTTAGTTTTCACATTATTAGCTTAGAGTGAGCACGACTCATTTTCAAAGTTTCCTTTTAGTATCGGTTGCAATTAATCAATGTAGTTATACGCTAACTGTAATTTTTCTAGGTCGAAGTAACCGAGGGTTAGGAACGTTTCCAAGACAACGCAAACAGGTTAGATATATACTGGGAAAATATCGGAAGTACGTCCGGAGGAGCATGGGTTCAAATTAAAAGGGTGATATGACCGAAGTCCGAAAGGTTCTAAATATTAAAACATTTTGCATGTTTATGTAGTATTGATGTTTTAAAACGTACTTATGAATATCACGCTTACATTTTCAGATCATGAGATGTGTGTTCATTCTCGGCCTTGGATAAAGAATTATACATTTCTGTCGTTGTTCACTGTGAAATTGGTGACCTAAGCGGTCGACAACGTTCAAGTGACCCTTTCCACAGTCTATAGCGTTATTCGACGACCACTCGTCTTCCACTAACATAGTCTGCATGTCTGTGATTTGTTGTTTAAACGTGTATTAAATTCGCAAATGTTTAACTCAAGGTCTCCGGTTTCCTCCATTCATAAAATTGATCGCCATTTTATAGGTGAAAAATTGATCGCCATTTTATGGGTAAAATTAATCACCATTTTATAGGTGAAAAATTGATCGCCATTTTATAGGTGAAAATATGATCGCCATTTTATAGGTGAAAAATTGATTGCCATTTTATAGGTATAAATTGATCGCCATTTTATAGGTGAAAAATTGATTGCCATTTTATAGGTATAAATTGATCGCCATTTTATAGGTGAAAAATTGATTGCCATTTTATAGGTAAAAATTGATAGCCATTTTATAGGTAAAAATTGTCGCCATTTTATAGGTGAAAAATTTATCTCCATTTTATAGTAAAAATTGATTGCCATTTTATAGGTGAAAATATGATCGCCATTTTATAGGTGAAAACTTTCTGAGTAGGGGGTTAAAACAACAATCAAATAAATAAATAAATAAATACCCGATTCATTTATTTCAGCATTATGGCACATATATTTTATTGCTGTATAATATGTGAGTAGAGCCCAAGTTAAAAGTTTTTGTATGTTGACATAATAATTAGTAATACACTTACAAATATCGCAACATTGCTCTACAATAAACAATGTTATTGGGGAAAAGGTATTTTTAAAGCAAATATATATATATACACATATAAGCGTCCACATACAACATATACATACATATACAAAACTTACGCGAAGTAAAGAAAATACACTTCTACGAGATTACACCTACATGTATATAACTCCAAAACACCGTTAACTCTAGTGCTAAATAACTGCAAATTTTAGATATAAAAAGTCAGATTGACACGATATTTAATAATGTGGAAGACAAATTGTATCACTCTAGTGCATAAGCGTGTAAACATTATTAGCTGGATGTTGGGTTTCATTAAGATGTATCAGATCAATCAAAAATGGAGTCTAAACACACAGGTAGGGTAATAAGATGAACAACATCATAAAATAGCAAACAGTTCAAAACGTTTAGCTATTTATAGCATTTTTAAGACCTTACAAGCAGGCGGTATTTCTTGATAAGAAGACCAAAGCACATGTACACGTATTTCACAAAATAAAATACCGTTAAAAAGATAAATTTGTAGGCTATATCCAGATCTGTAATTCTTTGTCGCCATTTGCAAATAACTGTGGTGTCAGCTGTAAGCTATAATATTTTACATTTTAATTTTGATTGAAAAGTTTCTTTAAGCAATTTGTTAATATGCACAAGACTATTGCCCTTGACAACAGTTGTCATGGCATGAAGGGTTTCCGGTTAATAAAATACATCAGTACATCGTTAATGATCATCAGGCAACGTTGTTATTGTTTTACTTCGAAGACTACCACTGGCTCTAAGGCTAGTCTCTGTAATATTTGTTTACGTCACAGATGATACCCGAGCCTTTTATGGACCGCTAAGGTAACCAACGTTATATTGGAGGTTTCTTTCTCCTGCCTTCTCCTGTTCAGGGAAAAATGCATTAAAAGTTAATGTCACAACTGCAGCACTTACAGGTAAATTTGCAAAATCCTCTAGTTCGATGTCGGATTAATACAGACAAGAAATTAGCACAAATGTGGGATCAAAACTTTACAGTTTGGATAAAACCTATACTTTTGTTTGAGTGAGTGCGTGAGAGCTTGGAGTTTAACGTCGTACTTAACAATTTTTCAGACATATGACGACGAAGGAATCCTTGGAGTGCACATAATGTGCCTCCTTGTTGCAGGACGGATTTCCACCACTCTTTTATCTAGTGCTGCTCCTTTTGCTTGAAAGGGAGTTCTGACTCACAGTTACATTCAAATGGTTTTTCAAGCAAAAACAAGAAACGTTGTTTTACCCCACGTATATTGGAATATACCTGCCTGGAAGACTTGCATTGTTTCCCGCCTACAGAATATACTGGTCAATACATCTATAACTCACCATTTCCGCGCAATTAGCAGAGCAGAAAGGCGAGGAAAGATGATCAAGGAAGTGATGGAATCTGCACAGAATCAGGTTAAAAGGTCTGTTGAAACGCTGGTTTCATTCGGTTTTATTTCATGATTGTAATCTCAAGCCGTGGAATAAAACATAACTACAACGATTACCAACTTTCAAGCCATTTCGTGTTTCAAAAACACTTTCTTGATGATTCCTGGTTTGTCCACAGAATGAAAAGAGGACCAAAAAATTAGTGATTGATCCGGTGGTACGTCAGTGCTAGCAAATGTGTGATACCTGATGTCAGTTAAGAGTTTCGCTCTAGAAAGTTTAAAAATTGTACAATGAATCCCGAGTTAGGCATTGCACACGACTTTAAAACCTGGATCAAGGATCATAAAACTCTCGTAAGTTAAAGTCAGACTTTGTCTTCACTCTCAAACTTTTTACTGCATTAAAATTGTGAGAATACGTATTTATTTTATTTTTAATATTTTAATATCGTAAACTCTTGTAACAAAATTGAAAATTAGCATTTCTGCTCAAATCTCAAATCTAAGTTCTGAAATAATACCACATTGAAACCACAAGTTTCATTTCATGATTGTAATCTCAAGCCGTGTATAAACATAACTACAACGATTACTCGCTTTCAAGCCATTTTGTGTTTCAGAACACTTTCTTGATGATTCCTGGTTTGTCACAGAATGGAAACAGAACAAAAAAATTAGTGGTTGATCCGGTGGCACTTTAGTGCTAGCGAATGTTGTGTGATACCTGATGTCTTCAGTACAGAATTCCACGGAGCCGATGGCAAGAGTACGTTAGCTCTAAGATTGATCAGCTTCAAGGAAAACTGTCACATCTTAAAGGCTAAGATTTTAGAAAGAACGCTTAATACCAAGAAGAATCCCAACCCATCCTCTTCCCACAGCCACAATACCCTTTCTAAAAGACCACTGCTACTATATTAAGCACCTTATTATGCCATAGGAACGGAATAAAACATACCCGAGGTTTTGGTAGTTGAGGAGGGTTCTGTGAATGGAAAAAAAATCATTTTCTTTTAGTATCAAATCCAAAATTTAAATTCAGCTACAAGCAAATATATATTTTCTTTAATTACCCGTAATGACATATAAGGGATGATTTTAGGCTAACATTTACACATTTGTGTGCTGGGCCAAGTCAAAAATTCAAACACAGATACAATTAAAATGTTTCACTCTAGAAAGTTTAAAAATTGTACAATGAATCCCAATGTTAGGCATTGCACGCGACTTTAAAACCTGGATCAAGGATCATAAAACTCTCGTAAGTTAAAGTCAGACTTTGTCTTTACTCTCAAATTTTTACTGCATTAAAATTGTAAGAATACATATTTATTTTTATTTTAATATTTTAATATCGTAAACTCTTGTAACAAAATTGAAAATTAGCATTTCTGATCAAATCTCAAATCTAAGTTCTGGAATAATACCACATTGAAACCACAAGTTTCATTTCATGATTGTAATCTCAAGCCGTGTATAAACATAACTACAACGATTACTCGCTTTCAAGCCATTTCGTGTTTCAAAACACTTTCTTGATGATTCCTGGTTTGTCACAGAATGAAAAGAGGACAAAAAAATTACTGGTTGATCCGGTGGCACTTTAGTGCTAGCGAATGTTGTGTGATACCTGATGTCTTCAGTATAGAATTCCACGGAGCCGATGACAAGAGTACGTTAGCTCTAAGATTGGTCAGCTTCAAGGAAAACTGTCACATCTTAAAGACTAAGATTTTAGAAAGAACGCTTAATACCAAGAAGAATCCCAACCCATCCTCTTCCCACAGCCACAATACCCTTTCTAAAAGACCACTGCTACTATATTAAGCACCTTATTATGCCATAGGAACGGAATAAAACGTACCCGAGGTTTTGGTAGTTGAGGAGGGTTCTGTGAATGGAAAAAATCATTTTTTTTTAGTATCAAATCCAAAATTTATATCCAGCTTCAAGCAAATATATAATTTCTTTAATTACCCGTAATGACATATAAGGGATGTTTTTAGGCTAACATTTACACATTTGTGTGCTGGGCCAAGTCAAAAATTCAAAAACAGATACAATTAAAAGGTTTCACTCTAGAAAGTTTAAAAATTGTACAATGAATCCCGAGTTAGGCATTGCACGCGACTTTAAAACCTGGCCCAAGGATCATAAAACTCTCGTAAGTTAAAGTCAGACTTTGACTAAGATTCTTAAAACCAAGAAGAATCCCAACCCATCCTCTTCCCACAGCCACAATACCCTTTCTAAAAGACCACTGCTACTATATTAAGCATCTTATTATGCCACAGGAACGGAAAAAAACATACCCGAGGTTTTGGTAGTTGAGGAGGGTTCTGTGAATGGAAAAAATCATTTTCTTTTAGTATCAAATCCAAAATTTATATCCAGCTTCAAGCAAATATATAATTTCTTTAATTACCCGTAATGACATATAAGGGATGTTTTTAGGCTAACATTTACACATTTGTGTGCTGGACCAAGTCAAAAATTCAAAAAACAAATACAATTAAAATGTTTCGTTCTAGAAAGTTTAAAAATTGTACAATGAATCCCGAGTTAGGCATTGCACGCGACTTTAAAACCTGGCCCAAGGATCATAAAACTCTCGTAAGTTAAAGTCAGACTTTGACTAAGATTCTTAAAACCAAGGAGAATCCCAACCCATCCTCTTCCCACAGTCACAATACCCTTTCTAAAAGACCACTGCTACTATATTAAGCACCTTATTATGCCATAGGAACGGAATAAAACGTACCCGAGGTTTTGGTAGTTGAGGAGGGTTCTGTGAATGGAAAAAATCATTTTCTTTTAGTATCAAATCCAAAATTTATATCCAGCTTCAAGCAAATATATAATTTCTTTAATTACCCGTAATGACATATAAGGGATGTTTTTAGGCTAACATTTACACATTTGTGTGCTGGGCCAAGTCAAAAATTCAAAAACAGATACAATTAAAATGTTTCGTTCTAGAAAGTTTAAAAATTGTACAATGAATCCCGAGTTAGGCATTGCACGCGACTTTAAAACCTGGCCCAAGGATCATAAAAGTCTCGTAAGTTAAAGTCAGACTTTGACTAAGATTCTTAAAACCAAGGAGAATCCCAACCCATCCTCTTCCCACAGCCACAATACCCTTTCTAAAAGACCACTGCTACTATATTAAGCATCTTATTATGCCATAGGAACGGAAAAAAACATACCCGAGGTTTTGGTAGTTGAGGAGGGTTCTGTGAATGGAAAAAAATTATTTTCTTTTAGTATCAAATCCAAAATTTATATCCAGCTTCAAGCAAATATATAATTTCTTTAATTACCCGTAATGACATATAAGGGATGTTTTTAGGCTAACATTTACACATTTGTGTGCTGGGCCAAGTCAAAAATTCAAAAACAGATACAACTAAAATGTTTCGTTCTAGAAAGTTTAAAAATTGTACAATGAATCACGAGTTAGGCATTGCAGGCGACCTTAAAACCTGGCCCAAGGAACATAAAGCTCTCGTAAGTTTAAGTCAGACTTTGTCTTCACTCTCAAACTTTTTACTGCATAAAAATTGTGAGAATACATATTTATTTTTATTTTAATATTTTAATATCGTAAACTCTCGTGACAAAATTGAAAGTTAGCATTTCTGCTCAAATCTAAGTTCTGGAATAATATCACAATGAAACCACAAGTTACGACGAAGACTGACGAAGTCTAAGACAATTTCGTGATACTGGGGCCTGGGTTTCAGCAAGTGCTGCTTCACCATACTGTAACTACGTCAACTGTGTGTGGTGTCTTCTACATGGTGTTCGGTAGCACTGTACAGATGTGGGTATGTTAAGGAATACCATTTTTTCCTTATGAATAATACCGGTGGAATTTAAAACTTTTACGTTGTTTGACACTATTGAATATGTCTTATTCAATTCCACGAACCTTCCACGCAGGTAGGGCCTTCTGGTTGTAACCCCACACGGTCTGCTCTTGCGCACGTTCTGCCATTGGGCGTAGGAAGACAGAGACCAACACACCTCCCATTATTGTTAGTACATTGATTTATCACTGAAAATGAAGAAAAAACAGTTACAGGTCCAAATTTGTTGGAATTCTTGGTTGCCTCAGGCCTTACCAATGCGGTCGCTGTAAGTTCCAGTCCAGCACATGTTAGCTTTATCTCCATTTGTGTGTGGGAAGGTTTCCAGCAACATGCAACTGCAGATGGTCGTGGGTTTTCCCCCACCAAAATGCTGACAGCCATGAAACATTCTTGACCTTGAACCTACCTTGACCATTGAAGTACCACAAGGAGCTCATTAATCATTTGCTAGAGATCAAAAGTAACACGTTTTCAACCACTCTACTACTAAAAGTTTAACCAAGTTATAAAGATGTTCAAAAACGATAGTGGAATAGTGAATAATTGAAATGGCGGTGTTACTGAACCTACCTGGAGTTCCTTTGTTAGGTCGCACGATAAGGAAGTCCCCGAGTTCGGCAAATACTGGTGACTCCATCAAAAAATGTTTGTTGGATCCGTCCGCCTTGTTTACGACAGTAATGCCTCTAATATAAAAAGCATGACAAAGGTCGTGCACAAGTTAAAGAATCAAAACAGTGTGCGTGAAGAAAAGCAAAACAAAGTCCATTCACAATTTGTAACAAGAGTGTACGGTGATGTATTCTATCTTCGATCTACAAGAGATTCGTCTATGCGCTAGATAGAATCTATAGATTTTTCTAATTCTCGTGTGAGCCAGTCTAGAAGTAAAACGTTTAATTATACATTTGTTTCATTGGAATTTATATACGCTGTGCTCTAAAATACTATACGACAGCAGTCAGGTCTGTGAGTGAAGTAAAACACCTCACTTCGCCTGGTGCTTGAGAATTATTCCAGAATCTGCTGGAGCTGAAATCCATCACAGAGGTGGCCTCACCCTCTGTTCCATGCGGTGTAATACAGCTTGTCTCCGTCGATGACGAGCGCCATGATGAAAGCATCAGGATCCTTCACAAGTACTTGTCTGTCAGCTCCAACGAGACTGCACCTCTCTATGACGCCTCGACCTCCGTCAGACCAAAACAGAAAGTCCTCTGTATAAAACATATTCAGTAAAGCACGAGAGTTAAGGAAACCACTGACTGATGCAAAACTCAAGGTTAATAGATATATTTTTCGTGAGGAGCGAAGGGTAGTCTAGTGGTTGAAGTGCTTGTCAAGGACTTTCAACTGGGCTTTTTCCAACAGACAGATGTCTATTTTCGTTGAAGACCACTTCTCTTCCATTAGTGTTTTTGCAGGTTCAACAGTAACGTGCCAAAGCTCTTTACCCCCGTTACTACGCTTTCTTTAACGCTTTTTCCTCACCACCATCGTATAGGTGAAATATGCTTCACAATCATCCAACCAACCAATCATTATTTTCTGACAAGATAAGTGGGGTGGTCAAACCTGACTAAGGACATCTCGAGCGGACAAAAACACAGGTACAACGCAGTTGTCTTGCTTCTTTACTTGGTGTGGAGGGTCTTTAACAACACTGTTAGGATAATATGATGGCCATGTCCCAATTAAATTTAAAAAGTGCCGACATTCAGTGACCAGATTAAGCTTCGGTCAACTGATCGTGAAATTGACTATGATGAATTAAGTGTGTTAGAATTTTCACCGGTGCTAAATGAATAAAATGCTGGTGTTTTGCAATAAAAAACACACGCTTGTTGAACCATGTAAATTAGGTATTAACAAAAGAACAGATGAAGTGAAGCTGTCGAGCTCAGAAGAGAAATGGAGTCCACAGTCAAATCAAACTACAACCAACAAATGACCGTACCTTCGAAGTCGATGGCAATTCCATTTGGGGATTTAATCGCAGTTGTAATTATCCTTTTTCGCTTACACCCATCCATATTAGCACGTCCCACGTGCGCACCAAAGCCAATATCCGTCCAGAACATTAACCTGTGAATATTAGGTATAATATTAAAACCAACGGTCAACCTACCCTTTAAGTTGTAGTTGTTTAATGCGAATTAAAGGCTGCATTTCTCTATCGTGACATACTTACGATGGTGACAATCATTTTAAATCTCCTTTTCACTCAACACAGTAAAGAACATTACCTACTCAAAACAAGCTGCAAAAGAAGCGGTTTGCTGTATTGTTGTTTTCTATAACAGATGCCAGGTTTTCTACTATCATAATGCCGACTGCCGTCGTGTAAGTGAAATAGTCTTGAGTAAGGCGTAAAATACAAATCAAATAAATAAATAAATAAATAAATAAACAAATCTTTGATAGGTCATTGTTTCTTTATAGCTCTGTTCCTAAAGGAAAGAGAAGGTCCACAAGCACTGCAGGTTAACAGCACGCAGTGAATGGTGTGTTTATAAGCACCTTACGATTTGGTACCGACTTAACTGTTTCGACGAGCAATGTTGAACAATGTTTACAAACAGGCAGAGGCAGGCATAGATGTTATATATGACAATTGAAGATATAACATTAGAATAGAGCAGGGAGTACCAACGAATCCAACCCAGCTTGAGTTTAACGCCTATGCGAATAATTGGGAGTTTTCTTCGACTGGGGAGACCTCACGAATCAATGTATAGCGGTATTTCAGTCAGAACAGCTAGAACTCCCATAATCATTTCCAAATATTTCACGCCTAGAGTATCGTTGCAAATACGTGACATATAGCTGAATGCTTTTCTTACTTCGTTTAGCCACTGACAATATAATTAAAGACGTACAGCATAGAGAGTAACATAAGAGGAGCGACGACACTTTGGTAACCGGTGAAATATGGCCTCTTGTTAATTTACCACAGTCACGGCTTTATTCTGTTCATTCAAATGCATATATAGCAGCAACTTACACGCCCCCTTCCCCCGCCCCCAGCACCATGGCTTAAACAGAGTTAGGAAAAATAGTAATCCACTGAAATCATAATAAATACCTACCCCTTGGAGCTGTAGAGTGCCACCGCCCGAGCCCTACTAAGATTATTAACTAAAGTCTTCTTCGACTTGCCGTCAGGAGTAACGACAGCAATATAACTGGAACCAATCCCCGTGCCAGGACGGTTGGCAGAGAAGTAAATGTTCCCAGTCGCATCGTCCACCGCCAATCGGCTAGCCACTTTATCTCCTTCAAGGGACACAATCATGAACATAATGACAAATACACTAAGTACCATCACATCAGGCTGTCTAAGCTATACATTGTGTCAGATCAAGTCTTGGATATATCTAATTGGATAGATAAACACGGCAAATGCAGACAATTTCAAATTATTTAATACGTATATAATTTTACGCACATATCTTAATTATGAATGTCAATAAATTCATTATTTTACAGCAGGAGGGGTTTCAAAGAAAAACAAAAGAACTTAAATGAATGGCTTGACTTACTGGTCACTTTTAAAAAAAAACGTGTGGCATATTATGACACCGAGTGTTATTTATATGTTACTGTTATTTATATGTAATTTGCTACCCGAACTGTCATGTCGCACATGTCTGTGGATGACCAAACTGTCACATACTGAACGATCAAAACTTCCTAATTTTTTAACCAGGTCACGGATTCAAAGCATTCTGTCAGTACTTTGCTGTCAGACTAAACATGGCAGAAATCAACACTAAAGAAGAAGGTGAGCTCTACACACACCTAGGGTGAAAACTGTTTTCATGTTGCTTCCGGTTAGATCACTGGAGCGAATTTCTCTTTGTACGAAGTCCGACCAGTAAACCATACTGTGGTCGGGATTCACGGACACAGTTTCACTGTTTCCCATAGGCTTAAAAGTCCCGCTCACATTCCCAGTGTTCATGTCAACTTGATAAAAACGCCCAGCAATGAGGTCTGCCATGAGAAAGTGGTCTACTGACAGAAATTCTGAAAACAACAACATTTTTATGGCCAAATCAATGCCCATTACCCCACCATCTGGATCCGTTTTATTTCCGAATCTCCCTACATGGTTACTATCATGTAACATGAAATATATATGTGTCAGTTCAGGGTGAGCTGACTTCAAACCAATCAGTGCGGTGGATTTTAAACACACATTCGATCGGCGTTACAAAGATGACTCATATTAAAAAATGAATTGCAATAGTTCAAACAGAATATGCACATCGTTCCTGTTAATTTAGTCAAAAATGAGTAAAATGTAATTTGACTGTAAAAGGAAATTAACACTTCGATAAAATCGATCAACATTACAAAGATGTTTCAGCCTAAACAATATATCAAACAGAAAATGCCTATCGCCCCAATTAATCCTTTAATTGAAATCAGTAGGTTTTGTCCGTTACAGTATTTATACCTGTGCTGCACGTCTGTCCATCCGTCTGTAGCTTAAAACCCAGCTCACACCTACACTCCCTGGTGGCGCCCCCTGTTGGTACACAGTAGTGATCGCATCCGCCATTTTCAAAACACACGCCTGCGTGGAGAAAAGACGGAGCATGACTAAAACCACATATAAACAAAGAAAAATGACGACGGCATACTTATTACTTATTATTAGACGAGACTTATAAAAATTAATCTACAAAAATTGTACTGAGCCGCACCTGGATTGAGTTATATTATGACGACACCAGACCTATGGGAACCAAACATGAACACACTCTTTCATGGCTTGAGATTTCGGTTCAATCTAAAGTTAAGACATTAAAATAAGCAACTACCCTGATACTGTCTCGTAAGGCACACAGAAAGATGGTTAAAATGAAATACTATTGAGCTGTACATGCAAAATAGGTCACATCAAATGATGTGTATGTCTCGCATTCGCTAAACATCACTTCTTGAGTAGACAATTTCTAATATCCTATCTCACGTCATGTGCCATTCATTACAGTGAAAATAAAATTGTATTTAGAAAGATATGAAAGTCTAACCTCTTACTGACGATTGTTACTTCCGCATACAACAATAGTTAAAGAAGCTACCTTTTATTTTATAAACAAACATGCATGCATTCCGGGCATGAGAGACCCGACAAGGCGACTGTAGTGTTTTTATATGGGCATCGAATATTACTTGTGAGTGTGAGGTTTCTCTGGTTTAACCGGGTATCGTTAAAGATCATGTTTTTCGAAATATTAGGTGACCGTGTATTTACCAGTGAGAATCAATAATAATTAATATAAATGATGTAATAAAGTTGCACCCCACACTTGCGTACCTCTCGTTTGTTGTCGGACATAATTGTCTAAAATGTCCAGGTCCACCAGTGGTTGAGAGGCAAAAGTTGAGCGTGTTCTATGAACTTTGTGATAAAGGTTCCCTGAGTCGATGTACGCAGACGGTCCATACGATGTCCAAAACACCAGCTCCTGCAGCAAAACAATTCAAAACACATAACGCTCTGTAATATTTTGCCAGTCTTGTATATAACATATACTGGAATACGCCTACGTTTAGATGATATCAGCCCATAACCTCTGTCGGTACTGAATTTAAAAGCCCTCTGATAACGCAACCAATTCTTCTGCTACACACAAATTAACATATAACCCTCGAGAAAAATGTAACAAGACTATTAATATCTAAGGGAAAAAATATTTCCCATAGAAAATAAGTCGCTCCAAGCGGTAAACTGTTTATTACTTTTTTTTAAGAAAGCGTCACTGTTGTCATATACTGTCATATCCTGGTGGTAAACGAGAGAGGCACGTAACAACGAGCCTTTATACAGCCTGGAACAGGCGGGAAATGTCATGTGATGACGTTTATTACCTTGTGCACCACCAGGCCTCTGTTGTTGTGGTTGAGATCTGTTGTAATGACTGTTTTGCCACCAGTCCCGTTTGTATACACACTGTTCACTTTATTTCTGTCAGTCCAGAATAACCTTTCAATAAAAAGGACATCAACACAAATTTTTAGTCCCGTTAAAAACGACGTTAAACTTTAACAGTTTCGATGTCGTCGGGCATATGCCATTGTATATCAGGTCCATAAATACATTACGTGGAAGTGCATAACTTTTACACGGAACTGGATCATTTTGAATATTGACTGGGCAAGTTAATAATAGCCACATATAAAAAAAACGATACACCCACGATTCGGAAGATCGAATTTGTAGGTGGCAAACAAAATACTGCCGTATTTTTACGAAAGATTTTACGAGAATTAGTTTTAAGATTCCTTTGCGTATCTTCTGATCATGGAGGTATATATAGCAACTCGCCCAGCGAGCCAGCCAGACATATCTCTTGTGGGAACGGTGACCGTTCTCGTCCCCCCAAGTGGTGCCCCGCGGGACGAGGGGACGTGGACGGCAAAGTTCTCAGCCCTCGACCATGTGATGTAGGCCTACGTGTTATAAAGCAATAGTAGTAATCTGGAGGACAGAAAATGACATGTGTGTGTTATCACTGGTTCAGCTAAAAGCGTTGTTTCCAACCCAGTGCATGAAGAATCTGGTTTCATATAATTGTATAAACAATGCCAGACACATCGACTGCTATTCATTCAAAATCATATCAATGATGCATCAAGCAATGTATATGAAAATAAAGTGCCACAATACACCAAGATATCAGCGTAACCCGCACCAAATCAGAACAACAACCGCTGGCAAACCTATAAAAAAGAACAGCCAATTTTATCCCACCATAATGCCGACCGTCGTATAAGTGAAATATTCTTGAGTACGGCGTAAAACAATAATGAAATAAATAAATAAATAACAAACCAATAAGACAACCTAACACATCAGGACGGTCACTGATCTACAGCTATGGTACATCTCTGTGAGTACATACATGCGTGCATTTTTCACCTGAGGTTTGTGGTTAATATTTCACTGCCGAGGAACTTTAGTACAGAGGTTACTGAACTACGTGTGCTTTGATATAATGGCAGCCCCTTCTCAGCACTGATTTTCCTCTTCATTGATAAATGAATGCATGCTTAGGGTTTTACCGCGTATTTTACAATTTTCCAGTAATATGACGAATACTTCGTGTGATGTTTTTTCCTGTATCTTTCTATATCATCCCATATCTATGTACTATCTATCCATCCATGTCTACGTGTCCACGTGATATCGTTCCATCTGCACAGGTCTACAATGTATGTTAAAAATGAGACAAACCCAGAATCATAATGTTTACAAGTAAATGGCAAGGGTATTTTTCTCGGTATTTGCACGTATCCAACAATAGCCATGGGTTACCATTTTTCTAAAATGAAATCAAATAGAATCTATACGTCGAACAGACATTCGCATACCAGCCGTCAACCAATAAGGTCAACAATCGCAAGGCCAACTAACAACAACGACGTATAACATAAACCATCAAAGAACTAAGATCGTATATAAAGTACGAAAATAGGAGGGAATAGTGCAAGAGAAGCAATCAACAGTTTCCAATGATGGTCGAAAGAGTCAAGGTGTGTTCTAGTCGACTGAGTGAAATCAGTATTCAAATCGAAATGTCCTCATCCGGCTTACTTTGATTTACTATTTGACTGATGTTATATGTACTCAGGTACTCAGGTTATTGTCAGACCTTCCCACGTACGACCATCACCTTGAATTGAAAGCAACTTTTAAACGGACATGGGATAGTAGTCTATCACAGATAGACTACAGAAAGCACCTCAATCATGTTCTTACACCGGTCACAGGCACTCAAGAACTTACTTTTGTTTGACTGGATCACAATGAATACCTGCAGTGTTGATACCGGAGGTTACCAGAGTCTTCACCGAGTCTGAGTCATTATAAAAGGCACTTTTGATATCTCCGGTTGTCCGGTTGATCCAGAAGATTTGTCTGTGGACCACACAAAATACAACTTTATGGCTTAATTTTTCAGCCATATGATGGCGAAAGATTGAATGATTTAAGACTGTTTTGGACACATGACATCCTCAGGTGTGACAGAAATGTCGTCTAAAGTTCCATAAATTCCATAAAGATGAAGTCCGTTATATAGAAAAGAACGACTGACCTTGTGAATGGGTCAAGGGTAAGAGGTCCCAATGTATTATGTAATGAGAGAACCACCGTTACCGGACCACCAGCACCAACTGCGTAAGACTTGATTTGATTTGCGCCAGAGTCCGTCCAGTAGATTGTGTCAGTGAGCCAATCATAACTCAGACCTGGGGCGGCGAAAAAAATATTTATCTAAACAAAATCTGTTAATGTTAAGAGAAAGTCTGATGTATGAGTGATGCAAGAATGTATTCTGTTACTGCAGCATATGATTTTGGTTACTACAGCACACAAATTGTATTAATTCAATGCAAAGATTGTATTAGATCAACAGGATATTAAGTTGAATGTGACACCGAATTTTGATATAATAATATAGCACAATCCACCTTCACTTAGGCAACTGACTTGCTGTTCAAATTAACACATTATTTTTTTCAGCGTAAATAATAAAAACATAAGTAAGCTTGATGAAGGAAAGGAAGGGCCATTAAAGAAGAACGCGTGCATTCGAGGTAAAGTTTACCTTCAACGGTTCCAGCTGAAGTGACTATCACCTTGGATTCTCCACTGTTGAGGTCTACGCTGGAGATTTGCTGTTTGGCCTTGTCTGCATAGAAAATCCTCCGGTGTTCAGAGTCTGCCGAAACAGCAGTAATGTCTGAACCATTAAAAACCGGACATATAGGCCTAATCGTGACGTCCACAAGTGTTGCGGTCATGTTCGCTAGACACACGTGCGTTTTGTTCGCGAAGGCGATCAGCCGTGGGGAATACACAGTGGAGCCTGGAACGACACCATTGTAAAATCATATCCGGTTACTGTACCGTACATTTCACGCATTTCTAGATGATAGCAAAGCCACAGGTATTTTGAATCAAAATTAGGAGGCGCACGATACATTAGCATGTATCTCTGATTCGCTCATAAAAACCCGTATCTCACCCGCCCCTTTTTAAACCGCTGGTCATTATTCACTAACTCACTCTCCTTCAGTCACCCACCCGTACCAAAACACGCTTTCGCTCGCTTACTCCCTCTGTCCCATCTATACTCTCAACCCAGTTTTACCCTTATAGATGCTGTCATGTATCCTCTCAACTCAGGTTTATCTATTACACATTCTCCCACTCATGCTTTCAGACCTGGTTTACCTATTACAACATTCTGCCATAGATCCTCTCAGCACTGGTTTACCTATTACACATTCTCCCACTCATCCTCTCATCACTGGTTAACCTATTGCACTTTTTGTCATGCTTCCTCTCACCCCTGGTTTACCTATTACACATTCTCCCACTCATCCTCTCATCCCTGGTTAACCTATTACACTTTTTGTCATGCTTCCTCTCACCCCCTGGTTACACATTCTGCCACTCACCCTCTCACCCCTGGTTAACCTATTACACTTTTTGTCATGCTTCCTCTCACCCCTGGTTACACATTCTGCCACTCACCCTCTCACCCCTGGTTAACCTATTACACTTTGTGTCATGCTTCCTCTCATCCCTGGTTTACCTATTACACATTCTGCCACTCACCCTCTCACCCCTGGTTAACCTATTACACTTTTTGTCATGTATCCTCTCAGCCCTCGTTTACCTATTACACATTCTCCCACTCATCCTCTCAGACCTGGTTTACCTATTACACATTCTCCCACTCATCCTCTCAGACCTGGTTTACCTATTACACATTCTCCCACTCATCGTCTTAGCTTTGCTTTACCTTTTACAAACTTTGTCATGCACTCTCTCAAGCCTGGTTTACCTATTACACATTCTGCCACTCACCCTCCCACCTCTGCTTTACCTATCACACATTCTGCCACTCACCCTCTCAATTCTGGTTTCCCCTTGACACATTCTGCCACTCACCCTCTCACCCCTGCTTTACCTGTTACATATTCTCTCATGTATCCTCTCAACCCTAGTTTACCACATTCTGCCGTGAATTATCTCAGAGCTGGTTTACCTAATACACACCCTCCCACAAATCTTCCAAGCACGGTTTACCTTTTCCAGACTTTGTAATTCGCCCTGTCAACCCCCGTTTATCTCTTACACATTATCCCACTCATCCTATTAACCCTGGAGTACCTATTACACATTCTGCCACTCACCCTCTCACCCCAGGTATACACAATTCTGTCATGTATCCTCATAATCCTGGTTTATCTATTACACATGCTGTCATGCATTCTTTCAGTTATGGTTTACCAATTACACATTCTGCCACTCACCCTCTCACCCCAGGTATACACAATTCTGTCATGCATCCTCATAACCCTGGTTTATCTATTACACATGCTGTCATGCATCCTTTCAGTTATGGTTTACCTATTACACATTCTGCCACTCACCCTCTCCCCCCTGGTTTACACAATTCTGTCATGTATCCTCTTTACCCTGGTTTATCTATTACACATGCTGTCATGCATCCCTTCAGTTCTGGTTTACCTATTACACATTCTGCCACTCACCTTCTCACCCCTGGTTTACACAATTCTGTCATGCATCCTCTTAACCCTGGTTTATCTATTACACATGTTGTCATGCATCCTTTCAGTTCCAGTTTACCTATTACACACTCTGCCATGTATCCTGTCAAATCTCGTTTATCTATTACACATTATCCCACTCATCCTCTTAAACCTGGGGTACCTATTACACATTCTGTCACTCACCCTCTCACCCATGGTTTACCTATTACACAATCCTGTCATGTATCCTCTTAACCCTGATTACATATGCTGTCAAGTATCCTCTAAGCCCTGGTTTACCTATTACACATTCTCCTACTCACCCAGGAGCCTCTCACCAATGCGGTTGCTGTGAGTTCAAGTCCAGCTCATGCTGGCTTCCTCTCCGGCCGTACGTGGGAAGGTCTGTCAGTAACCTGCGGATGGTCGTGGGTTTCCCTCTGGCTCTGCCCGGTTTCCTCCCACCATCATTCTGGATGCCGTCGTATAAGTGAAATATTCTTGAATACGGCATAAATCACCAATCAAAAAAGATCAAGTTAATAAATACCACTCATCCTCTTAACCCTGGTTTACCTATTACACATTCTGCCACTCACCCCTTCAGCCCTGGTTTATCTATCACACATTCTGTTATGTATCTTCTCAGCCCTGGTTTACCTATTACACATTCTGCCATGCATTCTCTCACCCCCGGTTTACCTATTACACATTCTGTTATGTATACTCTCACCCCTGGTTTACCTATTACACATTCTCCCACTCACCTTCTCACTCCTGATTTATCTATTACACGTTCTGCCATGCATCCTCTCAACCCTTAAATACCTATTAAACATTCTTTCATGTATCCTCTCACCCCTGGTTTGCAAGTTCCTATTGTACATTCTGCCTCTCACCCTATCACCTCTTGTTTACTTATTACACGTTCTCCCACTTACCCTCTCACTCCTGGTTTACCTATTGCACATTTTGTCATGTACCTCTCAAACCAGGAATACCTATTACACATTATCATCACTACAGCTGCCTTGTTTTCATAATACTACTCTGTCTGGCCTGTATTACCTATTTCACATTCTGTCATTACCCTGTTTTTCATATTCCTGTTTTATATTACATATCCTGTCAGTTGCCCTCTCGTGTGTTAAATAATTATTACACATTTTTAGCCTCTCTTTCAGCCCACTGCTCAACTTACTCCGTCGTTTAGCCTTAACTCACTTAAGACCACTCACCTGCACAAGATCGACCATCTGCAGACAAGGTAAATCCATCTTGGCACAGACACTTAGCGGAGGTGGGGTTATCTTTTACACAGAAGTGTTCACAGTCTAACTCTCTGCAAAGATCTGAGCAAAATGAAAACACTATTTCAATAACAAATTGGGCCTATGACGTTCTAAAAAGCATTGACTGTGGGAAAGATGTTGGTGGAGGAAATGTGGCTGGGAAAAATGCTTGATGCCTGGGTTAAGCTTCACGAACGACAAGGGGCAAAAGAGCGATCAAGAAACGTAGACAAATCGATGAGGCAAAGGACTGATGCCAGTGGTTCATTCTTATTTCCCTGAACTAAATAGATCTTAGCAATAAATAGAGCTATCAGGACAATTTAATTTATTGACCACATTTTGGGTAAACATAGTAGAATAGTTTGTAGACATTTACAGCTAGTGGGTACGAAATGTCGCGGATACATGATAAATATCAGTATGTTTTGTTCTCGGCCATTTTTATGTAATAGTCCCATTTACAAACTCCAACAATAAAAACTAATAATCAGCCCAAAGAGTTTTATGCAACACAGCTTCTGGAAGGGTGTGAGAATAATGACTAAAGGTATGGGGTTAGAAGTAGTCTTAAATCACTTAATTCAAAATTCATAACATGTTAAGACAGACAGTTTATGATGCGAACACTTGGGCAATAAATTCAGAATTGGAACGTTTTAATCTGCAACTAGCAGCTTTATGACAGAATGCATTTGTCTATATGGTTGTTGTTTGGCAATCTCTCCCTCTCATGTGCATGGATCTCTTCCCCTGAATCAACAGAAGCACTCATATTCTGTGTGAAACGGATTTTGTATGTCTTTAAAAACACCCTTTGCGTATATGTTAATGATGTTCATTATCATAACATGACACAGTATATCTGCACACAATTATTGACCCCTCCTCATCATATCACTGAAAATTGTTAAGCACGACGTAGAAAAAACCGTAGATACACGCATACATACACGCATGCAAAACATCTCAAGAAGACAACAAAACTGACTGCCTCACCGGACAAAGAAAATGCCAATAATCTCAGTGTTATCCTCCTATTGTTTTGATGTGTCTGTTTAGAAGCTGTACTGTTTTTGTAAAGGTCACATGAAAGGTTGTGGCGCAAAAAGTTCAAATTCAGTTTAAACACCTACATGTATGTATATAAAGGTGTTTTATCCTTTCATGATTATTCATAAGTAAAACCTTTCATAGACAGCGCTAGATAGAGGCAATGGAGTATGGTCTGAGCCAACAATCTGACATTCATTTAAAGATATATTCACGGGTGCAAGGGGCATACTTCTTTACACATAAACTATTGTCCTTTTGAAGTTTCTTCATAGGAAACAGAATAGCGGCATTAAACTCATATAGTTATAAAGACTATACAAACATGAAACTAATATCTCGACTGATTTTCTTTGTCCACTATAAAAATAATTAAAATAATAAAAATGGAAAAAAAGTATACTAAAGAAACTAAAGGTATCTTTGAACTGCTGCCTTCTGTATCTTCAAGTGCCGAGACGTATCTAGAGGATTAGTATTTTTACTATAATTTCTGAGAAATATATAACCACTTTTAATTACCATAATGTAAAACAGCTTGTTAAGAAAGCAAATATTATCTCAAACTGGTTACATACAATGAAACATTTGAAAGTTTTAAAATATTCATCGAATTCATACATTCGATGCACATTTAATGTGTTGGTGATACATGTTTTATTATGCATATACAAGTCGGCTTGTGTGGTAGATTCTTGCGTGATGCTTGAGTCGCTTTCAACAGTACTCCCATCTGGCTGTTGTAGCTTGCTGGCGCTATATCGGGCATAGAATTCAGAGATTATTCAGAGGGGCGATTTGGCTAGGTGAGATGAAATGGACCCATGGCGCAATAGGAGAATGGACCAATAGAGCAATGGGGCTCTTTGGATAGGAGCGATACGAGGTGGCTATGAAGCAATAGGGCGATCAAGCATTTCTTTTAGGATATAATAGTATTCAACTATTCGAAAAGCCAGGTCTCTTTCCGACCATTATATTATACTAACCAAAAAAGCACCAATTAAATCAAAAATGATGTACCGTTCGCGGTGGCCTAATCTGCCATTACAGTGTTGCTATAAGGAAGAACATTTAACACTAACTTTTCAGGGCAGGTTGGTTTTCCTCGGCGTACACTGCTATACTTCTCGGACTTCCGTCATCACTGTCGATCCTCTTAACAATGGCACCGGAAGTTGAATTTAACATCAACACTTCGTCATATGTCTGGTCAGTCACGAACAGGAAATTCTGTTCAGAAATAAAGAAATCATACGATTAATACGAAAGCTATATGTACCGTACTCCAAAAGCGTTCCACACGGGCTGTGTAAGACGCTAGTGGGAAAACTATCAGACAACAGTTATCAAGTAATTATTACCGAGTGCGGGAATATGAAAATAATTTTAAAATTTACATACCTAAACCAAAACAAACAGTCTACCAATCAACAATTCAAGAAATGCATAATAAGCATAGGTGATAAATCTACGAACGTTAAACTGTAGTCAGCGAGATCTAGATGCAAGTTTGAGATTCCAGTCTTCGAGGTATTTTAATTGATCAATTCAGTGCGATAATAATAATAATAATGCTATTGATAAAATTATTGATCACATCCAACCTTGTAATGCGCGATGCCAAAGAATTCCACTGAGTTCATTTTCCGAAGAACATTGCGGTCTTGGCCATCACTGTTGCAATATTCCACAGTTTCCTTCACCCTATCCACCCAGTAGATCCTTCCCGTGGCAATGTCAATGGTCAAGGCCCGGGGCTCGTACAGACCGTCCAGCACTATGACCTGCGGAGATGCTCCTCCCAGACTGGCACGCTTTATCAGTGAAGTGCCACCAACCTCCGTCCAAAATAAAAACCTGCAAAAAATAATGTGATGAAAGTTCAGCTGAGAAAGGTTTAACATGTTCAAACAGTAAAAGAGCTTAACGTTTTGTATTTGCACGGAAAAATCCTCTTAGCTGAGTCGGGGGCCTCCGTGGCTCAGTCGGTTAGCGCGCTAGCGCAGCGTAATGACCCAGGAGCCTCTCACCAATGTGGTCGCTGTGAGTTCAAGTCCAGCTCATGCTGGCTTCCTCTCCGGCCGTAAGTGGGAAGGTCTTCCAGCAACCTGCGGATGGTCGTGGGTTTCCCCCGGGCTGTGCCCGGTTTCCACCCACCATAATGCTGGCCGCCGTCGTATAAGTGAAATATTCTTGAGTACGGCGTAAAACACCAATCAAAAAAAAAAAAAAAAAAAAAAAAAAAACCTTAGCTGAGTCGATAAAGATTGGAATAATTTTAGGTTGAATATCATGTCTTTGCAAAGGTGAAAAGTCACAATGCACAACATGCCCATTAGTGAAAGATCACAATGTATGTACTTACACATATGTGAAAGGTCACACTGAATGCCCATAAGTACAAGGTCACAATGTATTTATATACCCATAAGTAAAAGGTTACAATGTATGTACATATACCAGAAGTAAAAGGTCACACTGTGTGCGCATAGCCATAAGTAAAAGGTCACAATGCACGTACATACCCATAAGTAGAAGGTCACAATGTGGGTAGATACTCATGAGTAAAAGCTCAATGTATGCACATACCCATAAGTAAAAGGTCTCAATGTATGTACATACCCATAAGTAAAAAGACACAATGTATGCACATTCAATAAGTAAAAGGTCACAATGTATGCACTTACTCATAAGTAGAAGGTCACAATGTATGCACACACCCAAATGTGAAAGTTACAATGTGTGTAGATACCCATGAGTAAAAGCTCAATGTGTGCACATACCGGTACCCATAAGTAAAAGGTCACAATGTAAGAACATACCCATAAGTAAAAGATCTCAATGTATGCACATACCCATAAGTAAACGATCTCAATGTATGCACACACCCATAAGTAAACGGTCTCAGTGTATGCACATACTCATAAGTAAAAGGTCACAATGTGTGTAGATGCCCATGAGTAAAAGCTCAATGTGTGCAGATACCCATAAGAAAAAAGTCACAATGTAAGAACATACCCATAAGTAAAAGATCTCAATGTATGCACATACCCATAAGTAAACGGTCTCAATGTATGCACACACCCATAAGTAAACGGCCTCAATGTATGCACATACCCATAAGTAAAAGGTCTCAATGTATGCATATACCCATAAGTAAAAGGTCACAATGTGTGCACATCCCCATAAGTGAAAGGCCACAATACATGCACATACCAGTAAGTAAAGGGTTAAAATGTATGCACATACCCGTAAGTATAAAAGGTCACAGTTTAATCAAATGTCAGCGGGTAAACGATCACAATACACACGCCTGCACTACTTACACATCATCCCAATATGTGTACAGACAGATGCCAATAAATAAAGAAAAATAAAGCGAAAACTCTCTAATAAAAAACTGAAAAATATTAAATCTGCAACAGAAAACACAGCCGATGTTTTTATCAGTGAGTAAGATGCATATGGACTAAACATAATTAAAAAGAAAAAAATGTTTTAGGTCAAGATTTATTTATTTTCTATTTCATTCGTGTTTATATTTCACTTATATGATGGCGGCCAGTATTATGGTGTGAGCAAGAAGGGAAGAGCCCGAGGCAAGCCCTTCACCATTTACGGAGCCCCACCTTCCTTAGGTCAAGAAGAAATGTTATATGCCCCGGTGAGGGAGACATAGCAAATTAACTTTCAGTTTGTTATTTTTACTATCCATACAGAAGTTACTCTCGTTACACTGTATGTCTTTGATTAGACAGTAATTGCTAGACATACCAATAACTTTCTTGTGTTTATCAAAATATGTCAAGGTGTTGGTTTTAGCTGTCAGGCTTCACAACTGATTGCCCAATATCACCAGGTCATTATGTAATATAGGTAAACGGCATGTGTAGAGATCGGGAAAATGAAGTTAATCAATTTGGTACTAGAAAATACGAGACCAACAATGGCGCCCAAACGGTCCTCTTCACAGTCTTTACTAATAGGCTATCGTAAATACTACGCTAGCATTGTCACAAAGGCAAGAATGGGTGATGGATTACACAGCTTGGGTTCGAATTATGACAGAGTTCCTCATAGCGAAGTCTTAAAATTTGTTTTGGTCATTGCATTCAGTTTATTACTCGACATCTTGGTCACTGCATAGAACATCTTATGCAACTATTCCTAGAGTCCTGTGTGGTATATAGGGCTATTCCGAAAAGAAGACGGCCATTTGTGCTTAATGCAATCGATACGCTTGACAGAGGGACTACCTGACATTATATAGCCAATGGCGTCATCCATACATCTAAGTGTCTTTCTAGAAATTTTGAAGAGTTTTTCGCAGAAAAATTACGCAACAAGATACGAAAACTGGTTTTTGTATTGCAATGCTTGCATGGCTAACCTAAAAGCTTTTCTTTCTTAACCGGCCTAATTACAGAACACTTTTTTAGGAAAAAAACTAAGTATCATTAAATCTAAAAATCCCAAGATAACTGTTTATATACATAATTTTTAAGAAGCTTACAGGTCCATTTAGCGACAAATAAATCTTACAAAGGCCTCCTATTCCTCGTTCTTTGTGTAGTCTCTGAACACAAGCTGCAATTTTGTGAATTCTGGAAACAGTAGGGGAAACCCCCCTTGGCTCCTATAAGCCAATCGTATGTTTGTATTTTCATACAATGGTGTCAACAGTGATCACGTGCAAAAGCTTTCTTGCTTTGTGCAAATACACTCTGTTAAAAACTTCGACTTGATGATAAGCAGCACGCTCAACTATAGATGTTGACGGCCTTAAGGGTTAAGGGTTTCATACCGCCTTAGTAGTGTTTGTTGCGTAACCCAATACCGCTGAACCTTGGGTCGTACCGCGACAAATTCCAATGGCCTAATGCGCAGCATTGAAGGAAGTTGACGAGATACGAAACAAGGTTCAGTGGTAATAAAGGTGTTCAGGTCTCTTCTACCTTACACAAAAGAAGATATGGTGGCAAAAAATTATTTTATTTATTTGACCGGTGTTTTACGCCGTACTCAAGAATATTTCACTTGTTCGACGGCGGCCAGCATTATGGTGGGTGGAAACCGGGCAGCGCCCAGGCGAAACCCACGACCATCCGTAAGTTGCTGGAAGACCTTCCCACTTACGGCCGGAGAGGAAGCCAGCATGAGCTGGACTTGAACTCACAGCGACCACATTGGTGAGAGATTTCTGGGTCATAACGCTGCGCTAGCGCGCTAACACCTAAGCCACGGAGGTGGCAAAAACGGCATACTAGTATTTCATGTTGCTATCCTCTTTCACTCCCTCCGCAGAGTTCATGCATTTTAGACAAATGAACGGGAAGTGTGGTTCCAGAGAAATGGGTGAAGGAGTTCGAACCATTCCTAGTGAGATTGGTGTATATATCTACAGTCCCTACTCCACTCCTCTTGGACAGGTTCTCCTTTCTCAACTCCTTACCACAGTAGGTTCTTAAAGTTGAAATGTTTATGGGAACCTGATCAGTTGGTGAAATAAGTTCGTATCAACTACAGCTTGACATGAACTGCCATTTTTACCACATTACATGTAAAAGGAGTATCAGAGTTTGACATGATTAAGCTTATAGTGTCATACTATTATAAATGAATATTTTCTTATTATATTATATGTAAATATTGGATCTGAGCTCGCCCTAACTAAACTTATGGTATCATAGTTGCATTATTAAAGGCGAAGAAAACATAACGTTATATCGTCTTTGCATAAAAAAATAGTGTTCTAAATAGGGATGTCATGCTTGTCTAATAAATTTATATGAATGTAAACTTGTTGTTTATATCCACACATTTGCATTTAATCTGAATTCTGATAATATTCAAGAAAAAATCAAAAATGTAAATATGATCAAAAAACCCAGTTGGCCACATTTGTAAAGTGCAAAGACTAAACTCTAATGTAAATATATTTATTAAACCTGTTTTACATCCTCATTTACAACATTACTGTCTCAATAATTACAAACACTCGCTAACTGAGACACACTGAAAGTAAGCGGGTATATCAGAGAATTCTCCCATGAAGCGCTCACTGTGGGTGACATCGCTGTACCAGCTGGAGTATTGGCCTATCCTGCCCTAGAAAGCCAGCCTTTTATGACAGCTTGTGCAAGGCAAATCACGATGTTATTTTTTCACTATATGCGCTTGTTTAAAACAAGAAAAAGATAAAAATATTGATACTTTAATTATAGGCCTACAGGCCAAGCTAAACCTATAGCCGAAGCCACGATATGTACAGAACAGAGGCTTGAAAAAAAT
Source organism: Liolophura sinensis (assembly GCF_032854445.1). NCBI lineage: Eukaryota > Metazoa > Mollusca > Polyplacophora > Chitonida > Chitonidae > Liolophura > Liolophura sinensis. The sequence continues at coordinate 22,248,701 of NC_088302.1, forward strand.
GCCTATCCCTTAACCCAGCAGGACGCTGATTGGCTGAAATACGAAGGCGCCAAAGCTGCAAAAATTGCGATTGGCCAGCTGTTTCCAGCGGGCGCTATATAAACCGGTCAGAAACCGTGCTCAGAGAGAGATGATCAGAATCATCGAAGTGAACAATGAATGAGACTGGACCAGAGACGGGAAGCGGAAGGTACGGGAGCCCGGGCTGTGAGGTTGTCTACTGCACCGGTAGTGAATTCGTCTTAACCCGGTGATTGGGAAAGAAGTGTTGCCCAAGTGTACTTTGGCCGTGAGGGTCGCCGCCGCCTAAAGGGTCGCCGACGACGGAAGGGTCGCCACCGACGGAAGGGTCGCCGCCGACGGAAGGGCCGCCGCCGATGGAAGGGTCGCCGCTATCGAAGACGGGTCGCCGTGAGAGTCGCCGCCGAAGCGGGGTCGCCGCTACCAAAGACAGGTCGCCGCCGCCAGGAGGGTCTTCTTTCAGAGGCATTTAAGAATTGGGATGGTGTAGATTGACAGAGGCATTACTTATGGATAACAACTCCTGGATTTATTGTGTTGGTGACGTTTCGATGTAGGTTCTTACATCGTTATCAAATCATATGGTTTGATAACAATGTAAGAACCTACATCGAAACGTCACCATAAGTAATGCCTCTGTCAAGCCAGGAGGGTCGCTGCCGCCAGGAGGGCCGCCGCAACCGAGGCCAGGTCACTGAAGGGTCGTTTTACATCGACGCTGTGTCCAGGAAAGAACTGTCGTTCGAGGGACCACTGCGGAGCCAGCAACCAGGCCGCCTCTATTTCTTTCTCATTAATCAATGACCATTGTAAATCGCGCTTATTACATAAACGTATAATTGTTATTCTTTCATTGCATAAACTGTGTTGTGTCTCTATTTAGTCTCTACCCAGCCCCACTGATCGGGGTTCAGTGTCTTTGCCACCGCTACTCAACTTGGTTGCGCACAAATACCGCTCGGCGCACGTAACCAACTTGCCGTTTCCAGCTTACATTGGGTGAGAACCTCCACAATACCGGAACATCAGTCTAGTGTATATATACCTTTGTCATTTCCTTTCCCAAAACACTTACCATATCGTTTTCCGGGTTGTGTTCTACAAATCATGCTATCCAATATTTAAAGTCGATCGTTGTGTGGCATTATTTACTTGAAGCGTTAAACACTTCACCGCATTAGGCTTTATATCTGCAGGATTGTTTTGCATCTACTGACCACTTGTCTTCCTCCACACCCGTGTATGGGGTCCATACAAGAATGGAACATGGATGATTGCCGTTTGATCTTTGAAATAATAATGCTGTCTTGCATTTGTGGATAAAACACCCACGACGATAACACACGCATGTCGATATGAAGACAGTCTTTCCATTTATTACAGACCTTGTAACTGGGAACCTGACCTAAATCTGACAGCTGACTGTCAGTGAGTAGGAGAAGGTGTGTTGGTGGGTGTGGGTGGATGCGGGGGATGGTTAGTGAGGTTGGGGGGGGGGGGGGGCTACACTCTTTTAGATTAATTTTAAAAGTTTCAAATGGTTTGATCCAACTGGAAAGATGACTGGCCTGATTTCCCAGATCCCCGACGAGAATACAAACCATGTGGCACCTTCAGGTTTGAGTCATACGAGGCTCTGTAAGATCATTTTTAATGAGCTTTCCCAAGTCATCGGCGGTTATGTGGTATTGTTTACAGGAAGCATTCAACACTCCACCACTATTAGGCTTTATATTTTCAGGATTGCCTTGAATCTACCAACAGCTTGTCTTCCTCTTCACTCGCGTGTTGGGTCCATACAAGAATGGAACATGGATGATTGATGTTTGATCATTGAAATAATAATGCTGCCTTGCATATGAGGATAAAACACCCATGATGACAACGCACGCCAGACTTTCCATTTATTACAGACCATGTGCCTGCTTTGGCGGGAACATGACATAAATGTGACAGCTGACTCTCAATGAGGAGGGGAAGATGCGGGGGGTGGGGATACACTCTTTTAGATTAACATTATAAAGATAGTTTTGCAACACATTACCATGGGCATTTCGAGAAAAAGGTAGTAATACGTGTACATTCACGTATATATCTCAATAAATTAGCTAAACCGGGCTTTAAACTTTACCGTTCAAATGCCTTCAAACCCACTGATATATGTACCAGACGACCTTGAGAGAATATCGAGCTCTGAGGAGTACGTTTTGCTGTGAAAGGTTAAACAATGTTCGCACAGAGAACAAAGTTTCAAGTGGTTAGATCCAACTGAAAAGATGACAGGCCTGTTATCTCAGTTCCCCGACGAGAATACAAATTATGTTGATCTCATCTGGCACCTTCAGGTTTGAGACAAGCTATTCTCTGGAAGGTCATTTGCAGATTCAAAATCATGCATACAATTTGTTCAGTGTCTTAATAAAGACATAGATTAAAGAGAAGAATTGTCAATTTCCCATGTGTATTTATCTACTAATCACTCTAAAGGTATGCTGAAAAGTTACGAATGATGCACGGTATGACATGGCCTCAGTCAATACATTTACCAGGCACCTCAACATCCATCCCTCGGAAACCTCACTCAGTTCATCCTGACAAACTCCATATTTGAACGTGAGTGAGAAAAAATATGCAATGTGGATTACAAAAATCAAGACCCCATGCACAACACCCGCTGTTGGTACTCTTTTTACAAATTACTACCAGGTAATCAACTCACAACAAAGAGCAGGATTAAAATATTTTAGAAGTTCACAGCTCGATAATAATATATTTTAATGAGCTTTCTCAAGTCATCGACGGGCTTACAGGTACATAAAATGGCTAATGAATGAACGATTTCCTACAAAAACCTTTTGAACCAGGTTTTATTTTTAATGTGGCAACAGAAGCTGTTAAACAGGGCTTGGTCAGCAGGAGCCAACACCAGACTCTTCTGGCCATATAAAGATCTGTAGTGTGTAACGCGTGTTTGTCATCGACGGGCTTACAGGTACATAAAATGGCTAATGAATGAACGATTTCCTACAAAAACCTTTTGAACCAGGTTTTATTTTTAATGTGGCAACAGAAGCTGTTAAACAGGGCTTGGTCAGCAGGAGCCAACACCAGACTCTTCTGGCCATATAAAGATTTCGAAGAATGGACTCTAAAAACATTGGTATTCTTAATTAGATTCCAAGCCAGGATTTCCTCATATTTTGACAAACACGCGTTACACACTACAGAATTCAACAGCAAGTGTACCTCGACACCGGCCGGTAGACTATAAAACCTCCACAACTGTCAGAGCCTGGAAACACGTGTGTCCGCTCGGGAATATCGTGAATTAAGTAAGTAGCTGTGTATATATGTCAGACTGTGAAAAACTTTGATTTTCTTAAAGAAAGATTTGTATCGAGTCGTGTCGCTGTTGTCGCACAACCATCGATTTTTCTCCAGAATTATTTCTAGCGTGCGCTCGTATAGTGTTTTACTGCCAACCGGTTTACACAACGATGTTTAAAATCAACATAATTTTTCCAGACAGTCTTCGTGTAAGTTGTAAATGTCACGAGTTCTTATTGTGAACTGGGTGTATACAATGTAACAGTATCAAGGGGAATAACTGAGTTAGAATGGATTCGCTGAACCGAATTCTGCAGTGACCACGTTTCGTGGTGACCTCGCCAAATTCACCTCCGAAAGCGCGTCATAAACACACCTTTTCGGAACGATTTCCACGGTGTTTTTGTTACGGCGCAGACTTAGTTCAGCCTGTAGGTTTTGCTCACGCTACTCATCACTTCACGTTATTATGATGGATAAGGAGGCATGGGTATGAACATTCGATCTGATCGGTTGTCGTTTTCTTCTGTGTACCTTGTGAGAGATGTTTACCACAATACAAGTGTACCCTCGCATCTGTCCTTTGTTATTTCCCCTCAGATCGGCTTACATCTTTTGTTGTCAGAAGTGGGATGTGTCGGAAAAGATGGATGGAACGGGACAGGATTGACTGCACAGAGAAAACGTCTTTAGGAATGTTGAGCGGCAACCCAGGTGACAGATTTAGATTTCAGATACATGGATTTACCTTACCATATGGTACAAAGGTGTGGATGCTCATGCATTGCGTGAATTGTTAGTTATTATATGTTTATTGTAAATTTGTAACAAAAGTATTATCATGCAAGGCAGAAAATGTACAAGTAAACAATCCGAACCAGATTTAATTGATGAGCTGGAGGCTCTTAGAAAGGAATTTGCTGAGGTTCGTATGCAGAAAATTAGAAGTAAAAAACGTGAGTCAATGGCTCCCATAACTGTAGTCGTGCCTAGAGAGAGGCGACTGCAAGGCTATAACGGGAAGGAGGCAGTGGAGGACGCCATTGGATTGTACGAGTTTGCAAGAATGCCATTAGAGCTATATAATGCCCCGGCGACCTACCAACCGTTGATGCAACATGTATACAAAGATGACATATTCACAACCATTTTGGTGTACCTTGGTGACACCATCTCTTACTCTAGATCCGTAGGAGAACATTTGGACAGATTAGAAGTTGTGCTCCAAAAGCTACAAAGCTACTTTCGCAAGCGTTTCACCTACCTGGTTCACGAGATTTCAGCCGATGGTGTTGAGACCGATCCGGAAAATATCAAAGCCGTTGCTGGATGGCAGACCCTTCAAGAATTCCAATGAAGGCTTGGGCACGGTATTGTCTCAGGAACAGGATGGGAAAATTAAGCCGATTAATATACCGATTGCATATACCGGTAGAGGTTTGCGAAAGTCCGAGAGAAATATGGATAACTACAGTGGCAAAAAGCTGGAGCTCTTAGCTCTTACATGGGCTGTGACCGACAAGATTAGAGATCATCTCCTCGATTCCAAGTTTGTTGTATTTACTGACACCAATCCATTAATCCATCCAAGCCGAAACTGTCAGCTGTCGAACAACGTTGGGTTTCTGTTTACATTGTAATATTGAGTCACTGAGTCTGTTTTCTGTTGCTGTTTTCAATACCGTAACAGAAATTGGGGGCTTGTCCGGGAACTGATTGTTTCCCTTTTGTTTTGCACCGGATATTTGAAGTTAAACATATGTGAGAAGCGATTGCTTAATTTTAACGGTAAATGATTCAGTGGCTAAATATTTACAATGGGAGATTTTGATCCTAAACAGTTTGTTAATGCGCCCGATCAGGATGTTTTTGAGAGTTTAAAGAAGGATGACTTGGTTAAGTTAGGGACATTTTTAGGTTTGTCCGTAAAGTCTTCATGGAGGAAAAGAGATATGCAGTATACTTTGTTGAAACATTTAGTGGAGATAGGTGAGCTTGATAGTTCTGCATTACCCTGATTATTCTGCATTATTACTGATTATGAGTTCGAGGGTCAGTCTGATGCCGAGCTTAAGTTTAAGCAGTTTGAGTTAAAGTTGAGATTGGAGAAAGAGGAAAGAGAGAGAGAGAAAGAGAGGGAACATGAGATAGAGTTAGAAAAGTTGAAAATGGAGAGAGAGAGAGAGGAAAGAGAGAGGGAAGTGCAGAGAGAGGAAAGAGAGAGGGAAGTGCAGAGAGAGGAGAGAGAGAGGCAAGAAAGAGAGAGGGAAAGAGAATTGGAGTTCCAAATGAAAAAGTTAGAGGTTGAGAGAGGTGAGAAACCGGGTCCTTCCGGTAGACAGGATTCAGGATTTGATGTGACCAAATACATTCAGTTAGTTCCATCCTTTCAGGAAAAAGAGGTGGATAAGTATTTTCTGCATTTTGAGAAAATTGCAAATGGCTTGAAGTGGCCTAAAGAGTTCTGGACTATGTTATTACAGAGTGTGCTAATTGGAAAGGCCAGGGAAATTTACACTCAGTTAAGTGTAGAGACTGCTTCCAATTATGACTATGTGAAAGAGGTAATTTTGAAGGGTTATGAATTGGTGCCTGAAGCTTACCGCCAGAAATTTCGTAACTATGAAAAAGGTAGAGATCAGACATACGTTGAGTTTGGTCGAGCTAAGGAGCAGTTGTTTGATCGCTGGTGTATAGCCAAGAAAATAGGCAAGGATTTTGAAAGTTTGCGTCAGCTTGTGCTGGTAGAAGAGTTCAAGCGTTGTATTCATAATGATGTAATGGTGTTCGTTCATGAGCAGAAGGCGAGTACACTTGAAGAGGCAGCCAGTTTAGCTGATGATTATTCCTTGACACATAAGGTTACATACACGGGTAAGCCATTTAATTCATTTACACGTAGAAATACCCAGTCACATGCAACAGGTAGAGGTAGCTCTATACAGAAGAGTTCTACACCAGGCTCCAATGGTTCTACAGCTCATGGTTCACGTAGTTCAGATTGGAATGGTAGTCCTCGAAATAGGGTCACTTGTAATTTTTGCAAGCGGGTAGGTCACGTGATGAGTGAATGTTACAAGTTGAAAAGGATACGGGAAGCTCAGAATAAGTCTAAGCCCACAGGTCTTTGTGTTACAATGCACAAAACATTGCCGGAAGTTACATCAGCAGTTAAAAGCAGATCAGAGTTAGCTGATATGGGATTGGATAAGATTCCCAAATGCTCTATGGATAGCTTCGCTCCGTTTATCAATTCTGGTTCAGTGTCGCTTAGAAGCGACATGTCTTGTGCTACCCCTATAAAGATATTAAGGGATACTGGGGCATCTCAGTCTCTGTTGTTGATGAATACTCTGCCCTTTTCTGAAGAGTCATACTCTGGGGTTCGTGCCCTTATTAGAGGTGTAGAGTCTAGTGACTTTGTCAGTGTTCCCCTTCATGATATTTATTTGTCATCAGATTTGATATCTGGACCTGTCAGGGTAGGCATTAAGCCTTCATTACCTTTTGAGGGTATTCATTTGTTGTTGGGAAATGACTTAGCACATGATAAAGTTACTGTTGATCCCTTAATGGTTGATAAGCCTTCTCTGAATTCAGTCACAGAGCCAGTTGAAAGCGAGATAGCGGGTTTATATCCGTCCTGTGTTGTTACAAGAGCTATGTCTAGAAAAGTCAGTACAGACCAGGGTAGTACTGTTGATTTGAGTGAGACTTTTCTCAACAACATGTTGGATGGAGATTCTTCCAAATTAGACAGCCAGCAGGAAGTAGATACTAATTTTGTTAGTGGTGATCAGCCATTTTGTAGGACTGAGTTGATTGCTGAACAACACAGTGATCCAAGTATTTCTTGCTTGTTTAATGATGCAGCTAAAGATGGTGAATCTTTACCTGACCCATGCTACTACTACGTCAAGTCTGGCATATTGATGCGGCAGTGGAGGCCTCCCGATGTTTCGTTGGAGGATGAATGGGCAATTAAGCATCAGGTAGTTGTGCCCAAGTCTTATCGTAAAGACATACTGACCATAGCGCATGAAACGCCGTTAGCAGGTCATTTAGGTGTTAATAAGACCTATCATAAGATTCTCAGTCATTTTTATTGGCCAGGAATAAGGATATATGTTACTGAATTTTGCAGGTCTTGTCATGCATGTCAGTTAGTGGGGAAACCTAACCAGACAATCCCCAAGGCAGCCTTGAGGCCTATTCCTGCAATTGGTGAGCCATTCAGTAGAATCTTAATAGATTGTGTTGGTCCGCTACCTAAGACAAAGTCTGGAAATCAGTATATGTTAACCATAATGTGTACTTCAACTCGTTTCCCAGAGGCAATTCCACTAAGGAATATTACTGCCAAGACTGTAATTAAGGCTTTAGTTAAGTTCTTCACCATGTTTGGTCTGCCTAAGTCAGTACAGTCAGACCAGGGTTCAAATTTCATGTCTGGTGTGTTCCAACGAGTTATGCATGAGCTAGGTATTAGCCAGTATAAATCCTCAGCTTATCACCCACAAAGTCAAGGAGCACTAGAGAGATTCCATCAGACACTGAAAAGTATGATAAGAACTTACTGCTTTGAGACAGGGAAAGATTGGGACGAGGGTGTACCTTTGTTAATGTTTGCTGTAAGAGAGTCTGTACAAGAGTCACTTAGATTTAGTCCATTTGAGCTTGTGTTTGGCCATACTGTGCGTGGTCCACTACAGTTGTTCAAGGAAAAGTTTTCGTACTAAGCTCAACAGAGTATGTGAGTTAGCCAGAGAGAATCTTACAGCTTCTCAGAAGAGTATGAAAACTAAGTATGACAAAGAGACAGTAAGACGCAGATTTGAAGTTGGTCAGAAAGTACTGGCCTTACTTCCAGTTAGCGGTAAGCCACTTGAAGCTCGTTATTTTGGACCTTATGTAGTAGACAAGAGGCTAAGTGATCTTAATTATATTATTTTCACTCCTGATCGGCGCAAATCTAGACAACTTTGTCACATTAACATGTTAAAGCCATATGTAGACAGAGATAGCACTGATCTCAATGTTGTACATCCTAGTGGAGTTGTTATCTCTTGTTTTCCAGTGCCAAGTTGTAAGAGAGAATTAAAGCGTTTTTTGGGCATGGCAGGTTTTTATCGTAAGTTCTGTAGGAACTTTTCCTTTGTTAGTGAGCCATTAACTCAGCTGTTAAAGAAAAGTGCTAAATTCATGTGGTCCATTGAGTGTCAGATCTTTTGATAGATTAAAGGCCATGCTAAGCAGCGGTCCCATACTTGTAGCACCTGATTTTAATTTGCCATTTAAGCTAGCTGTTGATGCTAGTGATATATCTGCTGGGGCAGTTTTGTTACAAGAAAATGAAACAGATCACGTTGATCACCCTGTATGTTTTTTCTCTCGCAAATTTGACAAGTGCCAGAGAAATTATTCGACAATAGAAAAGGAGTGTCTGTCCTTGATTCTAGCATTACACCATTTTGAAGTATACGTGACTTCAAGTTACCCCATTGTTGTGTATACAGATCACAATCCCTTAACCTTCTTGCACAAACTAAAAGGTAAAAACCGAAGATTGTTACGGTGGAGTTTGCTTTTGCAAGAATTTAATCTAGAGATTAGACACATAAAAGGGAAAGATAATGTGATTGCTGATTGTTTGTCACGTGTCCAGTTGGTTTTCTGCAGCTTTGTTTTTTAAAGACTGTGGTAAATGTTATTATTTTTCATGATTATGAATATGTTAAAGAAAGTTTTATGCAAAACTTTCTTTCCCTGAAGGGTGGGGGTGTTATGTATGACTATTTAACGTTTTCGTGTACTGTTAGTCTGCGGACCTTTGTGAAAGCATAACAGGCCCTGTTATATATGTACAGCGCGGACCTGATGGAAAGCACCTTGTTCAATGCTCTGTTTATTTAACTGGCTGTTCATTGGCTGTTAATTCTATGTTTAAAAATAGTTGAATCCACCTGGAGCGTATATAAGCCGTGTTTTCTGTGCAGAGTAGAGGTATTTTGCTGCATCCACTGGGAGCCAGGAGAGTGTGCGACGCTCTCGTATCGAGTCCATTATATTGATATGAGCTGGTGATGCCAGTTTCGTTTGGGAGGACAGATTTTTATGCCGGCACCGTTTGTGTACCACAGTTGTACTGATGTCTGGTTTATGTGAATTTCTGCAGAAGTCACGTTTATTGGTGTTCGGATCTTCATTATGATTATACAGTGTGGACTGTGTAATTTGTTTAACACGCTGACCTCACCTGACCGACAAGGTCGTCAAGGACTCTAAACTGAAGTTTTCAGTTTTGTAAAGGTTTTTGTAAAGCTTCTGCCACAAGGTGACATTACTCTACGTCTCTGAACGGCTCGTTTGTGAGTTTCTGCGGGAGCTGTGACCGTTCTAAAGTGGATTATACCTCCATGCCTGTATTTACCCTGTGTTGTGCTCTGCGGGTGTGACGTCATTCAAAGGCTTGACTGTTCCAGTTCTGTGTAACCTGTGTACTGTGTTCGCGTTCGCTAACCTAGCGAAGTACCTGACTGGGACAATTTGTGACTTGTGTGAATTGTGTGTTTATCCCATGGTCTTTACGTTGGATCTCCTGGAATACGTTCCTTGGGATGCAAAGGTGAACTGGAAACTTTTAAAGACCGGTAATACTGATGTGTATGTTTTTTTATGTTGTTGTTGTTGAACTGTCTGTAAAACTGTACGTCTCATTTTATATATAAAGCATTGTTTACATTGTAATATTGAGTCACTGAGTCTGTTTTCTGTTGCTGTTTTCAATACCGTAACAATGTCAACAGTCAACGAAAACCCACACGGGAAGAAAGCCTGGAATTATCAGTTACTGGCCTGCATCTTCTGGGACAATGGAGCAAACTGAACAGGAAAAAGGGAATACTGAGACGCAGAGTCCAACTGCCAGAAGGTGGAATTACCAATCAGTTGGTCTTGCCTAAGTGCCTTGAAAAGGTGGCATTGGAAAATTTACATGACAGAAACGGCCATCAGGGTTCTGACAGAACCGAGAACCACATTTCCCGTTTTTACTGGCCTCATCTACATAGAGATGAGTTTCATGGATTGATCAGTGTAGTAGAGGCTGTGAGGACGCCCATGGGAAAGCTGACTGCATCTCGTCCGTTGGAGGTTATAGTAACTGATTTCAAAGATCGTTGTGGCAGTGCCAACTCGTAATCAACAAGCAGATAAGGCAAGTTGATAAGGCCCTGGTATCTGAATGGTTTGGAACCCCAATGCGAATATATAGCGATCAAGGGCGTAATTTCGTCGTTGATAGCAGCGCTCTGCAAGATGTGCCGTATCCGGAAGTCTCGATCATCGCGTGTCACCCACAGGGAAATGGCCAGTGCAAAAGGTTTAATCGCACCCTGCACGATCTTCTGCGCACTTAACCAACCTCTCAGAGGCGCCCTTGGCCCGATCACATCAAATATCTTGTATATGCTTATTATGTCTCTTTTCAATCGAGTAATGTTTTCTCTCCTTCTTATCTCATGTTTGGGCGCGACCCACATTTCCCAGTGGGGACGTCAGGGGAAGAAATAAGATACAGGATACTTGGAAACCAGATATCTGCAAGGTCAGTAAGAGAATAGGGGACGCTCCTATGTCGTTGAACCGGCGGACGGTTTTGGTGTTAGGCGGACTGTGAATCGGACTGGACTTCGGATATGTACCCTGGCTCTTCCTGGGTGTGAAAGTAATCAACCTTCAGAAACAATGAAGTTCAACACCGAAAGCGCAAACAGTAAACAAATAACATGGACGGATATTGATTCAGGCAGTGAGCCGGAAGTAGAGCCAAGACTACAGATGGGAAGCATTCTAATCCTCTCCACCTCCCGAGAAGAATCGATCTTTAAACCACGTGGTTGATCGTGTGCCTGAGGTCAGAGCACCCCAATGTGGGCGTAGGTGTGAACTGTGTGTATACAGTGTAACAGTGTCAAGCGACACATTCACCTTTGAAAGCGCGCCACAACCACACCTCTTTGGAACGTTTTCCACGGTGTTTTTGTTATGGCGCAGACTCAGTTCAGCCTGTAAATAAATTTTGCTTATGCTACCCATCACTTCAAGTTATTACAACGACAGATTCTATTGGCCGACGTTCAGTTGAACACAGCTAATCAATACATATATTACAAGTGCGATGTACCCACGTGTTACAAACAAAAATGCCTGAAACGCCTGTTTTTCTGCAATTTTTATGTAGGGCTACCAATGTGTGCAAAGTTTTAAACGACATTGGCATGACTGAAAAAACAGCTGTCCAATCTCACAAAAAGTTAAAATCTTTTCAAAAACCGGCCTCTCACCGTCTTCCCAAGCTGGTGCGGCTCACTGAGGTGTGAACTACTGTCACTGATTGACTACGGGTAATCCCCTACTCCCAACAGAGAATGTACGACCCAAGACAACAGCCCCGACAAGGCATCATCGTATACATTTTCTAAAAATGCGTCTGAAATCATTGAGAACATACGGTATTATGCAAAAACAATATGTACCAAGAGATTGTCCCAAATACCCACCATACAAAGATTTTTCCAGACTTAAAACATTTAGTGAATATCTGCACATACTTTAACAACTATTGTTTGATAAATTAATATTTGAATTCTTTATTTAAGTAAATAGTGTGCCTTTATGCTATCCATTTACTTCTGATTTTGGGTTATTATTTCTTACTTCGTGACCCTTTTAGTGAAAATATTAGTGCAAATGTAAATGAATGGTTTTTTTCTGCCTTTACATACATGTAGAATATGAACCATTGTTAAAGAAATATAGACAGCAGTCCTCTGTTAGTGTAAGATTAATTTTAGAGATTTTTTTACTGCTCCAGCCCTGAATTTCATAAGAATGAGGTGATTTTTTATCCTGTTGACCCGCTGCTTGTAGTATGTGTGGGTCACTTGATGTAAACAAGCAACGTGCACCGTCTCCTGGAGAAGCGTGGGACAGCAAGGTTCAATATTTGTTTAAGCAACAGTTTTAGTTGTTTCACAGAGTTGATTATGTGTGTTTTTGATAAAATGACTACATGGCAAGGAGAGGGAAGAATTTAGTTGGAACATAGCATTAACTGTTGACTTTGTGGTAGAGGACTGTTGAGTGCGATGAATGATCGAGTGAATGAACGCTGCATACCTGTCATCTCATTGCTCATAATCTGGGCTATAGATTCGTACGCGGCCTGTCTGTGGTTCCTCTTGGAATAAAATGGACTCGAGACGTTCCACAGGCTCTTATGAGGCCCTTAATATCCGATAACCCGCTCATCATCCGCTGAGGAAAGCTCTACGGTTCTTCGCCTCGATAGAGGAGGCGCAATTGTTTCTAGGTCGCTGCGAATACGACGTGACCTTCAAGGCCCGCTCTGATTAGTCAAGCTCTCCAACAAATCGCAAAAAAATGGAGAAAATAGAGCTATTTCGTACAATTCGTACCCGATAAACTGTATGCGTCACAAGTCGGTCCAACTCGCATGTTGACACGTTAGCATTTGTAGCATAATTCAAGTGAGGGAGTGAGTGCTTTGGGTTTAACGTCGTACTTAACAGTTTTTCACTCATATGGCGACGAAGGAATCCTTAAAGTGCATGTGATGTTGCAGGACGGATTTCCACCGCTCTTTTATGTCGTGCTGTTTCACTGAGACGCACGAGTCATTATACTGAAAGGGTGAACCAGTCGTTGCACTATCCCCTTCATGCTGAACGCCAAGCGATGAAGTTACAACTTCCTCTTTTAAAGTCTTAGGTGTGACTCAACCCAGGATTGACCCTGGATCTACTGCCTCCCACAGCGGACGCTCTACCCCCTGTGCTTTCGGGACAGGTCGTATAATTCAAGTTTTATATGATAAAATCGTGTGAACGGGCCTTTAGGCCATATAGCAGTTGACTTAAATAATTCAAAGCTACGTATGCATAACGTCGTGTCTTGTTAATGCGTGACGTGCAAATGTAAAAGTTTACTGTACATGTATTATGATGTCATACCGCTGAGCTCAGATTGGAACGTCTTGAAACATATGTTTGTTTTTCAACGTCATGGCGTCTGGGTGTAAAATATAAAAAAATGTAAAAACAATAGCCATATCTATGAACTCTGCGAAATAACACTTTTATCACGGAAGGAAATTCCGATATGTTCAACTTTATATAAATCAGAAAAGTAAATCTAACAAGTAAATAAACTCAAATTCTTTTATTTGTAGCATGAAATGATATTATTTAAGGGCGGTAAACGTACCGACCGGTGTATTGAGTGACACACTCGATGTGGTTTGAAAGGTCATCTCTATTTAATGTGTACATTTGCACACGGTCCGCAACTGACAGCGGGGTATAATATTAAACAGTAGAGGGTGAAATGTGTGCGACGACTGATGATTGGTCCATTGATCATTTATTCTGCATATTTAACAGCATATATACATACATATTATTTGATTACTTTTTACTGGAAGGGCGATAATAAAGCCCAGGAGGACTTGTTCTACACAACAGGCCTATGCAATGTCCTGTAGTAAAGTGAAAGAGACTCTATCTATTTGTGATCCAGTTGCATGGGTATCACAAAGAAAGAGGAGACTGCTCATCAATTTAGACTTAAAAAGTCAGAAAGAAATTATAGTGTTGTTGTTGTCATGTGTTAATTTATTCCATTCAAAATCAAACAATAACGTGCGAAAACACACCGGCAATTGGTGATTATACAATGGAGAAAATGTTTATGAGTGGGTATATCTAAGCAAATACATGACTTCTTGTTACTTTTTCGGCTCCCGGCGTTCTGTTTTAGCCATGGTGCTACATGTAGATGTGCAGCTACTGTTTTCAATGAACAAGAGGTCGGAGTTCCGCTGTTACATGTGATCATTTGTCAACTATCACCATGCCGTCGCTGGTCCAGTTTTACTCTCTATCCTATATTCTTTTGTATTGCTTTGGACTTGAGGGGTACTGGATTGATGCTACAAGGGATTAGGGATGGGCTGTATATAACCTCAGCCAGTTCGTCTCTAACATCATAGAGGATAATGACAGGAAGCCGATCACCGTTTACCTATTTTATTTGACAGTTGTCTTACGCTATACTAGAGAATTTTCTACGTATATGTTGGCGGTCAGTTTTATGGGCGAGAAAGCCATAGTGCCCGGTGTAAACCACATTTTGATTACTATATATATGCCAGGGTCCTATTTCCACCACAAAGGTACAATCATCCTGTTACAAGCTAGATGAGCACTCATTCAAATTCAAATTAGAATAATTCAACAAGTTAAGAAAATGAATTACGATGTATAAGTAATAACTATTTACACTACATTTATCTTCAAGACATATGTTCACGGTTGACGGACACTCATTTTAAAGATGCTATGCTCGTTTTCTTGTTTCTTTTTTTTTTACGGCAGCCCAAACTGAAAGTGCCACATTTAAATTAATTTGCAAAAATTCAGACTCAATATGGCCTTTCTTAATACCCTATATATTGTAAAAAAAATCCTTCGGTGCCAAAAACAATTTTATTCCAGGAAAAAAGAAAGAATAGGGATGGTAGGACACAAGTACATAATGGAAGAATTTCAAACAACCCCCAACGTAATAGTTATAACTCATGAGAACTTACCCTCTTTTTGGATCGACCGCTATAGCCAAGGGAAAATCAACGTCTCTCTCCACTAGAACTTTGTAGTCAAACTGATCACTCCTGTCCAATGACTTCATGGCAATCCAACCGAAGAATCCGTCTACCCAGTACAGGTTTTCATTAGACCAATCGACCGTCATCTGCAGGGAATCGCCCACCCCAATGTGAATTGTTCTGTATGAATTATCACCGATATCCCACTGGTGATATCTTCTATCTTTAAAATCAGCAACGTAAACTACTCCAGCGTGGTAGTTCGAGCACACAGAGTAGATAGCGTTTTCTCCTTCCAGGTCTATTCTTTCAACTTGAGCACTGGCTCCAGAGATAGCAGCCGGATCTCCAGAAACTAAGGCCAAATCATGATCGTTTGGAGAGACCGGCTTCAAACTCCAAATAAGGTTTTTCTCAGTGGAAACTGAAGAGATATTGAACCGAGTTATTAGAATTAAGGCGATTATTGTTTATTTATTTATTTAGCTGTTGCTTAATGCCACATTCAAGGTTTTTTCACTTTTACGATGAGGGTCAGTTTTATGGGTGGAGAAAGCTGGCTGTCTCACATATGAAGTACAGAACTATGCATAATGATGTCATATTACAGGAAGAAAAGTGGTCTTGAACGAACTTTACACTGCACATTCGTCTACACGGTTGTCACAAAGACTCCTCATGTCTGCTGTAAGAACGGAAGAATGTACAAATCCCCTGTCCAAGCCCGCGATCGAACCCACGCCTCGCATATCCACGTGATTGAAAGACAAGTTAACGCGATGGATGCAGTCCGTACTTAATTAACATTTATCTATAGCATTGGTCTTTCTTATGTCACACTCAAGATGTCTGACTTTTAAGATTGTTAGGTCTTGAGTCCGGTACTAGTTATGTTACAAAATGTTTTTAATCTATGATTATATTACAATTTGCCGATAAGACCGGTTGACAATTTAACATTTGCCTTTTAAGTGTGTAGCGAACTGAAATCTTGTTATTAGCTTGAAATTCCTTGTACTTACTCGCAACACAGGTGGGAATTAACATCAAGATAAAGCATTGTTTCACCGAGAGACGCATCTTGCTTCTTTCATCGGCTCAGACATCCGCCCTTGTGCAATAGTTAGACGAGCTACGTCATTATATAATGGGCTTCAGCCAGCCTTTATTGACGGCTTCTGAAGTTTATGGCGTGAGTGACAATAGTTGTGGATGTCTGTAAAGATTTGTATTAAGACCACATGAAAGGCCTTCATAAATCCGATCAGGAAGTTATACAAACTTTAATATTCAGTTTATTCTTCGGCACGATTATTCTTTTCAGGAGAGTTTCAAAGTATAAAATCTTAACTCAGGTAAATTTACAAAAGGTCGTATTTCACCGCTTGCTACTGCTCGCTGCTGGTCTTGTTTTCTAAATAAAAACGTCCTGAAGAAACCGGGAATCCGCTTGGACTGTTTCTATTCTCCAGCTTTGGGTTTTTTTGTTTTTTTTGTTTTTTTTTTTCCTTTTTTTTTTTTCTTCACACGCACAACTGGTCAATTAACGGGTAATTACCTGTAACTTGTACACACATTGCAATACTTTGTAAAACCATTAGGCAACACAGCGATCTCACCTCAGTGCTGGTACTGCTGGTGGTTAAGATGTCTCATAACAACTAATGGAACGTGTCTTTATCTTTAACCAGGGACCAGTTTCACAAAACGGCGTACGACATTTTTTTATCGTTCATTTGTGGTACGATATAACCACTGGTGTCTTTCTCCTCTAGATCAGGTATCACATAACACCCAGTCGTGTTTTTCTCGTCTAGGTGTCTTCCTTGTCTAGTCTCGATATAACATAACAACAAATTTCTCGTCTTGAACAGATATTACTTAACAACCAATGGTCTCTTTCTCCTTCAGACCAGATATCACGTAATAACCAGTGATGTCCTTCTCGTTCAAACAAGAAGTCACGCAACAACCAATACTGTCTCTCTCGTCTAGACCAGATATCACGTATCAACCACTGGTGTCTTTCTCCGTCAGATCACACGCTCAGTAAAAACTAGTGATGTCTATCTCTTTCAGGCCAGATGTCATGTAATACCCAATTTTATTAACACCCAATGGTGTCTCTACAGACAAATGCCGGATCTGAGATAAATCTAATTGTGTATTTCTAGAGCGGAACGAGATCACACGTAACAATCGATGGTTTTTCTGTACACCAATAGCGGATTCCAAATAACAACCAATAGTATCTCTATGTACATGTGTACAGGTTCTAAACGTCAAGTAGGACATGCCCTATTCCACTCTAAGAGCAAGAAGGAGCGTTCCAAGTCCATGATAGTAAGACATATTTCTGAAACAATTTATACCACCAATTCCCAAAGGAACATGTAATAAATAATATAAAACAGCAGATATAAAACTGGATCAGTGCCAGATGTTTTCTAACAGCCAATGGTGTTTCACTGGCGAGAACAAATTTCGCGAAATATTTTACATTGTCAAGTGTCACGCAACATCCAGACTTAAAGTAAACATACGGGGATTACCCATTATGACGAACTCACAGCGATCGCACTGATAAGAGGATCCGGGGGAGATTGAGCTGCACTAGGACTCTAACCACTAGACACCCATTATTTGGTCTGCGAAATTCGTGCAACCATCTTCCTGGTACATGTCGTTGACTATCGTAAGACGTAATACGTCATGTCGGTAATTTCACTTGGCGAGTCCATAGTTCTCTTGAGGGTCACACATAGAAAAATAATGTCTCTTCACGTGATCTATTTCAACAAAGGCACGGTTGGCCCTATGTTAGCATAGTCTGACTAGCCCTGCCACAGGAAGACACTGTATATATGTACTTACACCTAATGACTCATCGTCATATGAGTGAACAATTGTTAAGTACGACGTTAAACCCCACAGCATATAGATATCAGACGTACATGGTCAACTTGGGATAATCTACAAAAAATTAGAACTGCCTGCAGATTCACGCCTTCTAAGCGGTTAAGAGTGTGTACGAATGATTTTCAGCTTCGGTTTCATTACAAAGCAGTAATGACAATATATGACGATGGCTGACTCAGCCATTCTACAATACAGCGTGCATGTCTACTAAGCTACACAGTTCGCTTTGGGAAATAATGGACACGTATCTAGAGAGTTAAAGAGTATAAAACTGTCAGTCTAAGTCAAATGAATTGCCTTCAATTTCTATTTCTGATGATGGTGATGTCTTTTAAACACTTCTAGAGAGCAATTGCAGCTTGAATATGTTCAATATAAGCTTTCGTGCTGTTTGATTTACAGTAACTTACTTATTTACTTAACTTAAAAACCCTTTTTCTTCACTATATTTAAAAGGGTTTCTGACAAAGGCAAAAATCACCGACCCGAGATAACCACCCGAATAGTACAAGAATATGTCTAGTTTTTCTTCAGGAACAATTTAAAAATAGTTATCATGTGTAAAATCATTTGTGAAGAACCATCTCTGGATCATTCTAATGCGTTTTAATGGCTTTTTAAGCGCTCAAAATTATAGACCTTTGGAAAATATGGTCCTAAATATCCACCTTAAAAAGCTTTATTTCTAGGATACGTCTCTCTTTCCAATGAATGTATGTATGTATGTATGTATGCTTCGAGTTTAACGTCGCACTTGCCCACTGTACAGCCATATGACGACTAGGAGTCATTTGGTGTGTGCACATACATTGTAATCTTGTGGAAGGGCAAGTTCATGCCACCATTGTGCTGATGCCACTAAAGTATCAAGCCGAAGACATCAGACATGACACCGCACTCAATCACATTATACTGACATCGGGCCAACCAGTCATATTTCCTTGCTCTAAACTCTCACTGCTGAGCGTCAAGCTAGGCAGCAGCAAGTGCCGTTTTTAAAGTCTTTGTTATGACCCGACCCGGGTTTCATCCAGGAGTCTCCCAACTTCGAGGCAGACGCTCTAACCATTAGGCCACCGAAGCGGTGCCACCTCGCAATAATAAACAGTTCAAACTGCCTGCAATTCAATGGCTTCCAAGAAATTTCTACCAATAGTTACTACTAACCAACCGGGTATATATTACCATATAACCCATACGTTTTATACTTCTGATATTATAATTTCCAGAACTGTCATGGGATTTTGAAATATGCACTGAATATCGTACCTCCCCGGGTCCGAGTCTTTGCCTTACCGTACCAAGTATACTATAATGCAACAGGCCGTGACGTTAAATTGTGGTCCTTAGGTGTTGAGTTAAAATTTTGCAGTCTATAATTACATTACAAACAATCGCGGCGCAAGTTGTAACATTTTAACAGCAGTCTTCGCCTGATCTATTTGATTCATTTTATTTCATTGGTATTTTAAGCCGTACTCAAAAATATTTCACTTATAGGCCTACGACAGCGGACAGCGTTATGGTGGGAGGAAACTGGGCAAAGCCCAGGGGAAAACCACAACCATCCTCAGATTGCTGGCAGACCTTCCCACGTACATCACCTGATCTATTACACACAATGGTGCCCTACAATCTGCAGGTGGGCGCAATAATGTGTGACATTGCTTTGTCGTTGTTTGTGACCATGCCAGATTGCTCAACTAGGAATAATATACAGTTTGAACTGCCTGCAGTTCCATGGAATACAAGCAATTTGCACGAATGATTTTCAGCTTCTGCCTCAGTAAAGAATCGTTTGCTACATGACAATGCTTCAGTCAGTCGTTCTACAATACTGCAATGCTTGTATATCAAGATAGGCCTACTACTCTTCGCTTTCGTAAATTAAAGTGTTACATTGAAGCTTGTCATAGGGGTACACTTCACGATTGAATATTTAGAAATCTGAGCCTACCGAAATCAGCCACAGTGTAATTAGTATACATTATATTTACAAAGGGTTTAGTTTGTTAAGAACAATAAATCAAGAAGACCCACGATAGTAAAGTTAGCCAAAACTGAACTGTTCAGACGGTAAATCAGAGTGATAATCGTTTGTTGATCTTCCAAGTAAGCTCAGGTTTCGACAGATTAAAAAGTTTGTACTTTAATATCCTATCTCTGCTGACAAACTTCTAACATTTTTTTCTTCCCATTTGTACATCATTTACAGTTACATCTTTCATTTCTGCAGTCGTCATGTTTTGAAGGTCATTTTATAGTTATGCTTGCAACCAGAATTGAGGCTGTTGGAGTTATTTCCCTTTGCACGACCGCGACCCACTGCGTATCGATCAATATTGCGGACTGCACGCACTGCTGCACTGTTAGAAACATGTAAGTTTTGTACAGGAAATGCCAGGAGATTTACTCTCCAGGTAATTTAGATTTTCATGTTATTTTTTATTTTGTGTAAAGTCAATGTATTATACGCATATTTTTCATTCAGTAAATCTACCAGTTCATTATATTTCCACAGTAGCGTTCGTTGTTGTTGTAGACAGGGCAATAAGTGCATTGCGTTTTCTAGAGTTAAGTGTTTGTCTAGATATGTTTTGTGTCATAATAGCAGATATTTTATTGAGTTTTTGACTGAGAAGTTCACAGAATATGTTGATGCATTTATTTTCTTGTCATTCTTTTACTCGGCTAAGCATATTCCTTAGATGACTGGGGTTGTGCAGTGATTTAGATGTTATATAGCGCTGTTGTAGCATAATGTTGAATAACGTGCTTTGATTATATCATGTAAGAGTTGTTCCCCCTGAACTGATATTTTATTGGATTAATCGAATTTGATTGGTGTTTTACGCCGTACTCAAGAATATTTCACTTATACGATGGCGGCCAGCATTATGGTTGGTGGAAACCGGGCACAGCCCGGGGGAAACCCACCACCATCCGCAGGTTTCTGGCAGACCTTCCCACTTACGGCCGGAGAGGACCGCACTGGTGAGAGGCTCCTGGGTCATTACGCTGCGCTAGCGCGCTAACGCGCGCTAACCGACTGAGCCACGGAGGCCCCAATCGAATTTGATTATCTACGCGTAGTTTGTTACTTTCCTTTGTATACCAGAAAGTTTGAATTTGATTTAAATACTTATTACATAGTACAGGTCCGTGCGATGTATATTTGATTTAATTCCGTATGACTGTTCTCATATACTGTATTTCTGCATTTTACAGAACTGATAACCAGCTGCCGAACTGATTAACAAACACTGTCACGTCGTGCACGCTGCATGAACTGTTCCTGAAATATTCTCTCCTATTGGGCATTTTATATCAGTCAGGATTACCCGCCTCTACCAGAGACCGATATCGAATTTCTGAAGTTTCCTTTTCATTTCATCACGTTAGCGAAATATACGGTGGATACAATACGGGACTAACAGTGAATAGCGTAAAAGAGGTTTATTCTTAGTATTCATAGCGATCGTGGAAATACGTATGTAGTTTGAAGTAATATTAAATGATTGATAATGTACACTTGGCACAATGCCAAGCAGTGCGTTGTATGTAATAAAAAGGAATCGAAAGGTAATAGAATTATCAATATTTAACACTGCCTGTTACAATGCTGCCAGAAAGGCACGATATATATGTATTAAAAGGTCAGCCCTGCCACTGTCAAGTTAATTTTCTCAGACATAAAATTGAGCCACCTCACTGAGACGGGTGTTTTACCTTATACCCCTTTTACTTGACAAGAAATTACTGTGTCATATAATCCCCGTCTTCATTTAATCAAGCAGCGATGTCCAACTAATCATGTACCTTGATTTACTTAGCCATATTGACTATCTATAGCCAGAAATCAGGTTCCACTTTACAAAGGTCGACAAGCACCCAAGTTATTGACACTGACACGAGTTCATAACAACATGGTGTTGGAAAGTGGCTGTGAGCGACAACGATGTAGTGTATATAGAATAAAATTTATTTTAGTTCCACCGAAGAAATAATTCACAGCGCATTGTCTTGTTCAAGGTTATCAAAAAAGGGCCATGGGTGGGAGCGTCATTTTTAGGAAAATATGCATGACAGAAATTAGGCTTCATTGACGGTTCGACCTCTTTTGCTATCCCCAGTATTGCCTGATAGCACGGTGACTTTTCGTTGCCTGTTCGTATCGATAAAAGCACATCAGCATGCATAACACTGCATGCTGCTAATGAATGTGTCAAGGGATGGATCAGAGCGCAACACAAACTTATAAGGGGCGGTCAATGATTGGCGGAAAATCCGTAAAGAAAAGGTAAATAAAGGGTGACTACGAAGCCTATAGCATGTATCAACCTGTTTTGTAGGAAGATGTTAATCCCAGACCGGTAATCAACTGGTGAACTACACAGGAGTTACGATATAGCAACCCATCGCGGCAAAAAGGGCAACTTGATTATGTGCATTCCCTACTTTTGCACGTTATCTATTCTCGAAGCATTCATATATTACGCTATAGCCCTTTTCAAAATAGTGTTTAGTGCACGTGACATTCACAAATCCAAAGGCGTTAAATAATTCAGTATTTATTTATTTATTTATTATTTCGATTATTGCCCAACGCCATACTCAAGAATTTTTACTTATGTGATGGCGGTCAGTTTTATGGGTGGAGCCTAAACCGGACAGAGCCCGTGGAAAACCAACGACCATCCCTGGGTTGCTGGCAAAGTTCTCCACGTGCGACCAGAGGAGCAGCCAGCAGAGCTGGACATGAACTCATATAGACCACACTGGTGAGAGGTTCGAATTGCTTGAAGAGGCCTTTCACGTTTAATCTTAAAATTAAAGATGAAAGAGTTCACATGATTTCAAAAAAAAAGAACATGTAGATGGGGTCTGTCAAAATTAAATTTAGTTATAAAAAAAATTATGTAAGTATGCGCGGGGTTTTACGTCGTACTTCAAACATTTTTCAGATATATGACGACGACTTGTGTGTATACATACACTGTGTCTTCTTGTGGCAGGGACACTAGACACCAGACATGACACCTCAACCAGTCACATTATACTGGAGCTGGAGCTAAAGACAAAGCAAGGAAGGCACAGGTACCATTTTTAAAATCTTTGGTATGACCCGACGTGGGTTTGATCCAAGATCTCCCGGCTTCAAAGCGAACGCCCAAATCATTGCAGATCACAGAAGATTTATAGTCATGTTGGTTTACATTATTTATTTATTTTTTCATCGTTTTTTCTGCCATGGATTATTTCATGTGGATGTGAAAGGTTTGCTTAGGTTTATGAGATAATGAACATCAGGGGAACTTGACTAGTCGTCGCCTTAATTTGTAATATATAGCTGAACGTCTATAGAGGCCCTCTCCATGTATATTTGATACAAAATTGTATCACAGTTGAATTTAAAACACTGTTTTACACAACGCCACCCTCACACATTTAAGTGCGAATGTCGGGTAGTGTATATATAAAAAAAAACCTGTCACGTGTTCTTTTATCATTCTGAATGATATTTTGAGTGAGTGAGTGAGTGCTTGGGGTTTAACGTCGTACTCAACAATTTTTCCGTCATACTTCCGTCAGAAGGAATCTTTAGGGTGCATGTACGTGTAATGTGCCTCCTTGTTACAGGACAGATTTCCACCGCTCTTTTATTTAGTGCTGCATAACTGAGACAACTTACCGAAGGCAAGTAAGCCGCCCCCGCCTGAGCCATTATACTGATAAGTCTGACGTGTGACTCGATCAAGGATTGATCCTGGATCTACCGGTCCCGAAGCGGACGCTCTACCAACTGTGCTATCCAGGCCGGTGAATGATATTTTGAATACAGCCAGCTTTCTTTATAGTATAAAACTATATAGCCTTTCTTTTTCTTTTAAATTATATTTCATGTATATTCGATTAGATTTTATGAGAGTGAGAGCGTGGGTCCATTTCAATCAAGTGGAGGATGCTATGGTGACAGAACATACTATACGTAAAGCGTAGCTCAGATTTATTGAAGCGGCAAAGATTCAGATCTCTTTGTACATTTTTTGTGTGTCACACTGTATTAAGCTATTATAAGAAATGTTGGTAAAAGCATGTTAATAGTCTGAAGAGTTAAGTACAAAACGTTTATTCTATATATTATTCTTGATAATTGTATATCTTGAGCATTCAAAATACACAATCAAAGAGAGGAAGATACTTGCTAAAATCACCCCAGAAAAACTTGAAAGTTACACAAATTCAAATCTGTCAACGTTTTACACCATTATGCATATCTTAGCCGGGTTCATTGTATTTCACTGTACAAAAGAATGTGTTGTTTTATCATATGAGTATGAAAAAAATTGTGGTCAGAGAAAACTGGCCATCGCTGGGTGGCAACCCACAACACATACATATGTACACCTGCTGATTTAAGTAGATAGAAATCAATAAAATGTAGTTATTTCTGAGATGAAAAGATACGTGTTTGCTTTCTATTCAAAATTCTACCAAAAAATTGACTCTTACTTTATTTTTCTATCCCCATAATCTCTTGTTTAATCCAGTTTGCATCACCTTCATGCAAACTCATGTGCGGAACAAGAAAGCTTTTTCATGAAACGGCAAAGTTGACAAAGCAGAATATTTTATTTATTTGCTTGGTGTTTTACGCCGTACTCAAGAATATTTCACTTATGCGACGGCGGCCAGCATTATGGTGGGAGGAAACCGGGCAGAGCCTGGGGGAAACCCACGATCATCCGCAGGTTGCTAGCAGACCTTCCCACTTCCGGCCGGAGAGACAAAGCAAAATATGGTTACAAAAGAATTCAAATGGAGGAGTACGGATTCTTAATCTGGAAACCTTTATGCAAAGTTCAAAAGTTACGTGGATCAACGCACTCTTTATAATGAAAATAAATGGGTTGAAACTCTGTAGTACGTACCCTTTTCTCCTTGGCCCAAAATCCATAATTCAAATATGGATTGATGAAAGGATTTTTTCCAATATAACGGTGAGCTAGATAGGTTGTGTAAGCATCTCTCCTCGGTTAAATCCATCTGATTCCTGGGTTTACAGCATCCACCCAGTGCTTGTTCGTGAAAATATTGGACCACTGAGAGCTCTTTCTCTACTGTCTCTTTATTTTTGGAAATTAACAGCTTGAAACAGAAAACCAGGACATATTGCGAGGAAAATCAGATCACTGTGGACGAACAACAGCAGGCCACACTCTCCTCAGAAACTCTTGCTGCCGAACGCTATCCAGACTTGAAAGACCTGAGTCAATGCTTCGCAAAACTACATCACAGCTTCTCTCAACAAATCAACTTAGTAACTGAGCTGGTGATTACTGTCAGCTGAGAGTGCGTGAAGTATAGAAAACATGTCAGTCTTTGGGAGAGGATTCGCGTTATAAAACAAATCGCGAATGGGAGAAACAAACGCCTTAAACGTGATATGTGGGTTAGAAAGTTGAACCTGGTGATCATCCAAGGGAGTGTCGAGCCGCTGAAGAGGAATCCTCGGTGAGTCAGCGTCTTCTATGACAGTTTTCAATCGAGAAACTGTCTCAACCTGCTGACAAAGCTGCCTCTACTACTGCAATTGACTACCTGTTGTACCTAGTGCGATTTACACCACTTGACGACAGGTACAGGGTCCTAGAGTAAGCTATCCAACCGGCCTGGTGGAGCTCCACGTGTACCCGAGGCCAGGTGCCAAATTCCCTATACCACAAGATATATTCCTTTGTTATGTAATACCTTTCAGCCAGTTAAACACTCACAATCCATTCCAAATTATCGATTATTTCTCTCCAAAAAAAAAAACCTCGTCAGTACCATCAAGAATAGGCTTGTCTTTTGCACCGACAACGTCAATCTGATCTGATCTAGTTTTATTTATTTATTTATTTATTTATTTATTTATTTGATTGGTGTTTTATGCCGTACTCAAGAATATTTCACTTATAACCATTTTAAAAAAGCATTAAGGTGGGAGGAAACCTGGCAGAACCCGCCGCGGGTAAAGATCTAGTTTCAGATTTAATTCCAAACTTCTAGGTTATGACACACACGCCCAAGTAAGACAAATAATGTTCTATAGCCTTAGCCACTTTCTCAGAACGATACTTATTTAGAAAATGGGACCGTTTCTCTTTCCTAATGGTTAGAACGTCCCCCTTGAAGTCAGGAGATCCCGGGATCAAACCCAAGACTTTAAAAACGGTACTTGCTGCTGACTCGCGTGGCGCTCAGCACTGAAAGGTAATAGAAAGGAAAGACTGGTTTGCCAGTCTGATCCGGTGTCAGTATAATCTGAATGGGTGGGGCGTCAAGTCAGGTGTCTTTGGCATGGTATTTCAGTGGCGGCAGCGCTTTGGCGGTATGAACTTGCCCTGCCGAATGAAAACAAAAAATTAATGTGCATCGCACATCTAATGACTCCGCATCGCCGTATGAGTGAAAAATTGCTGAGTACACGACGCTAATGTAAGATAGTGTTGTAGTGCCCCCCCCATCTATACATTTTTCTTTTTCTTAAATATGCACATATGCTGAATATATTATTATATTTAGTAGTCCGTTTCCGCTAACTTTCTGTTGTGTAAGTTACGAATTTGCAACAACTGCCGGCGCACGCGCCGGACGTTGATTTCGGAAGGAACAACGTGGCTTTGCCATCTCTGTTTCTTTACTGGAAATATTGTTGTTGCAGGTATGTTTATCATTGTACTATGAGCCAAATACGAGATTTAATGGTTCCCGAACGAAATGTAACGTCATTTTGGTTGTTTCATTGAGTAAACTGTAGTATTTTGACATAACAGAAGTTTCAGGCGATTAGCGATCGTTACTATGGTAGCACCATTGTAAAAACTTTGTGTTGTCTAGATTTGCTAAACTATCGCTTTTTGATTGCTTACTATATTGATAGTTGCTTTAAATAATGTGTCTTGATACTGATAATTAACCAATGTGACATTGAGAGAACTAAATGGATAAGATTTATGTAGTTTTGGACTGTACACAAAATACCAAGGCACAAAGTATGGAAGCCCGTTATGTTCTTATTGTGTCAACACAACTTTGTGTTGTCTAGATTTGCTAAACTATCGCTTTTTGATTGCTTACTATATTGATAGTTGCTTTAAATAATGTTTCTTGATACTGATAATTAACCAATGTGACATTGAGAGAACTAAATGGATAAGATTTATGTAGTTTTGGACTGTACACAAAATACCAAGTCACAAAGTATAGAAGCCCGTTATCTTCTTATTGTGTCACAATAATCTTATCCATTTAGTTCTCTCAATGTCACATTGGTCAGTATCAAGAAACTACTTTGATTAAAATGTAAGTTTGAACTGTTATGAATATTTTCGGCACTCGCCGGACGTTGATTTCGGAAGGAACAACGTGGCTTTGTCATCTTTGTTTCTTTACTGGAAATATTGCTGTTGCAGGTATTTCCAGAAGGAGTCCTTATATGATGTCCTGTACATCCAGTGGCTTGTGTATGAGCTGCCTCATTCCCTCATATATATATATATATATATATATATATATATATATATATCCGGTGTTACACTAAGCCCCAAGCATACATACATACATACGATAAATGACGTAAAGCGTCGCCCGTCGGTTTCTGTCGTAAACTGTCGCACGGGATGAGCCAGCGGCAAGATAGCAGAAGTGGGTGATTAGTCCCCCGCCCGTTCCATTACCCTGGATGCCATCTATGATCACTGACAGGGAGACAGGTCTCCTGATCAGCCCAAGTGCATTTAAAATTATACTCATGAACTAAACCGAAGAAAGAAGCAAGTCAGACGTTGACTACAACGACCCCTTGAATTGCAAACACTGTCTCGATCCATGGCCATGCCAAACAAGCTGTGTACAAATGCTACAATGTACACTGCAGACGTCGAAACGGCGAACGTGCGATTGTTTGGGTAACGTGGAAGTCACGTAACAGCATTATCTTGTAAACGGTTGTCTATTCAGAGCCCTCGTTACGCAACAAATATTTGTACACATGCATTTCAGGTACAAATGGATTTCACTGAGAAATATCTGTCCACCAACCTCCCGTATAACTTGAATGAAATATGTCACTCAACGAGCACATTTTCTTTCGTTACAATCGGAACTGTACTCCCACTGCAGAAGAGTTAACCTTTCGGTTCCAGCGTTTTGAAATCAGGAACCTCCCTTCAAACACATAAAAAATATTCTCAGAGCAAGGTTTCCAAAAACTACCACGGCTACCTTTGACCCCTTTTCGGTAGCACTGTGTGCGAGTCCGCCATATCGCGAGTCAGACTTGATTTGTCATTGTTGTTGACACATTAGAAGTTCGCACAACAATGAGTGGCTATATATCGAAATAAAGTGTGTGTTTTATAATTACCGGTATGCAGATTTGCTCAGGCGTGATTTATGCGTCGCCACCGACAGGTAAGATTTGTTTTTTTTTTGTTTGCCTTTCGTCGTCAAAAATCACAGGTACAACAGACACGTGGAGATTTCAAGCCCTGCTAGGTGTAAAGTGTAGCTATAAATGCAGTTTAATATCATTTGCCGACAGCTTGCAAGTAAGGATTCACGTGGTGCTAAGTTCTGTTATAGCTTTGAACATGAAGATCGCTGCATTTTAACAGGTATTTGACATGTCACTCCACATGTGTGAATGTGCTGAATGGTAACGCTGAGGCAATTTCTAGGCAGTTTTTTTTTCCGAATTCCCATTCATCATAAAATGGCCACTCTTATATCATAAACTGTTGGTGGTAGGAAATTGAATGCCCGGTGAATTAAGCGTGAGCATTTTATTACATTCGGGAAATGTCCATATAATACCCTGATCACCCTCAATGATCTCCCGCGGCGCGTAATCAGTAAGTCATGAACGCTATTAATCATGGAATACACTTTCCAAGTCTTTGGGCGAAACTTAAGATCATTTACCGTACATACTTAAAAAAAAGGCTGTTTTTAGTATGTTTACATACGACATAGAGGTTTTCGCATGTTGTAAAAGTAAAACTTTTTAAAACCCTTTCGTGCGATTCCGTAAAACTCCACATAAAATGCCAAAGGTTATCTTGTTGAGGGTAGGGTCTAGCCTACGCAAATCCGGCGAAAAGTTTCCACGAAATTGGTTGAGCCTCATTTTGGTACCCTCGACTTCCCAACTATTATAGGAGGCCAGTGCACCGAAATAGACGTCAGTCGACAAAGTGTAACCCAAATTTATGGTTACAGAATGTGAATCTAAAGTGAAATGAACTGTGTTTTACTTGTTAAATGCACTAGTCTACAGATGCAGCCTACTGATTTTTCATTTTGATGGGTTTTTCTCGCATATTTATAACTTAAAGGCCGCTCGCAAACTAAAACGAGGTGCCTTTCGGACCCAGCCCCACCCATAACCCAAAGACGCCATGTGCTCCTTTATCAGCTACAGAATATGCCGAAAGACACCCTGATGCCAACCAAACTTATTTACCTGCAAGAGCCTGAATTTGGTACACTTGAAAACAAAATCCCTTCAACCAGTCGACAGATGCATGAGTTATATCACTATGGAACTTGTAACTCTCTAAAGCTACAACTGTGAGTTGTTTGATGTAATGCCGGAAGCTGCAGACTGACCTCAAGTACAGAAATTTTGACATTTTGCATTCAACTGTATTGCAAGAAATTCAAATAACACTCTACAGGTAAATTAAAATAAAAATGAAATTTGTTCACGCGTGCAAGTTAAATTGCTAAATACATAAAAGGTCAATATATTCATATATGCATGTGTCTGCCTAAAATTCTAAATCTACATTGACACTTTCATAATAATATGGCACAATATTTCCCTGTTTTGACCCAAATCCACGATACCGCTGAATATGGGAGGGAACACGCCAAAATAGAGCACACACTAAAATTACGTCCCTTAAATGTAATATTTCAATTCAGAACAGAATAGCACAACAAAATAAACACATTAAAAAAAATAAATAAACATAAACATGTTCATATGTTCACAATAAGCATAATAATAATGCATAAATTGTAATGTCGATTTCATTGCCATTTTTTGCATCACAAGCAGAAAGATGGCAAAATTGCCGAAGTTGGGTCTTCTTATATTTGAGGAATGTTTTCTTAATAATGATGCAGAATTATCGCCATTGTTCAGCAGAGATTCAGAAAGTGAGACAGATTTATTTCTCTGTTTTCTCAGCACCAGAAATGTGTCAAATCGCATTAAGATTAATGACTACTTAGAAAGTGTCATTCCAGAATATTCATGTGATGATTTCCCAAGGCATTTCGCATAACAAGGGTGTTACTAGAGGCGCAGATTTCGCGTGTCTTGACACAAATCAATATATCAGGTGTTTATGAGAATGGTAAAACAAAAGAAAATAAAAAACATTTGATCCAACAAAACAGATCCTGGCAGCTATTTGGTGTCTCACCAATCAGGAGGTATAGTCAGGCCTGTGGCTGATCAGATCATGGTGACAATGTCAACAGTTCACATATTTTCCGAAGAGTTTGTTGTGCACTAGTGGAAATGAAAAGCAGTGTTATTACATGACAAACAAGTAATACTTATTTATTTATTTGTTTATACGCACGTTCAAACAAGTAATAGCTTTTTTCATTTCATAAAAATCTTTTTCGGGACTTTTAATCAGATATAAGAAAGCAATAATAATACCACTCTTTCCAAACTGTGGCACTCTCGCCTCGAGTCTAAAAAATACCCGACCAACAACGCATACGGTAATTAATTAGCTGACGGCAAAGAGATGGTCACCTGACACTCTTTCCTGTTGTCATGGAAACTATTCCAACCTTTTACTAGTCGTTTAGAAACTGTAGAAAGTCAGTGATCGTAAATCATAGACTGGATTAAACAAACAACACATGCATAAAAAATATATAAATGTTTCACTATCATCTCCGCAGACAACTTCTCTGTTAAAGGGCAGATTTTCGAAGACAACGAGTGCTAGGACAATATCTCCGCCATTCTGTCTCTGTGCGTGTTGAAAACTGTGCAATTCGCGAATATGAGGCAGAAAAATATCCAAGGACTGCAATAAATTACTGTCTTTCTTTTGTGATTTTCCCCTCGTGTGGGCCATTTTAAATATATGTTGAAAAAGTGTCGCCGGGTTCTTACCGACACCATTGGTTATGACTGAGTACGATTGTGCGGCGATACCCGCAGTTCCGCAAAATCGTAAGCGTCCCTTGTCATCACGGTATAATTTGCAACCTGTCGTCCACTGACAGAGGGCGAATCGCTTCAATTTTTTCTATTCAATATTTATTCACCAATTTTCACCAATTTTTTCAATTCAATATTTATTCACCAACACACACAGTAAACATAGTCATAGACAGTATAAATTGTCGGCGGGAATAAGACTCAGTTGAGCCTAATATATCCCTATATAAATGTAAAGACTAAAGCCGTGATAATATCATATACAGGAGGATAAAATACATAGATAAGTAAATAACGATAAACTAATATGTATATGTTTAACCCGAGACGATCTGAGGGAGAATAACCGTGGCAATAATACCTATACTAAGCGCGACTTTAGACGAGATTTGAATAACGAAGAGTCTGTTGTTTTGAGTAACAGAGGCAACTTATTCCATTCACGTGGTCCAATTATTTTAAGTAAATAATAAAAACATATGGACCAAAATATAGGCTTATGCAAGTTTAGTTGCTGACCACGTGTATTGTATTGGTGAACTTCTGATTGCCTCAGAAAATAACTGGAGAAACTTTTAGGAATGTTTTCATAATGGTATATATAGGTTGTGAACAAACCGTAGGCAGAAAAAGGTGGTGATTTGATGTAAAGTCAGCAACTTTAGCTCGGCAAAGAGAGGCGCGGTATGTTCCAATCTATGGGAAAGTGTTATTATATGTAGTGCTCTTTTTTGAAGAATTGCCAAAGGATTAAGATGAGATGGAAAAGTATTTCCCCAAAGGATATTGCCACAAGTAAAGTATGGATAAATCAAGAAATTCGAAATAAATAATGAGGGTAAGGAATGCGTAATTCCTCTAGATTGAGGCTTAATAAGCA